>NW_005842106.1:1355715-1372590 GCF_000455745.1 Alligator sinensis
CCAAAAACTGTTGAGTCCCAGCTCAAGTCTGGGATCGTGCCCGGTATGCAAAGGCCAATAAAGATACCAGGGGTGAAAGTACAAAGAAAGTTTATTGCTAGCAATAAAAGGTGCGAGCGGAATAATTTCACGTAACAAGCACACCAGATTACTATTTCTAAGCATCTTTTATACAGGAGTTTTTGAGCCTTCATAAGCATCCTTGTTTGCTGATTGGTTATAAAGGAGTGACGCAAGGAGTTCTTTACTGAGCATGTCTCTATACCTGTGTTTTAGCCATGTATCTCATTTACATACATGTATGTTTCATTAGCATACTTTTTCCCCACCTAGGGGCATGATTTTTAGTATTTTAATGAGCCCTTTAACACAGTACTTTGCTTCTTGCTTTTGTTTTCAAGCCCCCTTTATCTAGGACTGTCTCCTACTTATCATCGCAGATGGGCATTCGTCACATAACATTCTCTTCTGCTTTGTCTCTGAGTAGTGGTTTCTAGGTCACTCCTTACACAGATATAGGCGATGCTCAGGGGGTACACCCCCTGCAAAACGTGCTGCCAATGCTGGTGGCAGTGTCTGGGTGGTCACTGGCCACCACTTGGCACTCACCACTCTGCCCCATCTGCCGACACCTCCATGGCTGCCAGCGGGTGCTCCCTGCTCACTGCCACCACGCCCCCAGCACTGCCGCTGCTGCCACCACCTGTGGGCGGTCACCGTGCCCCTCCAGCCTCCAAGGCCACACAGCATTCATCAGCCCAGATCTTTAAAATTACTTAGATACCTTACTCCTATCAAAGTTAATGGGAGTTTGTAAGTAAAATAATTTTTAAGAATCTCAGCTTAAGGTCCAGATCCATACAAGTGCTCAGGTGCAGCCTTTATTAGCTTTCTCAAGCTGTCACAGCATGTCAGTGGCAGAAGTAGAAGCAGACTGGGAAATCATTACACCCAGTATCATGCTCTTACCACTAAATTATATCCCGTCCCAGTCCCCTCAGTCTGATCACATGATCTTTCTGTGCTGTTAATAATGTGGTTTGTTTGAAACGTAACTCTTACAAAGTGTTTTCTTCCTTGGTTGTCCTTCTTTGAAGGAGACCACTGTCCATTCCCAGAAGTTGAAAGATGGACATCTAGACTCTCCAATTCTTAACTTTCTTAACTTTTAAGTAGGTTTTAGTCAGGCCCCACTGCTCCCAGCTCTCTTTATAACATTAATTTATTGTTCCAAATCAAAGATGGCAAGAGGAAAATTGCTTAGGTGGTGTCTTAACACATTAAGCCTTGAGACCTGCTGCCACTAAACCCAGCAGCAAAACTCCCATTGTTATTCATTTAGTGCTAATGTCATTCTCTATGCTGCACAGCAAAAAAACATAAAGAATGTCACGCTACCTAGAGATCTTAAAATGGGAATGTTGTTAGGCCATAAAACTGCTAGAGGCCAAGGTCTTTTGATTCCATATTTGAATCTCTTTAAAAGTGGGATCAATCTGTCTCTTTCTTTGAAGAGATGCACTTATTTTAACCATTTTTCACTGCATGGGAAATTTCACTTTCAGACCTTTTTCTGACTTTGTAAACACATCCTTTGTGTGCCACTTTGTTCTGAATGAATGGGAAGAAAGAAGGAATTTTTCATTCTGAATGTATTGTGTTCTTTTATCAAACTGCCCCTTTTTTTAATCCAGTGTTTCCCTAGGAGTTCCTGAAGGCAAAATCTTCATTCTGCCAGAGTTAAGTAAGCAAATGTACTTTGGCTAAACTTGGTTCTAACCTTAAGAATTTTGAGCTGCAACTAGACATTTGTTCTCAAAGCTAAACAGTCACTTTTGCTTTTAATAAGTAGGTCGTACAACCAGAAAGTTTGCCTCTAGCTACCTTTATAAAAACAACAACAAAATTGACTACGTCTGTATAAAGCTTTTTATTTCTTAGAATTCCGGATTGCCCATTTCTTAATATATTACAATATGAAGGTTTCTGTGGTCATAATTTAAAATAATTCTGGCAAGGAGAGCATAAATTACATTTAACAGTGAATCTAAATAACTGGCAAAACTGATGTAATGAAAACCAGCGCAATACAGAAACAAGCAGGAAGACCAGGATGCTAATAGATGCCTTGTGTCCTAACCAAACATTCTTTTATTATACCAGAATATAGAATGAGATTTTTGCATCAGCAGCAGGATAATCAATATCATTCATAAAACAAGCAGTGATCCAATCCAAATTTCATGTTACTTGCTAGGCTGGTATTCAATCATAGAAGTAACAGCTCATTTATCTATATAGTTTTATTTGCATTCAAATATCACAACTTAATTTTTTTCACCAGTATGCATCAGTGTTGTGACTGATTCTCATGACTAGGGTTCTCATGAGTCCCTTTCTTTTTAGAAGACCTGTTTTTGCATTCTTCCAGAGGTAGCAAGCATCAGTACTTTTGGTGGGCTTTTCCCCGGTGTTAAATGGATTTTATATCGCATGATAATAAAATAGGACTGAGTATAAAATCTGTGTGCAGACATGTCCAAATAAACCTCAAGTAAATGATGCAGGGAATTATGGGGGAATAAAAGCTGACTGAGTTCCTGGAAAGGTCAATGTCACAGCTCATCCACATTCTTTATTCCAGTCCATTGGCTAAAATGGCAGCTGTGGCCTGCTGTGAGTCTCTTCCATGGAGTTTTATAGCTGTTGGATCCACATAATTATATATACTGTGCCAATATGATGCTTCGCCCTCTGTATGTCCCTTTATCTGCACAGGAACATGAGAAAATCACATAGTCAACCTCTGCCAGCTGGAGAAAACATAGAACTCTTTCCACACCCAGTCCTTGGCCACCTTAGTCATGGTTATTAATATGGTAAGCTGAAAATAGTTTGAAGATAGTTACATGATAGCAGTATCACAGTGACAGGAACTGTAGAGGATAGTACCATAACATTACAAGGATTCCCTAGACAAAGCACTTTTAGAGAGTAGGGGTGGGATGTTCTAAATTACTCAGCATTGGCCTAGCTCTTCTCCATTTAAAATAAGTTGCGACATTGACTTCGTTGACAGTTAGGTAAGTACTGAGCTTTTAAAAAATCTTACCCTAGATGTCATTGTTTTAATAATAACCACTGTATGCTCATCCATTGAAATTGCCACTGTTTCAGTGAATAACAAGAGAAACCTACTACAGCCTTTACGCTGAGAGGTCCATGGAGCATGACTGGAAGAATGCATTCACTGAAATCTGGAGGTATGACTTAAGTTTGTATAGACATATCTTTAAGGGTATTACTACACAATACACTTAGCATATGCTAACTGCATTTACAATGCTAGTGTCCAAACATTCAAGCACTAAAGCATGTGGTAAGTGATATTGTAGCATAGTGAAGTTTGGCCTTTTCTGGAGAGAACAATCTGCAGCATGTATTACCTAATATATGTTGAGCTAACATTGGACTACTCCAAGTAGGCAATATGATCAGGAGACTCCAATGTGATGCCAAGAGTGCTGGGAGCCTGACTAACAGCTTTGATGGGTTCCCAGCCTCCTTACTGCCCTGGAGCCTTGAACCATCAAGGCTTTGGTGTGGTGCTGGGGAGAGCCCAACAAAGCTGTTTTTTACTCATAAATTAATCATAAGACATACAGAGATCTAAAAAAAATAAATAAAATGTGAATAGAAATCCCAGCCTCCATTGTCTCTCTAAGTTTTGTCCAGTTCTTTCAAGAGTCCTGTGTCCTTTCTGCCACTTAGGCTAAGAACAGACATTCAAAAAGTACAATGTAGAATTGATCAAATCTATGTACATTTCTCTGAACTGTGTAGACTGGATTGGAAGTGAACAGAACTCATGTTTGGTCTTCACTTGAGGGAGACAGGAATATGCCTGCACTAGCTGAGGCCAGAAAGCAGGCTGTACTCCCGCACACCTCCCATCATGGCTGTCAGACACACACCTCTCCCCATTTCCTTGTCATCTGCCAGGCAGCTAGCGGAGGGAGGTGTGCTCACCCCTGCTGGGTACATCCCTGGGCTTTGTCCATGGTGGGGAGCATGGGGATCCACCCTAGGCAGGACAGTGGCAGGTGGGTTTGGGGGCTCATGAGCTGCTGGGGGTGGGTGGGGGGTGTAGAATTTGGCCAGGGATTAGGTACTGGCTCTGGGAGGAGGAAATCCTGCAAGCCCTTCCTGAAGCCACTCCAGAGCAAGGTCCCAGGGCTCAGGACAGGGAAAAGACACTCTGTGCCCTACTGATCCAGCCAGGAATGTGGGGTGCACCACTGGTGCCACCTTCCCCCAGCAGCTCATGAGTCCTGCTCCCCACACCCTACTACCTCTGTTCTGCCTGTACCTGACAGTCAGAGAGCTTGGGCAAAGCCACTTGGCTCAAGGAGATGACCCATGGCTCCCTGCAAAGGAGGGTTAGCAGGGATCCCATACAGGCAACTGGGATACCAGCAAACAGCAACCTACTTTGATTTGTGAACCTGGCACTGACATTCGATAGACTGCTCTAACCTAGGTTGAGTAAGTCTGATTCTATATAGATCCAGGTCTATCTTAGACTGGGAACCACCATTTTTAAAGCAGCCTATATGCCCCAAGCTTCTGTTTTGTTGCAGGTATAGATCAGCTTCCTACCACCTAAACCAGAAAAAGTGTAATGTCTGCACCTGGCCTTATTGTTCTACCAGGAAAGAGTCAGTCATTATTTATGACTTTCTGTTTATGCTGAAGTGATGTCAAGACAGGATCTGTGAGATGTTTGACCAGTCTTTGCTACCTGATAGCTGATTCAATACACACTGAGTTAGGATTATATAGAGAGTTCATAACATCAATCAGAATTTTGAAGCTTTATGTAGACAGAATTCCTAAATGGTTCAACTACTATTGACATTCAGAGGACTTGATTCATATCCCACTGGAATTGCTGGGAGTCCTTCCAGTAACTAAAGTATTAAAAGATCATGTTAAATAACTGAAATAAATATCAGTATTTTTCAGCCTAAATGTTTAAAATCAACAAACCCAATCATTATCATTACTCTTTAATTCAGTACAATGAATGGTTATCTGTAATTTTGATTTCAGCATTGTCAATCTGCTCTAATATACTACTTTGTCTTTAAAGGGTTAAAACTTTTATTGCTGATACTGTTTCACTTTTAATGAAACACTCATGCTTTCTGTTTATTTATTTGATTCCTTTTCCTTATCGGCAAAGATCAGTAAATATGTGCATCTCTGAACTCTTAATGCTGACCGTTTTCAATATGAAATAGCATAGAGCGTCAGATAAATAGAAATGAGCATATACTTCTTTCAAATGATTCAATCATCAAATGTTAGTTGACTTTGCTATATATTTATTAGGCTGTTAAAGTTTTTTAAAATCTATTCCTGGATATGGCACTTTGTCAAGAGTGAATGTAATTTTGACAGGATGGAGCATCTCCAATTGCATTTGGAAATTTGTCTACTTCTTTAATAGTGTACTGTCTACTGTGTCAATTTTGGGGAAACTTAATTTCCTATTGCTGACAATGTTGGCAGAATAATTTTTCATTTCCAAGTATCTTGTAATTTAGATGTTAGGCATTTGACCTAATTTTTTCAGGTAATTAATGCTTAAAGTAGTTTGCCAGGAATTGGTAATTTTATAGAGGCAGAGCATATCCATTTATAAAATAGGCAAGAGGGAGGGTGTGTTCTAATCTACTGTTAGCTTCTTGGAACCTTGTGAATGGATATCTATAATTGCACTATTCAGAATTACATGGCCATGTTACTGTCCTTTGTATCTAAATCTTTATTAAAGGCCTGGAGGGAAAAAAAAGCATTTCTAGCATTATTAGCATTTTAAGCCACTGAGTGTCTTGTTATGCCTTACACTGTGAGCCCTACAAATGTTGATCCACTGAGTGCTAGCATGGAGTTCGGAGCAGTCACACCTTCAACATCTGTGAAGAGTGGCCAAACCTTAATGGAACAGGAGCTGGGTTGCGCAGATCAATCCTGCCCTAGAGTGACATTTGAGCTGCATAATAAGTGCTTCAAACCACATTAAAGTGTTAATATGCAGACAATCCAGGGGTTAAGAGCTCTAGGTACCACCCATTATTACTGTGTAATAAGGCCCTAACTTTGCTAACAGATAATAAATACTGACATGCTTAATAAAAAAAAAAAGTCTGGTAACAAGAATTCTTTATAGTAATAGATAAAATATGCATCAGAATTAAAAACTGCAATACTGTCTCGTATAAATTTGTGTCTAAGATGGTCTATATATTGTCTTGTATTAGGGTCCATTCCTTCTGCCATTTGAGTTGATAAGAGTTTTGCTTCAGATTGCAGTGTCAAACCCTTGTTCCTACATTATACACCTCTGTTCCATACTAAGGTCCTAAGAAGACAAGTAAGTGAATTTCAAACTGAAATTAATTTTGTGGAATTGAAATTTTCTTCTTAAATCAAACCTTTTCAACATTCCAAAATGGAAGAACTACATATTTTAAGTAAGCTAATGTACATATAAAAAAGGAATTGGATTCTTTTCTCTTAGACGGTATGAATGTAAGGCTGAAAGACCATCTTTAGATCTCCAGTGACAGTAACACACTAGCATGATTGCTTAAACTACAAAGGCACCAGCAGGAACACTCATAATGAACAGCATTTTGAATATGCTGAAAGAAGAAAAGTGAAAAATGATAAAGAGACAAGAGAAATTAAATAAAAATGACAGAAAGCTGGAGACAAACTGGAGGAAAAAAGTGTAGCACTGGAATTAAAAAAGGAATACCTGGTAGGTTAGGAGCTCATGTCCCTCTGAAAGTCACTGAAGTCTGTGCTGTTAAATACGTAAGCATCTTTAAAATATCTCCCTTGAGAGATCGTGCTTGAGGAACAAAACAGAAACCAGAACAGAGACATGGCTGTGCATAGGGCCGGATTGTCCTCTTCACCGACACTTGTGGGGCAGAGCTAAGTGAATAAGAAAGCTTGGCGATGAACTCCAAGAGTTGTCTCTATGATGTATGTATAAGCGGCAAGGGCTGTCCCCAATGACCCTGCTGAAAAAGCAGTGATTTTTCTTTAAGAAACATATGGATCTCTACTTCTATCTTGTAGTCCTGATTGCTCTTCCACTTATCTCTGGCAGTTCAGGTTCAATGGACTAGCTGTGGGTGCCTCCAAAAACCTTCACTGAAAGGTTCCCAATCCTTAGTTTCCTCTCTCAGCTGAGTACCCTAAACTAACAACCCACACAGTTATGCCTACACTTGTCCATTCTTTTTCCTTGACCCAATGAAAATGTAATTATTCCTTGTAAGTTTGACCATCATTAATCAGAGGGATCAAGCAGGTCCCCTACCCCAGACATCCTCATGAAAGATGTGGGTTAAAATTTCCTCAGTCAAATGATGGAATTGAAACCAGGGTCCTCACACTCAGATAAGTGCTCTAACCTCTATGCTATGAATGATCATCACCTCTGGTCAGATTTGGGGAAGAATCCTATCTATTACAACCACTCTCACAACAGGTACTTTATTTAGGTCCTGCAGAAGAGGTAGATGGGGGATCACCTAGTTTACAAATATTGTTGGGGCTGAAGTACAGCTAAGTGCATTAGGGTATGCTCATTAGCTGGCCTTTAGGTGACCAGGGTCCGCTAATGCCATTAACTTAGTCAAGTGTCTGTTTCACATGCTTCCAGGTTAGACAGCTGTTGAGTAGGGAATTGAGAACCTGAGTATTCAATCATGCTCAGCACTGAGGTCCTTTTAGGGTTATATCCCAGTGTTAATAAAAATATAATCCAGCTCCAGTTCCACATCCTTACCCCAGTTCCCCCAGTTTGGAGATTAGGTTAAATACGCAGGAGGACAGCAGAACAATACAGCTGTTGAGATAGACTTTTTACACTGAGGGGCTTATGCACCACAAGGTCCTGGGACATTCACCAGGATATTCTGGCTTTCCAAGCAAATCTGACATTTGTCTAGTGTCAATAGACACTAGGATACCTGCAGTTTGGAATAGCATTGCCATATTTAAAAAATAGTGACAACCTGTGATGTGGTAAAAACTCTGTTGATTTCATAGAAAGGTATGATCATGGCCATTCTGCATGTTGTTATATTCCTAGCATCTCTGGGCATGATCAAGACCTTTTTGCAGTTTGTCTTTCTTTTGACTTTAAAAAATTCCCTGGCTTGGAGTCCCTACAAATCTAAATGATTTGACTTGGGCAGTAAACCTCTTTATTTTAAAGCTGTGTGCTTATTATGCGGATGCATTGAGTAAGCCAGATGAGTCTAATAGTTAGTGGAAATAGTTCACAGTGCCCATTTTTGTCAGTAATCCTCTTCAAATTTGATGATCAGATTTTAATGAACTAGAAAACCCCCAGCTGGAGAAATGTTTTAAAGTAAAGCAGAAAATACTTTTTCAGCACTTTTGAGGTTATTTCTACTTATTTCTCTTTCTGTGTAAAACTGTCCAATTTTAAATTTCTCCACAAGTCTGAATGCCTTCCTGTGAGAGGGAATTAGGGCAACTCAAGTCATGATTATTGAGATGGCTCATTGCAGAATTAAAGGCAAAACTGACAATTGAGTACAGGCTGCAAGTGCGAGAAAGGTCTCTTATACATCCAATACATTTTTAAAAGCTACCATGAGTGGTGAAATGTGTGTAAAAGATCTAATCAGGAAATATTGGGACTGTCTGAGGCTGCTTTAATGAATGATTGTCCCATTATTGCTCTTCCCCCAAAGATTTTTAAAGCATGGATGCCCTAAAAAGTTACGGGTAAGCAAAGAAAGGTTGATTTTTCATCTTGCATCAACTACTCTGCGGTGATGACCATATGCACATTCTTACTCCATGGTGGAGCTTAGCCCTCATTCATTAAGGTTTCATTTACTGTGGTATGAACAAAGGCAGTTACCATACAGAAAAAAGATAAGTACAACAGTCCCATTATGCTTCACCTTGCACTAATTTGTTCATACATCCATACTCTTTGGTGTGTTAGCAAATATCTATCGATCTATCTATCTATGCAAAATAATGGTCTGTGTTCTGGGAACCTCAAATCATAATATCCCTTATCAATATAGCTAACATGCAATCAATCCTACCATCCATAAGCTTAACAGACATATCATCTCCATTGTGAGGTTTTGCCTGAATAAAGACCAGATTCTATCCTTGGACCCACTAGGGACAGAAGTTACACATAAACCAGTTTCAAAATGGCTGAAACCAGTTTAAGATAAGCCTGGTTGAATGTAGTATCAGACCTAACTGATTTGGGTCAAACCAGTTTATGAAACTTCTGTCCCAGAACCATTCCTGGTCCAAGTTAAATCACAGTCCCCCAGCATCCTTGCATGCTTTGCAGCCCTGGGCTGGGCTATGCTGTCTGCTCCAGAGACCAGGGCTGGTCCCACCCCTCTGCTTCCTAGCTGGAGCAGTGAGGGCTGGCTGCCAAGCGAGTGGGGAGACAAGTCCGGCTGGGGATGCAGCCCAGTCTATGGGGCTGACCTATGGGTTGCAGCATTGTTCAGAATCTCTTCAGACTCCAAAGGCAGCTGGATATGGTACTAGCCACATCATTCCCTTGTATGCCATTGGCTACAAATACTGGTGTGCCTTACCCACACCATCATGATAGGCCATTTAGGCTCAAGTACACTTTTGATTTTCTTTTACAATACTGTAGCTTTTTCCCCCACTAAGACAGCCCTGTTAGAGCTCCCTTAGGTGGACACTTCTAGGCAGCTGATTTGGATTCCATGTCACTGGACCCATATACTCTTAGCTTCATCTCTGCCTAAAAACCTTTTGTCCCTTGGAATCTCTGCCATATTTCTTGGGATCTGTATCTGCTTCCCATTTTGGAAATGGGCCCTCTCTGCTTCGTCCCCAGGAACACTGCTGAGCCCCTCTATAATTCCAGTGTCTTATGCACACACGTTCTCTCAGGACTTCTGCTTTGTGGAACTCTGGGTCCACAGGTTTACACTTGAGACACACATGATCAGGACCAGATTAACGCATAGACAAACTAGCCACATGCCCAGGGCCCTGGGCCCAGTTGTGCTTATTTTACGTATTATACTTTTTTCACTCAATAATTCAAATAAAAAATCATCTTCAGCTGGGGGTCTATGAGTTTTTTGCCCAAGGCCAACTAAAGGGTTAATTCAGCTCTGCACATGATCACTGCATACACAGACTTTATACAGCTGCTTTTGATTTAGATAACATGCAGAATATACAGATCGAACAAAACACCAAACTCTACCAGCATTTCTACACCTTCGTTGTCTTACTATTTTAGAATACTATTTAGCTCAGGGTGGTATCCTCTGGAGTGTCCAAGATATTTCTCCTATGGTACATCATTTGTCTTATGAATTGTGGAACTTTCCTCTCCTACTCTAGTTTGGCTTGCATGGATCAAGCTGGTTCCATAACTAAACCAGCCCCCTGCCCTTTCCTGCACAACCATTCCTGTACAGATCTGAGAATGTCCCTGAGCCACTTCAGGCTCTAATGGATTTTAAAATTCCACTCTCCACTTCTTGCAGAACTACCTTCTCCCATCTTCATCCAAGCCATTATTGCTTCCACCTGAAGAGATGATCTTCAAGATTTAATTGTCAGCTATTGGCTCTGGTCAGACAGATCTGACAGCTGTCAGCAAATAGTGGATTCAACCTATGCCAAGCAACTGATGATACAATTTATTTTCATAACTTTAATCAGAATTTGCGCTTTGTACATAATTTTATTAGACCAGCTGCACCGCTGGGATAGTGTTAGACAAGCTTTTGAAAACAAGAACTTCTTCATCAGGTCTGAACAGTAAAAGTCAACACACCAAAGTCCTTCTACTCCTCATGAAAAAGGTTTTGCTTTCAAAAGCTTTTCTAACTCTACCCAGCTATGCAGTTGGTCCACTAAACTATATAACCCTAAGAAATCCTTGTCTCTTGCATAATTCCTGGATCATACTTTTACACAGACTTTGTTATGCCCAAATTTGTTATACTCAGTAGAAGGTGACAGGACCAAGAAGTATCATGTGTGAGCCATGGGTGGCCAAGTCTGGGGGTCACCTCAGGGTCAGGAGAAGTCAGGAAGCCAGAATCCAGGAAATCTGTCCAGGGAACCAAGTCAGGGATCCAGAGGGTCAGGGAGAGCACAAGGTCAGGAAACTAGTTGGGTCAGGGGTCCAGGAAGTCAGGCCAGAGCTGGATCAGGTACACAGAAGGTCATGAAGAGACCAAGGTCAAGTATGAAAGGAATCCATCAGTCAGCAGCAGTACAAGCAAAGCATGCAGCAGTCTAGGTACGGAACTGAAACTTGTTGCCCAGATTTTTTCTTTTCCAGGTCAGGTTTATATTGGAAGTAGTGAGGGGTCGGCTGTCCCTGGCTGACCACTCCAGTGGCAGGGAATAGACATGTGGCTAGGCCCAGCTGGAAGGTTCTGGCTACCTGTGCCCACCTTAATCCTCTCCTGAAGAGGTGGCAGACCAGAATGAGTAACTTGGCCACATATACTGAAGCCCCAGGTTCAAGGCCATGCCTAATAAAGACTGTCTGGTCCCAGGATTTTAGGTTGAGCCTTTCTAATGTCTCTTACAATTGGTGGACTCAGATAATTATCCTTAAAATGGTCTTTCAGCTAATATTATTATAGTTGTATTATAATGCCACATAGCTCCAATATGTGAATATATGTAATCTTTTCTCCACTCCCCCATAAGAACAGTACTATATGAAATGAGCATACAATACCTATTGATACGTCTGCCTAGTGACTCTTCTTAATACTCCCACGAGGTACTCATTGTACAAAGGATTCCTTTTAAGTGGAGCTTTGACTAAAGTGAAGTAGAGAGTAGTTAATGACCCAAAACGGAGAAATATACATTTTTGTCTATGTTCAGCAATTATAACACAACTAGACAAGGGAAAAGAAATGCACATCACACATTGCTCATATTAAAAATGCTAGATAGTAAAGACTAAGGTCGTGCAGGCCCATATGTCCATAACGCCATCAGCATTTTATTACTTAATTTGATATTCAAGATCTTTTGCTCAATCAGATAAAAAAATAGGAAGGTAGTAGTTAAATTATTAAAGAGCTTTGTTGCGGCTTTCAAAGACAGCATACTCTGAGGCAGGAATAACCTAGTAGCTATATTCACTTAAAAAAATTCTAGTCTTCCAGTTAGTAATGCTGGGAGCTTTTTGTTCCTCAACTGTCAGAAGATCTAGTATAATCTTTCTATCCATATAATTTGAAATATGGATTTTATATTTGTTCCTAAGGCAACAGCTACATAATACACATTAGTAATTTTGGAAAGAGGAAAAAAATAAAGGAAATTGTAGATGTTTAGTTAGGTCAATAGTCTATTTTATAAAGGGAGAATTAGCAATTTTTTCAGTAGTGATTGAAGTAAAGCAGGTGGCCTAGAATGACTTGAAGACCAACTCTTTGCCAGAGTGCAGCCCCATTTGTAACCCAGGCTGAATACTTTATCTCCCATAACTCCACGATGAGAATGAACACTGTTTCCCTCAAAGCCAAAGTAAATAATACCACTTGATACCACCGCTCTTGAGGTTCTTTTTCTTCTTAACAATTCTGAAGTAAAAATCTTAAAATAAATTGAAACTAGTAGAATAGGGTATAGAATATCAAGTTTTCACTCAGTCCAAAGAATCTCCATATTCACCCTCTGGGGAAGAATTATTGTTTACAAAGTGTACAGTATGGAGTTGGGGATCTGATTGGATGGGCACAATACAAATAATAACAGTCCTTGGAGGCTGAAATAATAACTACACTAAAATCAATGGCAAATCTCCCATTGACTTCAACAAGGTCAGAATTTTAGCCTAAAATTGTTGCGTCAGTTGCATGAGCTTTCTAATGCTGACAAATGTCAAACTGCCTTTAGCAGAAAGAAAATGCTCAGAGTGCACAAGGATACAAGGGGGATGATCTAATCTGGCAGTTGGAATACCAAAGTCAGGTTACAAAGTGCCTTTAGCAGAGAAATAGGTCTGTTCTAGTCAGTGATAGGTTGCTTTTTTAATTCAGGTCTCTTTCCACAATAGAAATAATTAAAATGGTTATTGCCTGTGCAGTTGGCTATATGGCAGCATCTTTTAGAATCTAAGAATAAAAAGTCTTGTTAATTTTTACAACAAAATCATCAATACATGGAGTGTTAGCATTTTTAATGATACCTGTAATCTTTTTTATATAGAGATTAAATCCAATTTTAGTCTAAGGAAGGTCCTTTAAAATTAATTTACTTTGTTTATAGGGATACATAAATATGTGTGAATGTATATAATCTGCCTATCCAATGCTCTCAGTTTTGTATAGAAAGGCAAGTCACTTCAGTGAACCAAAGTCAATCAAAGAACTTCCAAGTTCTTAGGCACACAGGCTAAAGCCCCCATGCCAAATATGCCCACATGCATAAAACAGTTAATTGTGTATATAACTGACTTGACTGTACATTTTATCAGTCTGTGTGATCAGTCTGCAGGCATGGAATGCTTGTTGAGCTTTTGTCATTATTATTCCATTCATTTCAGTGGTAGACTCAGCAAACAGAAGAAAAATAAGAATAATGTGTACTGTGGGGAGTTTTATTCTTTATTTGTTCAAATGAAAACTATCTGGTTCTGATTCAGCAGACCACACAAATACTTCAGCTTAAGTATGGGTTTAAATCCTATTGACTTTCATGGGATTTAAGTATGTGCTTAAATATTTTGTTAAATAAAAGCCTGTAATGAGAATTATAAATGAAAAACTAGAGAGATTTGTAAATGGAGAATTTGGACTGCAGGTTCTTTCCAGATACTTATGCATTTCACTATTTTATTCTTCAAGCATCAATGATAGTGTGTTTAGACATCCTGTGTAATGGTATGCCTTGCATTGCATCACAAAACTTTGAGTTAATTTTGCTGTGGCATTGCAGAATATGCACCACAAATATAAGCAAAGAATTGAAAGTCACTTTCACTGCTACACAGCTATTGCATGCTTGGTTCAGCACCTGATGTACTTAGACATGACATTTTTTTTCCTCTGAAGAGAAAAGGCTCTAATACAGGAATACAATCTGTTTTGAAGAATTCATTGTTTTTAAATCGGGTTACTTGGACCACTGAGGAAGTGTTCACACTTTTTTTGTGCTCACAACCTTTTTGTTGTGTTCACAACCTATTATGGGTTTAAACTAATGTCAGAGCTGATTTGGATCAGTGCCTTGACACAGTGGAACTTTCTAGCACAAGGCACGGTAAGGCAGGGGAAGTCTCGGCATGGTGAAGAGTTCCGGCGTGGATAGAGTTCCCGCCGAGGAAATGCAGATTTGCATAATATGATTGGCCGATGTTAAATTAGTCCCACGTGGCGGCTGGCAATTGGCTCGCTAGCCGTATAAAAGGTTAGGGGCGTTTCTGCCCTAGTTGGAGAACTCCGCGATTCCCCCTGGAGTGGAACTCCGGCAGCTTGATCACCTGCCAACAACTCCCCGTCAGTGAAGCCTTGCGACGTATCCTCTGTGTTGCATGAACTCCCCGATTAGTGATTAGAGAGTAGAATTGTTGCAACTACAATTGCCTGCACTGTATACGACTCTACAGTGTAAGTAAAGCCATCTCTGTTTTTCCAATTGATACGTGTCTCGTCTGTGCCTAATTCCGCTCCGGTGATAGAGAGTACCCATCTGCCCGTCACGGGATCGCAGCCGCAACCCCAGCTAGCGTTCCCGAGGACTCCTGATCCTTGATCCCCGCTCAGCCCCCACAACTAATAATTGAAAAAAATGGTAAAGTCCTTAAAGATTCAAAACATATTCATATACCACTAAAGTCACATTTACTAGCTGAGCTACCAGGGTGTTTCTCTTTTTAATGTATTAAAAATCAGTATATCGGCATAATTACCACTATCTGTTTCAGTTTTAATGAGGGTACAAGCATAATAAAGATGCTACACAAGAGAAAACAGGCTGACAGGTACATTAGCAGGTGTGCCTACAGAAAAACAAAGGCAATTTTGTTTTCAGCAAACAGTCAGGGCTTTAAAAGGAAACCCCCTCATGTTAAGAAGTAGAGGTCCTGATTCATAATATCTTTAAGTGATCTCTGGAATAAGAGTGTTTTCTAGACAAGGGATCTGACCTTCTACTGCAATATAAATATTTAATAATAATAAATACTAGGATGTCCTCTATACTATTGTTTTAGATGGCCGGAGCTGACTTGAGGTGATTTAGAAATTCCTCGGTCGTTGGGCGGGCTGATGAATGGAGAGGCAGACAAAGTGTATTGGTTGCAGAAAAGCTTTACTTACGCCGCTAGTAGCCACGACGCAGGTGGTCCGGTTGCTTAAACAACTACACGAGTTGCTCCAGCTGGCAAGGCTCAGGCCAGCGAATCCGTACATGAATCAGGCCGGCAGGGAAAGGGTACATCGAGGGATGGCGCTCGGCGACGGGGAGAAGGATCGATAGGTGATCAGGCTATCGACCAGCTCAACCACAAGTCAGGAATCTTCAAAGGCACTCTGCAGCATGCTCAAAGTTCTCCGACTTGGGCGGAAGTCGCACAGAATTTTATCCGGCTAGCAAGCCAATCGCTAGCCGCCATTAGAACTGGCGAATAGTGTGACACAAATTTGCCTGCGAATGGCGGGAACTCTCTTGCACCGGAGTTTTCTGTTGCAGCAGAAAACTTTTGCTGTGCACAGAGACTCTCATGTGGCAGGAAAATTCCATCGTGCCGAGGCACTAAAATCATTGGGTTGTGACATGCCCTCTTGCCGACGGCACAACTGGAATTTTAGACACATGAGCACGTTATAAGGAATGTTCGTCTAAGGACTCACTGGCCTTATAAAGCTTAAGCAACCAACAAATATATATATAAATATATATATATACACAAACAAACAATTTTACAGACCGGTCTTTTAAGCAAACTATAAAACACAATAACTTAAACATATAACAACAATTATTGGTCATCATCTGATTGGAGAACATCTGTTTGGGACTCCCCTCTTTTATCAGTCAGTGAAATGCGGTTCATAACAAAATAGTTACCACGAGACATCCGTCTTCTCCCATAGCAGACAATGCCAATTAAAATACTTCCCAGTACTACAAAGAGACTTACACTTACTGCACTACTGATGATGGTACCGCAACTGCGTCCCTGATTTACTGTTGAGGTTAATGCTACCGCTAAACCCGTAATGCTATTAGTTGAAGGATACCATGAAACCGTGGGTGATCGTGTGGTAGTGATGGTAGAAAGATCTAATACGTGAATAGTCTTTTGATCGCTTCTTTGACCAAGGGAATTTATCACCCTACAAATGTAAGTCCCACCATGATTGTGAGTTAATGGGCTATTGAAATGCAGAGTATTGTTTACAGACAGTAAGCCTTTAGGCCATTGTCCATCTAATCTGGCCTAGGTAAACTTTATAGGTGGCGAGTTAGAATTAGCATTACACTTAAGTTGAACATTTCTTTGTTCAACAAACCAATTCTTATCATAGCCAGTTATTGACACTTCAGGAGCATATTGGATGTCTAGTACGTGAGAATACCTTATTTCCCTGTCCAAAGCTGGGTGTTTCACAATACAAGTTATACGCCTTCCCCTCGCAAATTTAGTGGGAATGATCTTATATCGGCTTATAACTGTTACTGTTCTATTTGGAAAAGAAATTGAATTATATTCCATTTTACCAAAGTCTCCTTCCCAACTTATATTTGCAG
>NW_005842106.1:1372840-1384330 GCF_000455745.1 Alligator sinensis
AGAGACCCCATATTCAGGATGATGCACAACAATAGTTTGTGCACTTTTATCATGTATCTTTTCCCATGAAACTTGTATTATGGTGTCATTCATGTCAATCATACATTTTAATGTGACATTCTTTCCCCAAACTGCTGTTATGTATGGATCAACAATAGGTCTAACTAACACACTGCAGCAGAAATGAGAGAGGAGCAGCGCCAGAGCGAGTTCTGGCCCGACGGACATTCGCTGACTCGGTGCCCCCTCCATAGCCGTCACCTTGTTGACTTGAAGGAACCGCAGTTTGGTGCTCGACGGATCTCACAATCGAGCGGCTGTAGATTACTGCTTTGTTGAAGTCAGGCCTGTAAAGAAAGAAAACAACAACAAAACAAAACAAAAGAGAATTGTAATTGAATTTACTATAAGGATACTAGGTGAACATCGGAACGACGAGTCATCCAGTTGTGATGAATGATAATAGGGGGACGATCGGGCTTCTCCTCCAATAGGACAGAATAGGTATTAGGGTACTGTCCTGATCGTAGAACTGTTCCCTTATGAACTTGGGGGTGAGCTTGGTGGGGGTGCGGTATTGAGATCCATACTAACTCATCTGGTTGGAACTTAGGTTCCCAAGGTAGAGGTTTCTTGACATTAGCTTTGTCCCATAACGGTATTGAGGTGTTCAGTGAGATGAGAACATCATGATTGAATTTAGTCTAATTTTTAAACGTCCCTCCCCCTCTGAGACAAAGTTGTTCTTTGTATAGGCCTATATGTCTTTCTACCACGCCATTAGACTGCGGGTGGTACGGCAGATGGAGATGCCATGCTATATTGTGAAGACAAGCAAATTTGTCTAGAGCGTTAGAGTTAAAAGGGGGTCCCCCATCAGACTGAATCTCATGAGGATGTTGCCAAGTAGCAAATACAGCAGTTAAAGCAGATACAACAGCAGTGGCATTGCTTTTCCGTAAGGGAATGACTTGTAACTGTCTTGTTCCCAAGTCGACAACAACCAATCCTTTATTTGGCAGCTTAGACCCTGGGAGGGGTCCTAGCAGATCTACCTGCCAGACTTTTCCTGCCTGGAACTGCGAAGAGTCAAAAGCTCCGAGCTGATGTTTGGTTCTATGACACTTCTCCTTAGCACATATCTCACAGGCCTGAGCTACCTTTTCCCAATCGCGCCGAACTCCATATGAGGCCGGCTCCGTAATGGTTTGGCACCAACATTGATGGCAAGCTCGCGGTCCCGGGTGACCCCAATTTTCATGAAGCCACGCGAGGAATGGGTTTACCTCAGGACTGGGGGTAGATGTGATAGAAGACCCACTCCAGACCGACGTGGTTTTGCCTAAGAGTTTATCAGTGACCTCATGTATTGGATCAGTATCCAGACAGTGTGACTTAGTGTGTTTAACCAACAGGAGCCATGTAAATTTAGTTAACGTTTTCCAGATGTCTTGCCAATCATTTAAATTTTCGGTAGGAAGGGCCGTACTAACAATTCACATTTTTGGGCCGAATTGTCATCTGGGTAGGCTTGAAATATTTCCTTATCGTGACAAGCCTTGTAATAGTACCCATAGCCTCCGCCATGTCGGGAGGTTCCATCTGACGTCATCCATGCTGGGGCAGAGGTTCCATATAGTGTAGGGACCTTTTCCTCATCTTCTGGGCTAGGATTAGGCGTCGTATCTTCAGACTTCCAGCAGTGCCAGTTGTAATGGTGGGTAAGCACCAAAGTATTCCACGTTTTAGGCTCCCCCTGAAAATGCGGGTCGACTTTTTCCGCATCCAGCAAGGGTAACAATGTGGCACCGGGAGCGCGTAGTGTCCCATGCCCCCTTCCTAATGGCTCTACTAGTTGTCCAGCTAGGAGGATTTTCCCTATAGCTCCATATCGATGTTGTGCCGCTTGAAGCATCTTATGGACAGTGTATACTAGCTCATCGCGAGGGTTGTGCGCAATAGCCCACACGTGGTTTGTGGTGAACTCAAGGGTTACGGTTAATGGCTCACCCAGATTGATGGCGTGGAGCTGTGTGTTTTTAACCGTGGCTAACAGGCGAAGCAGGTTTCGCTGATCTCCTTTTGTCCAAGGCGTGGATTTTCGGGATTTGTCACGGATCTGTTGTTGCAACTTAGTGAGGAGCGCCAAATGACTGGGTTCAACATAATGCCGGTACCAGTTTAAGTGACCTAAAAGCTGTTGGAAGTGTCTTTTAGTAACAGGAAGGAATGTCTTTAATGGATCGATGTTAGGGCCATCATGTGAGATTCCGTGGCAGATAGAACCGATATATCGGGTGCCGAGGAACGTGATGTCATCTACAGGATGTAGACATGACTTTTCCTCATTGATCGTCCATCCCTCACTTTGAACGTGAGCGACTAGTTGGTTGACTATACTGATAATTACGGAACTATCACGACCCATGATGGCAATGTCATCGACATAACTCCAGATTCTTAATTCCTCCTCTGGGGGAAGAGAATGTGAGGCTTGAAAATTCTTCAGGGTATTATTCATGGCACCAGTAGCCAGCGATGGAGCATTGCAATACCCCTGCGGGCAAACCGTCCATCTGTACATAGTGCCATCAATGCACATATTTAGTATTCCTTCAGGGTCAGTTATCAGGATGGAAAAGAACATGTTTTTCAAATCCAGTGTGACCCTGACCCACTTACTTTGCTGGAATTGAGCCATCTCGAACATGCATTGTGGTAGAGTAGAAGGGTTAGGTTGTTGAAGTACTTGACATCTTTTGTTGACCTCCCTATAATCGACGACTAGCCGGGCTTCGTTGGACTGTCCAGGTTTCGCGACTCCCCATCCTGGTGACAGGTAGGTGCTAGCAGTTACGGTTTTAATACAACCTCGTTGCTCAAGTCGCCACAGGAGGTCAGTAAGGGACTTTTTTAGGGGACTCTTGGTTGGGATTGGTTGATACCGCCAGGTGGAGGTGTTACGAAGCGTTGGTCGATGCCAATCCTGTTCTGGGATAATAATGGGTAATGCTTGTAGCACTTGTTCCTTAAGGTCAAGCGCCTTAATCCCCGGGATTCCTAGAATGTTGATGCCCCCTAACACGGCCTCTAGAGCGTATCGATAACCTTGGACTAAGAATTTGACCTTTGTGGTGACTGCAATAGCGTTAAGCCCTTGTACCTTGATCGTTTTGGTGGTCTTCTGGTGGGGTATTGTTGAGGTAATTACGTTAACCTGAGCTCCAGTATCAAGGAGGAAGAGTACTTGTTGTTGGTCATCTGGATCAGTAGGGTTGTAAACAGTGAGTTTGGCATAAGGACGAGGGTCAGTGGGGTCAGGTTCGAGTGGGAGAAGGCCGCCGGCAGAGCGGATGGCCATTACTCGTTTTTTGGTGGGTCCTCGAATTTAAATCCTAATGCTTTGGCTAAATGACGTTGACTTCTTTCTCCCAAAATACGCAACTGTTGCTTTGTAAGTCTGGAGTGGGCGAGGAGGAATTCGAACGTATTTCTTTCCTTCAAGGTTCTTGGAGGTGACCACCATAGCTCTCACCGGGGGTTAAATTCTTGACGTCTTGGTCTCGGTGCTTCGACTGGGTACGCCGAAGATCGGTCTCTTATATCATCAGAAGTTCCTTCACTAAAAGGAGTTGCTCCGCAGTGGCCTTCTGTGGGCGACCCTCATGCCAGGCGTGGAATTTGTGGGTTACCTGTCCCACTACAAGCGCCGGGAGAGGGATGGGCCAGTGTGCACTGTCTGTGACCACGTTCAAATCAGTAGCATGCCCTCCGCTCCACGCCGCCTGTCGGGTCAAGGCACTCGCTTCTTCCCTGTCTAAAATGTCAGATCCGAATTCTACTATTAGTCGTCCCAACCACATGGCCAAAGTTTCTTCTGGTTTTATTTTAGATTCTCTGCAAAGTTCTTGAATTTCTGGTCGGGTGCGTGTGCAAGAGGTAACAGTGGTATGCATGGTACCTTCTTCATCCGCAACACGCTTCATCACAGCTATCGGGTGAGCTGCGGCAGAGAGAGAGTTAAATTCTTCAGGGGGGAGCATTGGATACATCCCTCCTCCCATTGCCCCCTCCCCGTGGCAAGGAGGTGGGGCCGTTGGGAACGACGTCACCTCAGGGGGCGGGGTCGCTAGGCGGATCCCTGCCGGTTCTCCCGAAACTCTGCCCCTCTTTTCCAGGTTCTCCGGATGGCTCGCGTTTCTTTCGGCGCCATTTTCTATCAGCGGCATCATGCGGCCGGCACTATTGATAAGCGTCGCCCTGGAGTTCTTTGCCGTCTGCTCCAGCGACTCCTTGCCCACTGTATGCAGTTGAACCTCTAAATTTGCATATTCCCTTAGTAGACCCGCTACTGTACGGAACAACACATTCATCATTTTTCCCTTCTTCCATTTAGTTAAACCCCATCTGGGCACGTGACTGCCCTTGATCTCCAGCTCCTCCCGGAGCTGAACGAGAAGCTCATGACCCCGTGACCCGGGCACCAGATCCGGACAGTTGAACCAGTCCGTGGGGGTGGGTTCCCCTCCTTCCCTTAAGTATTGGGTGCATTGAGCAAACTCCTGAGCGGGGGCCAGCTTTTCTGCCTTCCGCGCCTTCACCCCGGATAGGGATATGGTCGATGTTTTCTCCGGGGGCCGATAATAGACCCGATCACTCCCCATTATACACCTGAACTCCCCAAGGGATAGCTTCTCCATTCTTTTATGACCGCTTCTTCTTTCTTACTGAGAAGTAGTCATCAATATTTCGTTCATCCCCTTCTACCGCCTGGTGGTAGGCGATATGCGCCCATAGATCGTTTGCATTCTGTACGCGGCGAATCCCGGTGCACCAAGGGCAGCACCCGATTAGGTTCGTCTCCATCACCGTGCCCTTAGATCCCATCTTCGTTGCCATGTCTCAGACAGCCGGAGCCGACTTGAGGTGATTTAGAAACTACTCGGTCATTGGGCGGGCTGGTGAATGGGGAGGCAGACAAAGCGTATTGGTTGCAAAAAAGCTTTACTTACGCCGCTAGTAGCCACGATGCAGGTGGTCCGGTCGCTTAAACAACTACACGAGTTGCTCCAGCTGGCAAGGCTCAGGCCAGTGAATCCGTACATGAATCAGGCCGGCAGGGAAAGGGTACGTCGAGGGATGGCGCTCGGCGACGGGGAGAAGGATCGATAGGTGATCAGGCTACCAACCAGCTCAGCCACAAGTCAGGAGTCTTCAAAGGCACTCTGCAGTGTGCTCAAAGTTCTCCGACTTGGGCGGAAGTCACACAGAATTTTATACGGCTAGCAAGCCAATCGCTAGCCGCCACGTAGGAATAATTTAGAACTGGCGAATAGTGGGACACAAATTTGCATACAAATGGTGGGAATTCTCTTGCACCGGGGTTTTCTGTTGCAGCAGAAAACTTTTGCTGTGCACAGAGACTCTCATGTGGTGGGAAAATTCCATCGTGCCGAGGCACTAAAATCATTGGGTTGTGACAACTGTCAAGGAGAAGTGGATAATAGAACAACCTGCTCAAAGACATTATGAGACTCTCATTTTTTGGATGTGTTCTTCATTAGCAATCTAACACCTTTATGGCATGTAAAATGGTCTGGATTGTATAATGAACTTGAGATACTCCTGTTCCAGCTGTTAGAGAATTCTACTAGAACAGGCATTGCAGGGAACCCCTTCAAAAGCTCTGGTCAGGATAACAGCAGGACATAGGAAGGACATTTTGGGAGGTCAAGTTTCTATTGCAACACAATAGAAATTCTGGCCTTCAGGGTGGTACATAAGATGCTGCTTTAACTTCAACATATCTGAGAGCTAGTCTATCACACCTTGCAAACAAAAGTACCTGTGGAACGTCTGCCATTTACCATTGTTGTTTATTTCATAGAATGAGTTAACGTATTTCTTTAAAATAAACAAGTATAGCAGACATGCGATCACTAAAGAACAGGTAAATAAACTCTTTAGGCCCCAATTCAGCAAAGCATGTAAACATTAATAGACAAAGGGTGCATCTACATTTTGCAGATGCTTACTGCATAGTAATTGATTGTAACCATGAGTAAATTTGCTACCTGCAAATGCAAGTAGCAAATTAACTCTTGATTATTTACTGTACAGTAGCACACATGTAGACACCTGACCAGGAGCACATTTGCTCCCAGCCAGCTGGGCAGCAGGTGGCAGGAAATTGCTCCCTGCCCCCAGGAGCTGCCTGCTGCCAGGATGGGCTCTGCCACCAGAGCCCAGGCAGGAACAATGTCCCCCTGCTTCCAGTGCCAGCTCTGCAATCGTGGGGCCAGCACTGGGAAATCCTTATGTCCCAGCCCAAGTCCCATGGTCACCGGGCTGGGCTGGGAGGTCCTTCTCTCCCAGTGCCAGCTTCATGGCCATGGAGGCAGGCTGAAAGATAAGCATCTCCCAGCCCAGCCCCATGATCATGGGACTCAGGCTGGGAGAAGGATCTTCTCGTGCTGGCCCCATGACTGTGGAGCTGGAGCTGGGAGAGAGAGCTCTTCCGGCCTGGGCCCCTTAATTGCTAAGCAGGGATCGGGAGTGCCCTGCTGCAGGGGCAGGGGGCATTGTCCTCACCTAGGCTCTGGTGACATAGCCTACCCTAGCAGCAGGCATCTCCTGAGAGCAGGGAGAAATGTCCCAGCCCCCCTCTAGGGAGCCTAGAGTTCCCCCTGGCTGCTGTAGGGGCCCATTGCAGGGTCACAGGGAACAGGAGCAATCTGCTGTTCCCTGCATGTGTAGACATGTGCCTGGGAGAGTTTACTCTTGAATATTTTACTTGAGTAAACTTTTTCTGTATTACTTGCATATGTAGACATGCCCAGAGAGAGGCAGTTAGCTATGCTAGTGAGGCAGAAGGCAGGGCAAGCTGACATCTTACAGACTAACTCTGGGGTGTCAAAGATACAGCCATCCAGTTGAATTCGGCCTGCAGAACGATGTTATTTGGCTCACAGTGCTGCCCCTGGATCCAGAGTTGATCTACACTCTAAATACAGTACCCAACATGACACCTATTCAAACTGGCTTGGGACCTGCACTGCATGAGGTGCCCACCCTGGCTGGTCCAGGGCAGGTATCACATAAAGTATGAGGTCCAGGCTGGCCAGAGGAGGTGCCATGTGAGCTAGATCTAGCATCTTGTTCAAAGATGCATGAGCTTTTGTAGGCTACAGATGCTATGAATGAACCATTAATAGTTTTTGAAGAAGTATACTGTAGCCTATGAAAACTCATGCATCTTTGAACAAGTTAGTTTTTAAAGTGTCACTTCACTCTGCCTTCCTCCCATTAATAGACATGTTAGCCTTCATAAAAAGTGTCTCAATCTTTTTTTCCTATTAACAAAGACTTTGACAATAATATTTTTGAAACATTGCTGCATGTAGTAAAAATGAGGCGACTTCTACTGCATAAAAATTCTGTAACAAAATGTAAGCTGTTTATTACAAAAAATTAAATACAGCGTGATGCTGGAGATTAATGCATTGTTAGTTTAGAATGCCTAATTACTGAATGTGCACATAAAGTATATAAAAACACAAAAGACATTTTTGTGACAGCTATAAGAAAAATAAATTTTACCTAGAGAGTTAACCAAGACCTAAGTCTTCAATACATTTTACTTTTCATGTGTTTGACTCACCTCTGTTAGGTTACAGTTACCCAGCAGATAATTGAAGTACTAGGAACCAGCATACTGAGATCTGTTCTTGTATTTTTCCTGGAAAATACAGACACTCTTCTTATTCTTACCTGCCCTCACAGCTTTAGTAAGCCACAGCACTCACATTATCTATATCTTGGTGAGACCTTGTATAACCTCAGCTTTCTCTGTAGCACACTGACTATAACCTTCAAAGGCAATAGAATCTTTTGCTTAATAGAAGGTAGTTCATCTTGGATTTTAAGACCAGATCTACATATGTGATTTTTGCTGCTGCAATAATGTCAGTTAGGGGGTTGGTTTTGGTTTTCTGGAATTTTTTAGCTATGCTGGGAAACCTCTTCTAGTGCAGACCAGAACAAATATATAGATAAAAAGCATTAGTCCTAGGAAGGAGTACACTCAAAGCCACATTAAACACGTGAGAGGGTTAGAAGATTCATTTCCTTAATAATTACAGAAAGTAATGAGAACATTTTTTATGAACTTCACCTGAAGCTATTCATCCTTTGATAAGAACTACCAGCAGCTATAAAGACCTTTTTATTCATTATACTGTGAGCTGCTGAAATGTTGATCGGTGTTAGTGCTAGCTCAAGTTTGGAACAATGATACTTTCAGGCCAGCAAAGGCCTGGAGGACTGAAAGGTAAGAATTCCACCATCCCTCCTCCCTCTGCTTTTCTGCTTCCAGGTTTCCCAGCATCCCCTGTCCCCTGGGGTTCCTCTGGCTCCCCATCTTCCCCTGGGGCTCCCCGCCAGCCCTTCCAGCTTATGTGTGACTGCCTCTGCTATCTGTCCTAGCAAAGCAGGCAGGGGAGGTTTAAACTACCTGTCCAGAGACATCTGCCATCAGTGCTGGACTGATGTTCTTCTTTGGACTGAGCGCAGCCCAGACAGCAATAGCAGCAGTGGTGGTAGCAGGACAGACCGGTTAACCATTCCCTGCCTGCTCCCCCAGGACAGAGAGCATGAGGTGGGGGGCAGTGAGCAGAGATCTGGGGTGCTGTGAAGGGCAGGAGGTGTTAGTGGGCCTGACACAAGCCAGCAAAAGAGGGGAAGCTGGTGGAGTGTTCACACTAACATGCAGCCTAGAGTGGCTAGACATTACTGTAATACAAGCTGGGTAACATGGATCAGAAATAAAACTAGGCTAAAGAGGCATAACTTTAAGCCACCTAAAGAGTGCTTAAAACAAGTTTCAGGTGTGGACAATCCCGGGGTTAAAAGCTCCAGGAGCTGCTTAAAATCATTGTGTAACAAGGCCCTAACTCTCTATGATCTATGAAATCAACATAGCAATTGCTGGTTTCTGATGGACATTGATTATATGATATCATACAGATTTATGGAGCCTGACAATGTCAGTTATGTATCTCAACCTACGACCCATTCATACCTTCTTGGGATATCAATCAATATAAAGCTAATTTCAGACAATTGAGTTAATTGTATGTTTATGCTACTGAATTTTATACAGAAAAAAAAAAAGAGAAAAGACAAGTGTGGGTGGTCAAAGTAACTAAAAAATAGAATTCTTGCCTGAGAAATGAAACAAAAAGAATTAAACGTGGAACCTGGGATTCCGTTTTCTTTGGCCACATTAGAGGTACATGCATAATTTCTTAGGTGTGGAACACAAACAAAGCTTCATTTATAAGCAGTTAAAGTTTAAGGCCAATGGGAACCAAAGCCATTACTTTCAAGGAAGTTACATAATCAAAAAAATTAAATTAATGCTGCAGGATTGGTCACTGTACTATACAGAATTTTTCCACTTCCAATGCAGAAGGACAAAGACACTTTCTATACAAAACCCAGAGCATTGGATAGGCAGTTTATATAAATTCACACAGGTTTATATATTCCTATAAATAAAGTAAATTAATTTTAAAGGATCTTCCTTAGACTAAAATTGGATTTAATCTCAATAGAAAAAAGAGATTACAGGTATCATTAAAAATGCTACAACTCCATGTATTGATGATTTTGTTGTAAAAATTAACAAGACTTTTTATTCTTAGGTTCTAAGAGATGCTGCAGTATGGCCAGCTGCACAGACAATAATCATTTTAATTACTTCTATTATAGAAAGAGACCTGAATTAAAAAAACAACTATCACTGACTAGATCAGACCTATTTCTCTGCTAAAGGCACTTTGTAAGTATCCAAAATGAAATGGATATTTGTAAAAAAACAGCTGCAATCTTACCTTCGTTTTAATTCTGATGATCAGCAGAATCTTACTACTGCACTTTTCACTAATTAACAACAACACATAATGCACAAATAAAAGCACAGTCATCTCTTCCCACGTTGTAGCAAAGGCTGACCTACAGAGTGCTGTGGTGAAACTTCATACCACAAAGAAGTCCCTACAATGAAAAAATATATTACCATGCATTTATGAGCATAGGACCAGTTTCACTATATATTGTGTCTAATTTATGCTGCTCCAGTAACCCAAAACTGCCATCAAGCCCAAGATAGCTTGTTAACCATGTTACAGAGTATTATTGAAACCATATTGCCAGTGAAAGGTTCCATGGTCCTCACAACCTATACGAAAACACAGTAACCATATGGAGATTTCCCTGTGCCTTCAGTGGATCTCAAGCCCTGTGTAGACTTTGGGGTGGTACCCCTGGCTTCATGTGCATCCATCTGTGTATATATGGTAGACTCTCTCTCCTCATTGGAGAAGTTTGGGAACTTGGTACTTATGTCTCCCCACTCCTCTATGTCATTTTCAGATGGGAAAGGGACAGTTTGGCTCATACATCTTGGCCCAGCATAGTTCAAAGAATGAACAAAAAAATCCAGAAGTTTAGTTTTTTTTCAGTTTCACCTTATCTTACTTATTCTAGTCACTGATATAGGCAACTGTTTAATGACATAGTTGATACTATACAGGTTCAAATTTATAGAGGACTGATTGGCATCTAAATGATGAATTTTGGTGCCTGTGACATTTGCAAAACCCCCACTTTCCTGCCACCTAAACTTGTAGGTGCCTAAGTCCTAAATGCACTAAATTTCTGTCTATGGGCATGCACAAAGCAACCAAAGTGTTAATATCAACCCAGAGCTAATAAGCTACTCATTATCCTTGCTTAACCCAGAGGCCCAGAAGCAATATACTCAAATTTGGCATGTTCCTACATGCTCTAGAAGTAAGACTTGACCTAGCATGTGTACTCACAGCAAACTGAGCCAGGTGCAGCCCACGCAGGAACAGCCTGGGGTCTGGGGCCAGGGAAGGGCTCCTTCTCCCACACAAACTTACTGCTGGCTATAACTGTGGACTACAAATCCCAGAGGCACTTGGAAGCAGGAAGAGGAAGTGATGAGCAAACCTGCAGAGTCCTGCTGCTGTAATTCTGGACTGCAAATCTCAGAGATCTTGAGGGCAGCAGGAAGTAGAAGTGAATGTAGCCTGAGAACCATGCTCTAGTGTTCCCTCCCCCACCACCCCCAGCTTCAAGCCTGAGCCATTGCAGGCATGTGTCTGCAATTCTTGAATCAAAGGTAAATGTCTATTCACTTCTGTCTCAATTTAATTTGTGCAATTTAGACTAACCTGCAAAAATGACTTGATTCACCCTCTGAGCTTTTTGACCGTCTGTACCTAGCCCTTGAGACCAAAACTGTGTATTTCTCTGTGTGCCCTGGTGGTTAGGGTACTCACAAAGATATGGGGTCACATCCTTGCTCCAAATCTACTTTACTAAACGTATACCATATGCATTACAGGCTATTGCAAATTGTCTTCTGTGGGGAGGGAATGGAGAAGAATCTCAAGGTCTCTT
>NW_005842106.1:1384361-1415160 GCF_000455745.1 Alligator sinensis
GTATAAATAGTGAAATATTTACAAGACCTTGGATTTGAACCTTGGCTTCCTATACTCCAACTACAATCCCTAACACCTGTCCTATAGGATCAGTCTCCCTCCTCATTATCTGCCCAGGGAATATTTAATTATTTATACAAAGCAGGACTTTCCCGGAAGGAATTAGTGCAAACAATCCACCTTAGAACACCCAGTAGTCTGATGGATAGAGCATATGGGTTCAGTTCTATGTTCCAGATCTGTCAAAGTAGCATTTTGAACCCATATATGAGGTCAGTGCTCCAATGGCTAGGATACTGACAGTTCCAGGGGGATAGAGTGTCTGTTTTTTCATAGACTTGGATTCTGGCTTTAGGAATTTAATACTTGGAGAGGATCTAATGCTGGGGATGGGGACTGGCTTCTGGACAGTTAAAAATCCCAGAGGCTGAATCAAGTCAGTCTTTGAAGGTTAGTCTAAACTGCACAGATTAAATTGAAACAGAAGTGAATAGACATGTACCTTTGATTCAGGAATTGCAGCCACATGCCTGCGGTCTAGCGTGGCGGATAGGAAAGCAGCCCAGCTGGATTGCCTCCCACCCCCCACACGATCTAGCACCGGGGATGGGGAAATCAGCCCAGCTGGGCTGCCTCACTGCCCCCAGTGCAATCTAGCACCTTGGATAGCGAAGCAGCCGAACTGGGCTGCCTCCCACCCCCCACCCAATCTAGCGCTGGGGATGGGGAAGCAGTCCAGCTGGGCTGCCTTGCTGCCCCTGGCATGATCTAGCACGGGGGCTGGGAAAGCAACCCAGGTGGGCTGCCTCCCGTCCCACACATGATCTAGCACTGGGGATGAGGAAGCAGTCCAGCTGGGCTGCCTTGCCACCCCTGGCATGATCTAGTGTGGGGGATCCCCAGCAAAACATCGAAACAGTTTCATAAATGCCTTTCTGTTTTGACAGAATGAAACGAAACAGCTGTTTCGCCTTGAAATGAAATTCAAAACGGAATGCTGTTCCATTGAACTGTCGAAACTGAAGGCGAAACAGAACGGTGCCATTTTGCACAGCCCTAATTTCTATGCCATGGCAGCAGCAAATACTAGCCAGGGCACTCCTATGTACACCTTACCCTCATGCACTAAATTCAGAAATATGTCTGTGAGGCCACTCTAGGGCCTCCCTCTATGGCCTTGTTCCAGACCTTTTTGGAGAGCAGCCACTAGGAACAACCCTGGAATGGCCTGATCAGTATATGTATGGGTTTGAAGCAGGTGGCTGGACCTATACGCAGAGCATGCTTTGGAATGTCCCGTTTACATCAGTGCAGCTGTGGTATAGACCTTGTAAGTGTATTTGACCTGACTCATCACTGCTATGTTTGCCCTCAGATCTATTGCCATGCATTTTTAATTATAATATTAATATTAATCCATATAATTTTGTGCCCTGTGAGCTAGCAAAACAAAGTAGCAGCTAATAATACATACAAATATATAGCAAAACTGATTGTAGTTAAAAGGCAACTAGCCCAAGCATTTGAACTGTATAAATAAATAAAACAAGGGATCCATCTTGCTGTATCTATACATGAAATGAAATAGCCTGCAGTGAATGATGCTGTGACAGACTTGACCTGACAGTTTTCTGTCAGGGAGATATTTGTCTGTCTTAAATTATTCCAGACTAATAAGCACATTAATAGTGTTGCTCAAATATCTATATCCACAGGTTAACAAAAAACGAGGAAATCATTTTAAAAAATGAAGCCAAACTACAGACTCAAGCAGCTCAATTCAGCTATAAGCGAACCAGACCAACCTCCCAATTCATTTTGGGACTTAATTTTCACCATTAATAACTTAAAATGCAACATCCCATATATTTTACTGACACCATACATTTGTAGCTGTAAGGTCAAAGAGGCAAACAAAGAAATCAACTGTGGCTAATGAATCCATGCAGCTAACCTGGGAGCTCAGCATGGGAAAGAAATGGATTGTGGCAAGGCATCTGTAAAATTTCCCTAAGGTCATCAGGATGTAGCAGCTTAAAGATGACATATAGTGTAATTGCCTCAGAAAGGGCATTTAAATTAGGCTAATAGAAATATTATTTGCAATAACAGTAATAAAAAGTAAAATAATAGTGCTTCAGTAGAAACACAAATATAATTACTCAAATTAGATCTGGTCTTTTTGTGGGGTAGGGGAGGAAGACAAAAAAAAATGTAACATTCATGAAAGAGAAACTAATGGCACTGGCTTGAGCCAAACATTTAGTACATCCAAGAGAAGGCTGAAAGGTCCTACCTATCTTTGCCAATGCTCTGTATTCCCAGTCTGCAATATGCCTATTATGTCAGTGGTGCACAGACTGCCAGACCCGCTGCAGCATTGTACTAAATAACACAGTCATTTTGTCATGCAAATAATGGCTGACTGGAAGTCACCACACTGCTTCTCACTTGTGAACACCTGCGTCATTCCCCCTCCCCCACAACCTCCACCTCTGAGCAACGTGGTCCCCTTGGTAGAACTGAAGCAATTTTATGACAAAAGGGAGAATGTCTTGACTAGGGGGCCTTAGGGAGATGCACACTGCCTGGAATATAGCAGAGGTTTTCTTTATAGAGCAATGGAACCTAAGAGATGGGGCCAAAGAATCCTTTTGATCCTCCATACCAAGCTGGCTACTTCAGCCATAACCCTGAAATATCTGCTGGTTAGTAGCTTTGGAGTCTTTCCTCTATCCACTCTTTTCTCCTTGCTCCCTAAAGAAATGTCCAATGCACAGACTGAGTCTCAGAGGGTGTATGTATGCAAGATGCTTAATGCCCATTAGACTAATTCTACTGCAGATTAGTGCAGCTGGCAAAAACCATGTTAATGCGCAGTAGATTAGTCCAATGGGCATTAATCATCACCTAAAAAGCATTCATTTGTGTTAATGCACAGTGGCGCCAATTACAGTGCATTTAGTACCTGTTATTGCAGGTACTAAACTTAATGCACCATAATTACAATGCATTAAGGAACATATAGATGCACCCATGTTGAACATCTGGATTTGGACCTAAATAAAAAAATTGTTAAAGGTCCATAGAGTGAATAAAATGGTTTGTCATATCACTTGTCCTTGCTGTGGTTCAGAACATTCACACACTAATATTTTTGACAGGACTATATTGGTGCATCTGTGTACAGCACACCTAACAATCGCCAGTGTCCCACACGTCATAGCACTTCTGAAGAACTTATATACCATAGTACTCAGCTTCGGGGGTGGAAGGGGCTTTATGACTTGAGGCACGAGGTGATGCTTGTACAATATTTTGCATTAACTAAGAAATTCGGCAAACAGCAATGTGTTTCTTCATTCTTTCACTTAGTGCAGAATGGGCCTTTAATAAAAGGGGCCAGGTTCTGAGGTCAGGAATTTGAAAGCAATCTTCAATAATGACACTGAAGTGAATACAGTCCCTCCAGATTTACACCCATCCATGCAACTGAGACCAGCATCTAATCCCAAGTCTCCAGCAGTGAAAAAAACACGTGGCATTATGGTTTAGAATGATATTTGAAAATAAGGAAGAGAAATTGACTTTCAAGAGAAGCTCTTTAGCAGTCTAGATTATACAGTGCTCTAAAAGGGGTAAATGTCTCTGATGAATTTATATTAACACACTTATTGACAGCTGAGGGTTTTTTTAGTTACTAGATGTTGTCTTCAGCAAACAGTCTTCCTGTAGCAAAATGAATAAAGGTTGTTGTTGAAGTTCATATTAAAAACAAAAGTGAAAATAATTGTGAAGATAATTACACTTAGAAACTGAAAAAAATGTAAAGGACAGCTAGTTGATAGCTCAGGTCAGGAGGAACACATTGTCTAAGCAAAAGTGATATGCAGTCCTGATTGCACATAAGAATCATGCACTAAATAATGTACATGATATTTTTAATGGACTATGAATCACATAAGGAGACTGAGTAAATGGAAAAAGGACAAACAGTAAAAACATTCTGGTGACTAGAGAAACTGTTAGCAGCTACTTTGCATTTTCTTTAAAGCCCATATTTAAAGTTTGTAAGAATCTGCAAGGGAAGAAGTTCAGATCCAAAACCTAGAAAACCCTAAGGGCCAAATCTCAGTTATGCCAGTGTAATCTGAAGTAAATACTGAAGCAGCTGGACCTGTCCAGGCACACACTGGTAGAAGTGAGAGTGAAATTTTAAAGAAATTTAGATTTGAGAGTGATTGACTCTAGGACTGCACTACAAAAGGAAGTGGCAGATTCTCCATTTCTTGTAGGCTTCAAATTAAGACTAAATATCATTCTAGAAGACTTGCTTTACATTATGGACACAAGTTACGGATTTACTACATAATGAATTTAAGGGGTATCTTAATGAAATTCTATGGCCCGTACTATGTAAGAATTAGAATAGGCAATCTAATCATCCCTAGATAATTGGTCTTAATTTGAAAATGATGCTAATTTGGCCCTAATAAAGAAAATAGACTCTTTTCTCTACTTCTCATAGAGAACACAATAGAATGGCTAACATCAGTGCTTACGTCTTGTGCGGAGAGGTCTGTCTTTGGTCTTCATTTAAGTAACAAAGCTCAAAGGCAGGACTATATATGCAAATCTAAACCTTTGCTTTTAAACTCCCTGCTGAGCTAGCTCTCATTAATTTTTTCTAGCAGGAACTCCTTTCCACCCTCGTGCTCTTTCTGTTTCCTAACAAAGCCTTAGCCTTTGATACTCCTAAGCTAATGCTAATAAGATCTACCTGATCTAACTGCCAAAGTCAGTAAACAGTATAGTTTTCTACTTCTACAACAGGGCATAAAGCCTAACACCCAGTCACAGGCTCATTGGGTTCAAATTATGACAAGGGAAAGAACACGTGAGGTGTAAACATCTGATCTAGAAGACAGCAGGAACAATGCAACCATATAAAATGATAAAAAAACCAAAGGTGAAAAGTATAATTACAAGAGATGCTAGAGAAAGATTTCATAGATTTCATAGACATCAGGGCTGGAAGGGACCTCGGAAGATCATCGAGTCCAGCCCCCTGCCCAAAGGGCAGGAAGTCAGCTGGGGTCATAGGATCCCAGCAAGATAAGCATCCAGTTTCATCTTGAAGGTGTTCAATGTAGGTGCTTGAGCCACCTCCGGTGGCAGGCTGTTCCAGACCTTGGGGGCTCGGACAGTAAAGAAGTTCTTCCTTATGTCCAGCCTGAAACGATCTTGAAGTAGTTTGTGACCATTCGACCTCGTCATCCCTTGGGGCGCTCTGGTGAACAAACGTTCCCCCAGATGCTGGTGGTCACCCCTGATAAACTTGTAGGTGGCCATCAGATCATCCCTGATCCTGCGCTTTTCCAGGCTAAAGAGCCCCAGGGCTCTCAGCCTGTCATCGTAGGGTCTGTTTCCCTGACCTCTGATCATGTGCATGGCTCTTCTCTGGACTCTCTCAAGCTTCTCCACATCCTTTTTGAATTGTGGAGCCCAAAACTGGACACTACTCCAGCTGCAGCCTCACTAAGGCCGAGTACAGGGGGAGAATGACGTCCCGGGATTTGCTTGAGAAGCATCTATGGATGCAAGCCAGCGTTTTTGCTCCTCCATTGCAGAAATCTATTTTAATCCGTTTTTAAAAACACACTTATTCTCTAAAGCAATTGGCTCCAAAATGTGGTACCTCTACTTTTGCTATTTACACACTCTCCTTTTTCATCCCTAAAGCTATTTCTTTCGGATTTGGGGGTTCCCAGTTCCTGTCATCTTGCTTTAGTTCAATCTATTCTAGATGGAGCTTTACCTGACGATTGCCTAAAAACGAGGCGCTGAACGCCGCTGCTTAGCGGCGTTCCTGTCAGAGAGTGCATTTTGCACGGGTTCTGTGATTTGGATTGACATACCACTTGTTTCTGTATAAATATGAACTCGCCATTTTCTCAACCTCCTGAAACCCTCAATATTTTGGATCTTGGAAATGGCCCGTCTCCTTATATGGTACTGGAGCAGCCGCTAAAGTTAGAGAGAGAGTTTTGCTAAAAGCTCTTTCCATTCTGGTGTTAGAAAGGAAAAAGGAGAATTGGCAATTGGGAAATTCAAGTGCAACTGCTTTCTCCGCTTGGTTCAGTAGAGGCAGAGTTGCTTGCTGGCATTCAGAACTCACTCTCTATTCTCCAAATAGTTTTGAAAAATAACAGGGTTCAGAAGGATGCCAAGGTGGGCTAAGTGGAGAAACGTGAATGTAGTGGGTAGGGTGCGTGAGAAAGTCTGTTACTAGAAATGGATTTACCCTGATCTTGCAAGCTGCTCTGCAAGGGGGGATTCCTGCCCTGCAGGAAATCAATGGGGTCTGTGGGATGGAAGGGACAACCCAGCTTTTGGCATATTTTCCATACTCTATGGACCCCTGGATTTGCAGTTTAGTACATCTACACAAACAGCCATCTATCTTATTCTCATCCTTCTAGAACCACATGAAGGCTGTCACTCCAGCTCATATGTTATTCAGAGTTAATTCAGTGTCTGCAATTTTAGTCACTATATATGGATAACTATAGGAAGCTGAGTGGGGCTCACTCCGCTACATACTGTACAAATGTTGTCAGACACAGTCTATTATGTCCAAGTATTGTGTCCACATTTTGCAATAGTTTTAAAAAAAGCAGGCAGTAGTTTCCTATTCTTTTGGGCTCACAGCATGTTGTCTGCTGCAAATCTCTATTCACGTTCTTACAGGATAACACAGTGGTGTCACATTCATCATTAAATGAATTAACCGTTAACCCTATATTTACACTCCTGCTATAAACAGAAGCTTAATTTGCTGCACTGACAGTCGGTTGCGTGCCATTTGTATCTTTTCTGTGCTATTTGGTATTTATATAGCACTCAAAAGTCACTAAATGCTTTACATATTAAAAAATACAAGTCCCCATCTGGAAGGGTTTTCCACCTTATAGCTCAATTCTGTATATTCGTGTACTTCTCATAGGCGTTCTGGAAACAGAGGTCTTGCTGAATTAGTTCTTAGGCAGCATTACATATATAGATAATTCCTAATTATGCTATATAACACCAACACCAAGCCCCTCTTTTCAACCATCACAGAATGAAAAGGAGCATTCCTACTTCGGCAGATGACAAAACAAAGCAGAGCAAAACAAATACACATTTTCCAGGGCAGATTTCACAATAGACTTCTTGAGTCAGGTAGAGGTCATCCACGCACAAGAGGAAGCTCTGCGACCGCTCAGATTTTGCTGAGTGATCCTCCCACGAGATGTCTGGGTAATTGAAGTCACCCATGACAACCATGGTCCTGGAGCAAGCTGCCTCAGCCAGTTCCTGGGCAAACTCCTGGTCAAGCTCAGGACTCTGAGTGGGAGGTCTGTAATAGACTCCCACCATTGTGTCCCCTGTGCCGTGTTCCCCACGGATTTTAACCCAGAGGGTCTCCAGCCGTCCACCCTGGTCGCCAATATCGGCTTGCAGGGACGTGTAGCTTTCCTTAACATAGAGAGCTACCCCCCCGCCCCTTTTCTCTACACGATCCCTCCTGTACAGGGTATAGCCATCTATACCCGTGGTCCAGTCATGGGTGGCGTCCCACCAGGTCTCCGTTATCCCTATGACATCGTAATTGTTTGCACTGAGCATGAGGATGAGCTCCTCCTGCTTATTCCCCAAGCTCCTGGCATTAGTGTACAGGCAGGCAAGTGCCCCCTGGGGGGCTCCTTCCTTGCACACAGATTTTACCAGGGCTGGGGCAGGGGTGGGCTCCCTGAAGCGCCGCGATCTGCTGGCTTTGCAAGGATTGCTCAGCGGGCCAGCAGTGGCGGTAGTCCCCCCGTCCCCCAACGGGCTTAGTTTAAAGATGAAGTAAACCATAAGAGACCTTTCAGTTTATAAGTAACAGTGACCTATGCTAGAAATGATAGGGACTCTAAAAAAGGCAATTCATTAACATTCATTAACATTCACTGGTCACATCTATGCATGCACGTTATTGCACAGTAGCTTATTCTGGTTACTACACATATAAACAGGTACTAAAGAAATGTGCAGTAACCACTGTGCAGTAGCATCTCATGTAGATGCAGCCAGTGTAAACTTTTGCATGAATAAGACTGAAACTGTTGCTCTCAGAAGACATGAACTGCCCACAATCACACGAAGTCCAGTGAACCCAGATTAAATGCTAACATTATTAACCAATTGGTATAGCAGAAATGTGGCAGGCAGGGTATATTTGTGTTTTATAGACTAACTGAAGTATATATAGCTATATCTAGATATATAGAAGTATAGCTCAAGCTTTTGTGGGCTAAAGCTCACTTCATCAGATGCTGTGAAAGCACATTCACAAAACAGTGTATAATTTGACCATAAAAAGCAGAAGCGGGTAGTAAACCCATAGGTACAAGTCACAAAAGCTAATCCTGGTAATGGGATAAGAATTTCTGTTTAAATAATACTTAACATAATCCAGGTTGTAGGTGATTTCTTTTTCCACAATTTCCTGTTCAAATTGTTTTTTAAAGGTTGGCTGCCCAAGAACAGCCACCTTCAGGTCAGTGATGGATTGTCCAGGGAGGGTGTTCTGCCATAGACCCGCATGTCTTTCTGCAGCTGATGTCAGTTGTTCTTTCATTCTTTCATGTAAGGACTGCCCTGTCTCTCCAATGTATACAATAGAAATACACTGGCATGTCAGTAGAATTGCAAGTGAATGAACCTTGGAGGTTATAATCCATGTTAATCAGTCCAGTGATGATGTGGTATGTATTAACGTTGGAGCACAAATGGCATCTGGGTGTGATGCAAGTCCTGCTGCCTTGGTAAGGTAACTTATTGTTTGAGAGATGTGGTTTGAGGTTGCGGGGCTGCCTGTTACCCAGGGCAGTAGAGGACGGAATAGTAGAAATGGCCTGCTAACCTGCTTATTCCTTACAACATTTAAATTTGAAAGGTTTTTCGACATGAATAAAACTGTAAATTGGATGAATAATCCAATATGCATTCACTCTAGTTTTGATCCCTTAACAGAACTATTTTACCAGCTCCATTCTTCAACAGCAGTACAGGAACATAATATTCAGTGCCTGGTCTTCTTTGACCTTGGGCACTCAGAGACATACACTCATCCTTAGAATTATAAACTGAAAGATGGAAGTCAAGCTAACTTGTGCCTGGGTTTTCTTTTTCCTTCTCCTTCCTTCCTTCCCTTCAGCATGTATGTATGGATCCAGTTAATTCAGAGGGGGTCAGGGTATGAAACAGGACTGACTGATCCAAAATTATTTTACTTAAAGGAATTCCCATGCGTTTACAAGGGAGCAGTGTCACTGAGTGACTAACCCCTTGTGTAATCTATGGAAGCCAAGCTTCATGAGATACCAGCAGGCCTATACCAAGATCCAAGACAGATGTCATAGTGAGGGTGCAAGTTCATGTACAGCTGCAAACAGGTTCTGACAAGATTCATTCCCAATCTTGCTCATTTAGAGCACAATCAGACGAGTGCGCACATGCAGTATGCAGCACCGTACACCCGCCTGCAATGCTGCAAACTGAACATGCTACACATGCAGGCATTTGCCACACTGCAAATTTGCAGCACCACAGGTTTTTTTGACACCAGGAGATCACATTTTCAAAAAGGCCTGTGCCTGAAAAAAAGCACAGTGGCACATGTGGCAGCAGTATGCACTGCCCAAAACTAGAGCCTGGCCAGCCAGAGCCATGCTCTGGCTGCTGGCCAGGCTCTGTGGGCCATATCACCATTGCTGGAGCCCTGGGAGGCTCCCAGGACCTCAGGTAAGGCTGCTGGGGCCAGCCCAGGTGGTGGCCCCAGCCTCCTCTACCCCACCCAGGACAACTCGTCACATGCGTGCATGAGCAGTCCCTGGGGACAAGTAGCAGCACCACAAATACATGCTGCCGCTCTTTGTCCCCGGGGAAATGCACGTGTGTGCTCATCTGGATGCACCCTTAGAAAAAAAAATAGTCCAACTCTTAAAGTATACATACCTTTTATTAATGAGGATTGGAATTGTTGAAATTCAGGGAATATACAAAACAAATTAGGTTTTCCCACATCAGTTTGAGGAAGAGCTGGTACCCAGAGAGCCAAATGGAATATCCTTTCATCTACAGGACAGCGGTGAATAGAATGAACCTTGCAGTGGAATGACAAGTATAAATATTTTCAAAACAGGATGCAGACCAATGTTTAGAGAAAAAAAAAATGTTGGACATGGTAGTTGACTACAGATATAGCTAGACTGTCTCTTTACTTAGGGCTTTGTGTTTTATTTATAATGTTTTAGAGACAAATATATTCCCTCAAGTATATACAATTAATCAAATTGGAGAACTGTAGACACTTCAGAGAACACCATATAGTTCTTTGATAACACACATTAAATTCTGCTTATTCAAAAAAGTAATTGAGTTGTCTTCCATGGGACTTATCTCTATATGCCTAGCTGCTATAGGATAATTATTCCACATTGTACATATTCTGGAGTTTCTCACTGAGGTTATAAAATGTAGCCATACGATACCATCATAATGCACGTTTCTTTCATCCTGTTGAAGATAGTATGATGGTTCTGCTGTAATCACTTTCACATTTTCTTAGGTTCCAACTGTCTCCAGATCTGGACTCTACAAAGTCAGACTTGTCATTCACATTTCTGTTGTGTATAACATTGTTCCTTCATTAGTAGAAACAATGGGCAACATTTATTGTTAGTATATATGAATTTAGTTCAAGAGTTTTATTTAAATCAACGATGAATCTGGCTCAGCTAGCTGCAAGACTCCTGGGACTTGTGTTTAGTATAAAGGTAAATGTTAATTTTCTAACCACACAGAAATTAAGGATGAATAACACAGGCCTAGGAAGCAAAATAACAGCTTCCCCCTTAAGCTATAGCAAGTCAACCACTTAATTTATGATTCTGCCACCCGTACTTTTATTAAATGATCTAAATTGAAAATTCTATAACCCTAACTGGTTAGTTTACTGATAAAAACCTGAATGTTTTGGTGAGAATTATAGTGTCTGTTACTTTGATTAATAATAAGCTGTTAACCAACAGCTAAGCTGCAGCCTAGGAGACACTGATTTCATCCTTGAAAATGACTGGCACAATTTCAGCTTTGGATTCTGCTGCTCTTGGTGATCCAGAGAGCAGGGCATGGAATGTAGAAAACCCAGGCCCTGGTCTTAGCACTGCCATGGAGACACTGCAGGCTGGACTGTGTTAACCTCTGCCTAATCGGACAAGGCAGGGAGGGGGTGCAATGAGTCTGCTCTCCTGCACATCACCAAGCAGAGGCAGGAACATTTGCAGTTCTGTGACTGCCCCTGAGATCAGGCATCAAATTGAGACATTATCAGTGTAGAAACACTGATGATGCTACTGAGTCTCACTGCCACCCTCAACCTGGAATAGTACTTACGAAGGTGTAGGTGAGCCTGTGTAACCTTAAGCAAGCCACTTGCATGTTTGCCATACAGTTTCCCTCCTGTATATTGCCAGTACAATTTTCCCATGCTTTTCATAAGAATGGCAGCATCTACATTCATTAAGCATGGGTACAGAGCTGCAGAGAAATGGAAATATGGCCACTAAACTAAAGTGTAAGAAAATGCACATAGAAAACCATTAGGTTGCAATTATTCATATACTCTGTATATAATCTGTGTTAAGTAGTGTAAGAGTTGTATTGTAACCATGATGGTCCAAAAATTATGCGATGAGGGCCAAGGATTTCTTAGGCCCTCATCGCATTGTATTGAACCAACTATGTAGTAGACATTCTTGCATTTGAAAGTTTGTCTAGCTTTACCCCAGCTATATGGTTGGTCCAATGCAAGATTTTACCCTAAGAAACCCTTGCCTCTCACACACTGTGTGTATTAGCTTTGGTTGACCTCTACACAGCAATGAAAAAGTGAGAGGGAGAGGAAGAGAAAGATGAGAAAGAAGAAATTATTACAGATAATCCCCCATTATAGTTTTTGTTTTGAACATTCCCAAGTGCTATAACAAGAATTCCATTTTGCTAGTTCCGTACTGGACTTTCATCCCATAAACAGAAGGAGGATAATCCCGATAGGAAGGCATTAGACAAAGGACTCAGAAGATGGGGGTTCTGTTCCAGCTCTCCTGCAGATTTGTTACATAGATCCAAATATTCCAACATATTTAGGTGCTTAACTCCCATTGATTTCAATGGCAACCAGGTGCCAACTTCTGTTACTCTTGGTTTTCCATTTCTAAAAAGATAAAATAAATCAAACTTGTCTATTTCTGTACTATAATTTAATTGATGTGCAGTGCTATATCCTCAAAGGCACGTAACTGTTCCTTTGCTCAACTTGGGCATTATAGTGCTTAACTTTCAGGCACTCCAATACCTAGTAAATCATCTACTCCAGTTTAGATGCCTAGGCTTTCCTTACAGTGCATGGAGGGATTTAGGGACTGTCAACAACCGAGACACCCGTCTCTCTGCCTGATACTCAGCTGTGAATGCTCTCCTAGGGTACGTCGAGACGAGCACGCACATACAGGAATGTGCATTTCTTGTGGCACAAATAGCAGTAGCACATATTTGTGCTGCTACCTTTTGCCCCAGGGCACGCCCTTGCACACATGCTCCAGCACCGGGCAAATTGTCCTGGGTGGGGTAGGGAAGGCTGGGTCCAGCACTTGTGCTCGTCCCAACAGCCTTACCTGGAGTGCTGTGGGGCCTCTGGGGGCATCAGCAGTGCTGATCTGGGCCCACAGAGCCTAGCTGGCAGCCCAAGCGTGGCTCTGGACTGCCAGGCTCTATTTCTGGTGGCACACACTACTGCCGGGATCTCCCGGTGTCAAATGTTTTTGCCACGCTGCAAATGAGCAGTGTGGTGAATGGTTGCACGTCCCACATGCATTTTGTGGCACTTCAAAGACCTTTGAGACACTGCAAACCGCATGTGTGCACTCATCTGGATGTGCCCCTATAGTCAGGCACCTATGCTAGATTAGCTTTCTTTAGTAGATGACCAGGCCCCTGGGGCTCCTATTTACCAAATAATTGGTTATCTTAAGTGTGGGAAACCCAGGTTCATACTCCTGCTTTGTCTGATTTGGAATAAGGACTTGAACCCACATCTCAGGTTAGCACACAGACACCACGCTAGGTAGATGTCTCTGAACTTTTCCTGTTGGAGCTTTAAAAAAATTATATAAAAAAATAATTATTGAGCCAGCAGTAACAACACCAACTATAGCACAATGCTGAGGGTTCTCAAGTGGGCTGTGGGATACTGAAGTTCAAAGTGTTTGTTCCAATAAAATATTTAAATATTTGTAGAGTGAGATGCCATGAGAGATTTATACAGACCCACCTCACTGTTCCAGTGATAGAGCACTCTCAGACCAACATTCAAATCCCTGATACAAATGAAGAACATGATCCAAATTTCCCACAGCTATGTAAGTGCCTTAACTACCAGAGTACACCCACAGCTGAGGGATGTTGTGCTACCTCTATACTGATTGGTTACCTTCATCTTTTAGGTTTGATCTGAGCACACTTACAAATTGAACACAGCTGATGAGACAGATGACCCCTTGCCTAATTTGAGATTCATACTTCAGGGCTTTAGTTTGAACTAGGTGGCCAAAGCTCTGAATTAAGGCTTGAGGTATGTGGGTGGCTTAGTTGTGGGTAGGTGTCATTCCTTCAGTGTTCCTTTTATATGCTGATAGGAGAAAAATTAGGATTAAGTCTATACTACAGACATCAGGATAATGTATGAATACCTGATCAGGTCAGTATAATGTACTCATGTACTGGAAATTGTTCAGCTTTGGCACGTGGAGCTCCATGCTCCCACAGCTAGACTGCTTCTGGTTCCAGAAAAATTAAAAGCAGATCAAGAACCTCTAATCTGTACCGCAGTTTATATGCAGACATGTAGATATATTCTTAGTTGGCAGCTGAAGGCTGTATTTTGAGAATATCAGTGGCACTGCTGTAGAAGATTCCTACATATACACCTTTAGGATGTACATATCCTCGTTGTGTGTTCAAACAGCACCTGGCACAAAGGATCCCTGATCTCAGTTGGGGCTTTTCAGAAGCTATTTTATTTAAAATTTAACATTTTTGACAGCTATGCTTGTCTTTGTAACAGGCACAATGAGAAGGCCACACCAAAGAGCTTACATTGTTTCTCCTGAAATAGTGTAATCAGCAATATGGTAAGGTATACCATGAAATATTTATTTTAGAATCTAAAATAATATTTTCAAATTAGGTCAGGTCTTAAAGCTGGCATCAAACTCAGAGCTAGGCATCAAACGTTGGTGCGCTTGAAAGGTACTGAATTAACATTCAGCCCTGCACATTCAACACTAGAGTAAGCAGGGCTCTGCAAGGCACAGGGTTCCCCTTTCCTAGAGCACATTTTAGGACTGGAGCCCTCTCACAGAACACATTAAAGAAATGTTTTCTATCATTACAGGAGTGCTCTTCAGTGGTGCTGCATCTGTTCCCCTAGGTATTACTGAGGCCACTGCTCTTTTGAGACGGATCTTAAAAACACAATTAAATAGCACTGACTTGAGAAATCACAGAATTTGGTGATAAAGAAATGGTTTGATCCTTCATTCTTTACCTAAGGGTTAATCTTACTCCCACTTAAATGAATAATAAACGCTTTCCCAGTGACATCACTAGGATCAAGACTGAGCCCTCTGTTTCAAGTCGGTGCGAGTTTCAACCAACCAAGGATGCAAAGGTTTGTTCTATCAGGGCTTGACTCTTCACTCCATCTGCTACTGTGTTTTGCATATAGTTGTGCTACTGTAAAGGTGGGATGAAGGGAAGGAAAATTAAGTCTGTGATGCAAGATCTGCATTCCCTACGTCTGTATTCTAATACCTTGAGCTGGCTCATTCAAATTTCCCAAGGAGGCATTTTCTCTAGAAACACTTTTTAAGAGAGAGAAAAGGGACGGAAAAAACCTCCAAGAAAAATTGGCGATAGAAAACAAAGTGAAAAGCAGAAGGGGAAGAAAAAACAAACTAAAAAATGAGGCTTGGATTTCTGAGCAACAAACTAGAATTAGGATGGGAAAAAATGTAGTGCACAATCTTTAAAGCAAACAAGAGAGACCATTTATCATTTGACACCTACATGCACTAACAAGCCATGCTTCTGTCACAATTACTATATTATGCCCCTAGAACAATGCAGACCTTTTAATGTAGGAGTAGTTCAATCAATTTAGAATACAAATCAGAATAAAATGGTGCCACCCATGTCCAGCTACTACAGAGAACCAAATGAAGAGTTGGAAATAGCCTGCTTTTTTTAGTTACAGATTAAACCTTAGACAATCAAGTCCCACTGCATGAAGCCAGAGATATTTACTGTCCTTATCAAGGGATACAGTTTCAAAGAGATGAATGGGATTTTAGCCATGAAGTTTCTATTGATTTGCAAATCCCTCCCCCTTTGTCTTTTCTCATCAAGAATCTGTTGATGATTTCTTTCAAAGAAATTGCTGGAAGAATGAGCATATGTGTATTGTGACTCTCACTGAGGAAAGAACTGGATGGGATACAAAGCCTTTCATCTCTAGCAAACAGTAGTTCCTGATGCCATGTGGATGCTCTTATTGCAGGCTGTAAAGTTGAAGGAAAAATTAATGCTCCTTTATCTCCCCCAGTGAATAGTGGCTCTGTGTGGCCCTAATGGAGCATCATGCTTGCATTTCATAAATGCAGCTATTAAAGCTTCCAGGTGATTTTTTGGCCAAATAAAGCAAAAACAAGCACTTTCTTGTATCGTCATGTGGCTCCTGTGATCACTTTTCCAGGTATTTGGTGTATATGTCACACCTTACCAAAATTGGAGGGGTAGCAAACAGAACCAAGTTCTGGCTGCAAATTCATAGCTAACACAGGGCAGAGGGAAGATTTGTTTCCTATAGCAGATTTTTTTAGCAACGGGAAGAAGTAGCATAAAAAAGCAGCAGGGCTTAGGGTAGATAAGTAGTTGTAACCATTTTGTTGAGGGAGTTTATTTTCAACTTTCCTGAAATTCATTTTATGTAACCGAGCATTTTAGGTTCCACAGGAGGTGTACAGAAATGGGACTGGAAAGGGAAAAAGTCCACAAAACAGCTTCTACCTATAGGAGCTGATAAGCACATTGCCACAGTTTGAGAACTTAGGTTCAGATTCAGCAAGGAATTTAAGCCTGTGCCTAACAATAGTTATAGCAGAACTATTCACATGCTTAAATTTTGAAGGCCTAATGCAATAAAGATTGCCTGATTCAAAATCAGAGAGAAACAAGGAGTCAAGTGCATAGCTCTTCAGACTAATAACCTTTCTTTTGTTTTTGCTATATAACTAAATACTGAGAATAATGAGAGGAACAGGTACGTAGATAGAAGTAGACTGGATCAGTTATAGCTACTTTTAATTTCAAAACACACGCTGAGCATATGCTGATTTTGTTACCTGTGAATGAACCTCTTATTTAAACCAGTCTCATAGCTTATGTTGACATTGAAGTCTGCTATGTAGCAGATACATCCAAGCCAGTCTAAATAAGCAGCCTAGCCATCACAGACAAGAAGCAAGGTAAGTTAGTTTGCACAGAACTCCTCATTGTCCTGACTAGGTTACTTCTAGAACCCAGGCTAGCTTGGGTGTCTCTACACTATACTCAGTGTCTAGAGCAGATGATCCCCAAATTATATCTGTGCAGAGTAAGAGGTAGTCAGCAAAACAACACAGTTCTTAAAAAAATGATGCGAGGATCATGGTCTCTGTGAAGGATGCATACTGAATGCTTATGACTTGTTTCCATAATTCTCGTTTTTAACATTCATGGTGCATCTCAGAATGTGGGCCTGATCCACACAGCACAGTTAAATCAGTGAGAATCTTTCTACAGACATCAAAGCACTTTGAGTCAAGCCCTCTGGGTCTGAAAGTGCACGTACCAGGAAAACAAAGTAAAAAGGAATTCACTTTCCACATATTACGCTCCCTCACATTTATTGTCACCAAACCTGTGGCAAAACAGCGCCCTTACTGTGCAGTGGCACTCTCACTGACACCAACAGGAATTACACTCAGAGACCCAAGATATGACCTTACTGTTAAAAAAAAGTAAAGAGGAAACTCAACTACTGAAGTCACACATATAATTCAATGTGAAAACAAAGCTTGCTTCTCAAAAAGAACAAAGTAACTTAAACACTGTATATCTACAGATGGGAAAAGGAAATTAAATGTAGCATATTGAACCCTCCTTATACACATTTAAAAACTATTTGCATAAAGCAAATACCATTATAACGATCTCCTTTACACATGCTAATTTCTATTGCCAAGTGTTAATACGAGAATGATAAATTAAATATGATCAATTTAAAGTATTCGATATGAAGCAAAGATTTTTTTTGTCTTTAATAAAGAAATTTATTATTTTTTATGGATATCCTTGTTAAATGTGGGTTGACACTGAAGGTAAAGAATAAAATCTTATTTATTTTTATGCTACTTTGTAAATTTTCCAAACTCCAAATCATCTCACAATGGTGTACAGTAAATGGGATTAAACTAACTTCAAATACTCTCCACCACATCTTTTACATTAAACATTTTGCAAAAACCCACAAATGCATCTATGCAATCAAGTTACAGTGATTATCAAATAAACTAGCAAGAAATTAAATCAGATGGAGTGACATGGTTTCTTCATCCCCACACAGAAAAAGACTAGCACCAGACCAATTTAATGCTTTTAAAAACACACACCGGCTCTTTTTCTCTTATTTTGAGAACTAAAACAGAAATCATTTTCCAAAGCACAACTGTTAATATGGGAATTGGCTTGCACAGCAGTTTTTACCATCAAGATTTTTTCTTGTATTTTATTCCAACAAGGAAAATACAGTTAAAAATAAAATAAAGAAAAATACTAAAAATAAAGCCATAAAGTTAGTTAGCAGTGAGTCCCAACAGAAGCAAAGGTTGACATTTCTCTGCGGATGGTACTAAAAGGGGATAGTTCAAGTTCTGTGGTGTACTCATTGTCATTGTCATCACTCGTCACCGTTGAAGACTTCTGGATGCATTCTTCACAGCAACAACAACAACACTCCATAAAGGCCCGGCTGAAGGGTTTGCAAAGACAGAAGAGGAGGACTGGGGTAACACATGACTTAAAGAACAAAAGAAATTGACTGATGAGATGGAGGAGATCCATAGTCTGCTGAGAGACCCCTGTGGACATGTAGGCAGTCACAATGTTGCAGATATTTTCAGGAATGATGCAAAACCCATATAAAATGGTCAAAGCCACCACGGTGCAGTTCATCTGACTTTCCAGTTGAATCTGTCGCTTGTTGCCTCTTGTACATGCCTTCTCTGCTCTTCTGATTTTTCTTGCTGTTACTAGGGAGCAGGTAATAGTGAAGAGGGTAGGTAAGCAAAAGTAACAGCCAAAATACCACCAGAGTCTTGCACCATCATATGTGAGAGCTAATACATAAATGGTATCAGGTAATTCAGTGGAAATCTTTACCACGCATCGCTCCCCTGGCAGACTGCCACTAAATTCAGGGTCTTCCTTTGTCAACTGACGTAGCACTACCTCCGGAAGTGCCAAAAGCAAAGCACCAACCCATATAACAGCTAGTTTGGCAGTAGTTGATGTGCAGTTTTCAATCATCTCATAGTACATCTGTACATTAGTGGCAGCCCGAAATCGGTCTATACATAGGGCACACAGTGTGAATGTAGTGACTCCCAGAGAGGCTACCTGTGAGGCAGAAAAGGGGACACATTTTAATATTGCTACTGTCCAAAGAATATAAAAATATAATGCAATGTGGATTATAAACTGCTTAAATGACTATCTGGGACAGAGCACCAACAAAGTACACTTAATTTATTAATTACACCTGTTTATATTTTTGTCCATTTAAAACTTCTTTCTTCATCATATATCAGGTAAAGTTAAATTCAATATAATTAGTTTCCAAATTACTGCTGATGAAAAATACCAAGACTATTAAAATGTGAAAAAAATATTCAATGTATATTTTCCTTTAAAAGCATTCCTTCCTTGTTGACTGTTCAGAAAAAGGCCAGATCTGCATCTAAATATGTCTGGCAAAGATGAAGATGCACCTAGTTGAAATTTTGAAAAATATTAGCTACCACTAATCTGAAGTGAGTAGTGCTTTAGGTACCTCCATTGCTGGGTACCCAGTTTAAGATATCCTAACCAGCTTGATGTAAGAGGCCAGATGCTCAGTTCTGGCAGCCCAAAACACAGGCACCCTCTCTCTCACCACTGGCCAATTATATACATACTTTAAAACTGAATTGGATAAAGTTCCAAAAACACACTGCAAGAGACAAATGCTAAGTAATGGACATCTTTCCTAGCTTAAAAACTGCAAACAGGAATCTGATACTAAAAGATCACAAAAGATCATTTTGTTTCATTTTACCCTTCAATATCCTACAAACAAATTTGCAAAATAACAGACTTTAAGTACATTTTACTGAATTCAGTTTCTAATAAAGTCATATTCAAAAACAGAACTTGTATTTACTTCAAGGTCAAATCAAGACTAGACCCTTGATTTTTGCTTTCCTGCACTCTAATTCATTTGTTCTTATGGTTTTGTAACCTGTTGTTGTATCTAATCTGTACTGGTGCAAAAGAGCAATGAAATTACAATAACAGGAATTGTTAAACTATATTTCCCAATCATTTATAAAAATGTATACTTGTTAGAATGAATTAGCCACATGTTCACATAATTATTGGTGAAATTTATGGAAATATTGGGCAACTGACTGTAATTTTTGCTTACTGGATACAACGTGGAATGCTATATTTAAGATTATATAATGGGGCATTTCAAAATGTATGCTGATTTCTATCACAATTTTGAAATATTCTTGTTTATGTACACCTCAAAAACAGTTCGTAAAGATAGATTGTGCAATTAAAAGCAATTATATAAATGTATCATTCATGTTGACCTTCAGTATTTAATGACCATCTCTGACTGCTAAAATTCAATATCAGTGCAAACTATTAGACACTGAGGATTAAAACTGTAAGGCATTGGCTTAGTTGGGTAATTCTTTGAAGCAGCTTCCTGAGAGATGGAATGAGTAAGATGCAATCTCTTATTAATTAACCTGCAACTGGAGGAATAGTGAAAGATGACAAAGCAGCACTTTAAACATTTTTAATAAGCAAACCTATTAATTTAGAGTGTTAAACTATCTGATAAGGCTCAGTATAAAGCTTGGGAAACACCAGCAAAAAAATAAAAATGACTGAAGAAAAACAAGAGTTGCAGGAAAACCTTTAGTAAGCACTCAAAGGAAACAATGACAAAATGAACTAATAAAAAGTTTTATATATCAGGGCTGAGAAGAGTCCAATCAGCAAATTTAAGACTTGGGATTTTTGTCCCTGAAACACGTGATAAATGTGAGCATGTGCATATTCTACAGGTTCCCTAAAGGGGCTCCAACAACTCTAGCCAGATCTTCAAACATGAATACCAAAAATGTCAATACCCAGCTCTGGCCAAACTCTTTAGGTAGATGGAGAAAGGAAAATTTCTGAGACTTAAAATTAAATTAATGGAACTTGAACATCATTACAAGGGAAAAGAGAATGCAGTTTTTAAGTAAAATGTATTGTCCCCACCCCCAACATGGTTTAAAAACCCCTCCTGTGATTGTCTCTGAGTTGCATTACTACACTGCACCGTGGCTAGGACACTGGAGACTCAGCAGCTGTTAAAGGTGACTAATGAAAGAAGGCATATCTACAGTGAGCAAACATAACCTACGGGGTTCCTGTCACATTAACTGACCAGTGACTTAGAGGTTGAAGACAGTGAAACATGGCAAGAGGAAACTAGGAATAGCGGAAGTCAGCTTTGAAAATTCTACTGTTCATTTATTAATGAAACTTGGCTAAATAAAGCTATTGTTTGTCTGGAACATGCAATGGGTTTCCTGGTTTTTAGACACTAGTAAACTTTATGATTCTATGGAAAAGAATGATAAAAAAAGAAATGTGGAACACTCCAGTATAAACCCTGACTAGTTTCTACAGGATAAATATGAACTGAAATTCACTTCAACTACCTTCTCCAGTGCCTTAAAGCAATTCAGGGGTCTGATTCCTCCCCAAACACCATAAGATATGAGTAATTTGACTTAAGTAAATGAGCGTTACTCATAGCCTGTGTGGGTGAGAGCTAGGCTCGAGGACATTCCAACTACTTTTCTATAAACTATTTCAGCACTAATGTGTTTCTTTCTATTAATAAACTGCATATTAAACTTCACAAGTGTTACAGTAATACTAAGGATTTAAGTTAAATTGAAAAAACTCCACATTTCCTTGGTTATGATCAGTGCTCTATCTTTAACCTCCTGGGATGTGCCTAGATAGTTGAAGAATACAGAAAACACACTATAAATGGATCTAATTGCTGAATCACAAAAGGGCATGTCAGTGAAAAGCAGCCAATCTTTAAATGGGATAAGTCACTGTAGCAGAGGCCTAATTCAGTAATTTTTTTTTTCCAGTGAGTTCCACCAGCGTAAAATACAGCACAATAGTGAATCAGGCCTGTTATGTCTTTAGCTTTATAGGATTATATATTTTAAGTAGCAAAAAACTTTTGTTAGTTTTCCAGGCAAGCCTCTTACGGCCCAGAGTTCTTGTTTCTTGCCTTCTTGGATACTCATGAAACAAGAAGTGATGTCTTAGCTTTTTTTTACAAGAACTGAGAATCCAACATAAACAAATGGCTGAAAATAAGAGGCCTAATCTGATAGTAGGGAAGATAAGCTACACCTTGAGCAAAACTGCCATGGGAATCTTTCAAAGAATATTTTTTTACTGCTTTTGCTTCCGTAAAAATATTGAAAGGATGGTGTATATATTCCTAACTTACATTAAGGCAGTATTTTATTGAGCACTATGGCAGTCCTTCATATACTACACAATCCTTGGATTGCTTACTGGCCCTTAGATCACTGTCAAACCAACTGAAGAACTGAGGCCTTGGTTGTGGCACTAAATTCATCAAAACATTCACTGGAGGAGCAAGCCAGTTTATTTGCACCCATTCTCTTCCTTTCTGCTCTGCCCTTCCAGTCTCCTTTCATTCGGTTAAACAAGTAACCAAATCTTTTACAGCTTTGAGCAGTCTGTCCTACTTCTACTCCTGGCCACTCTCCCACAACACTCAGTCCTTGCCTTGGGAAAAAGCCTCCAGGTGATCATGGACGCAATGCAGATTAAATGGACTGGGGAAAACTAGCAGAAATAAGATTTTCAAGGACAGAATTAAAGCAGACTGCTAAATATATCATCAGGGGCTTGTATAACTGAAGGGTGGTTGAGGTGGAAGCCCCGAAGATGTATAGACGAGGTTCAGAGAAGAACAACTAGGGTGTACAGGGAATGAAGAACGTAATCTCATGAGAGGAGACTAAAAGATCTTGGTTTATTCAATCTAGCAAGAAGGCGGCTGAGAGGTGATATTATTACTGTCTATAAACATAAGTGGATAAACACTGGGGACTGGGTTGCCAACCCTCCAGGATTGCCCTGGAGTCTCCAGGAATTAGATATAAATCTCCAGGAGACTGCTGAGAGTCACCTGGGAGATAAATGATAGGGCATTCATTAAAATAAATATTAAATGTTGAATCCAATTTATACAGTAGTCCAGTGTGTTTTTAAAATGTAATAGTAATGTGCATTTGCCTTCCTGATATAAAGTCTACACATCCTAATCCATAACGAATATATGCAAGCACATGGACACATTTGTGTTGTGTGTTGCGGGCATGTTGGCGCTCCAGAAACCTCCCAGAATAGATTCAAGCAGAGCTGCAGAGACAAAAGAACTCATTTAAGTTAAAGAACAATGTTGGCACAAAAACAAAAGGGTATAAACTGGCCATGAGAAAACTGACTAGAAATGTGATGGTAGCCTTTACAACTCAGAGGAACAAGATTTGGGGACAGCACCTCAAAAAAACTAAACTAGCTTGGAGATGGAGCTTGATCAGTTTACAAAAAGGATCACAGCACGCACAGTGTATATTGGATAAGTGCATACATAATTCATTTAACTGCATAACACACTGCCAGCCCCAACTGCTGCAACAATTGAAACAACCTCCAGTTATCTAAACACCTGTTGTGACATAAGGTCATTAAAAAACAAGCCTGAAGACCACTGGATGAAGAGATTTTGAGCCAAGAATGACAATCTATTAGCCCATCTCTATCTGTTCCTGTTATACCCATAAAAAGATTATAAAGATTTTTTTCCTGAGACCCTAGTCTATTATCTTATTACAACTGTTGTGTATCTACACTAACTGCATAATCTCAACACATTGTTAATGCAGCGCACAGTGGTGGCCCTTACATACTTGTCAGCTTTGCCCAACATAGTTTGCCAAATGTATTTATCTATAAAATGTTTGTGTATTTTCTATATTTATTAAAAGAAATACACTGAATACTGCAAAATATTAGACAATTAAGTATTCACAGTAAATGACCTAAAATGAGCATTTTAAATATACTACTTTTTGAACCTTGAATATCAGTCACAACGAAGCAAAAAATATATACATCCCCCCCATCCTCATATCATCAAACAGTGTTTAAAATCTGTTTACTGCTTTATGTTTTGAGACAGATAAAGGCCACAACTACCTAGCACATTATAGCAATTGACAATGAAAATAAATACAGTGACCAGAGCTGATTAGCATCACAATAAACTTCTGATACTAGCAATCAAGATTATTACCCTGGAAGAAGAGGCATGTCAAGCTCATGATTAGAAAAGCAGTTTGATAATCATGAAAGTTGTTATTGTGGAAGTGTTTCACTTACATAGGAAAAGGGGCTGTTTCTTTGTGATTTGGTCACAGAGCCTTAGTATCAAGGTATTACTGTACACACAGTCTGAATTTATTACACTTCCTTATGCACTATCATGCTGCTATTGAATACTGATTTCAGAAGGCTGTTCTTGAATGCTTTCTAAAGGGAAATTAAAACCATATTGTCAGCATACAAGAGCTAATCATTAGTGCACTCATACTCTATTCATTGAGAACACTGGAGAAAGTGATAGTCTGTTAGATACATTTCCCCTTTTGTTTTCAAAGAAATGTCCTTTTTTTGTTATTTTAATAAATTACATTTTCAGTTCTCTCTTTGTTTCAAGATCTATCAATTAACAATAAACTCAACATACATTTTTAGTAAAGAATTCAATCATTTCCTTCAGCAAGGACCAAATTCATCACTAATTTACATGAGGATCTGCTAGCACCTAAACATTATTAAAACCTGTACCTTCAGACTTAACATGGACAACCCTGTCATACAAACACTCAATATCAGCAGAGGGGTCTACATCAAGACAGCATTCAGTAGTGCCATGGTATCAGATGCTGCCTTTTTCTTTCCACACATGTAATAACTTAGATATTGCTGACCCAATTTTAAACTCAGTCTAACACAAATTCAGTTCCATGCTGAAATGCTGCATGCAACGCTTAAGCCAAAAGTGAATTTTATGGACAATTTATAAAACCCTAAAGACAGAGGTTTGTAGAGGAAAGAAATGCTGACGGAACACCAAATATAGCAGTGCTAGTAGCTGCTATCATCATGCAGCTATAAAATAAAGGCTTCTTTTTAAAAGCTTTTTTAAAGCTTCTTTTTAAAACCTTTATTTATTATTAGATAAGTGCTGAAGATGCTCAGACTTGTACAAGACACAAGTAATCTAAGGCCTCAAAGTTACAAAATTCTCTGTACTTTTGGATACCTGTATCCTGGTCAAAACCCTCACTGAATTTAAATGAAATCCTGCAAAGGTGAAAGAAAGAAATGGGAAAGATGTGGTACAATGGTAGCCCTAGAAGAGTGAAATTAGTAATATCCGTTAAAAATATATGTATTTATTTTGTTAATACAACACGCACAAAACGATTGTACTGACAGGTTTGGAATGGGTCCAGAACAGCCAGCTTTGCCATTATATCCCACCTACATCCCTCAAATGTGCCCTGAAGGGACCAACTCTAGAGCGAAAGAGTAATTAATTTTCCAGGCCAAATCAATCACTTTCCACTAAGAATGCTAATTGTGGTGGCTTTTGTGAGCTGGAAGTTACCCACCAGACACTGGAACAATGCCATGTACTCATTTAATACATGTTAAAGATTAGGCCTCAGATGGCACTGATTTAATTCTCTACCAACTTGAACTGAATTCAAACTGGCACCCTTAGGGGAACTGCTTTCTGGGCTCATTTCTGAATCCCTAAACCATTTAGTCTCTTAGTATATAACCTTTTTTCCCCATGACATTTAAAGAACTTTATTTTCAGTTTTAGCCAAAATAGCTGACCTCTGTTATATATGTTAGTAGCAAAATACATATTCTCACACACAATCACACTGAGAGGTCCCTGTTAAATCTGAATAAGGGCTAGACGGCAGGGACCTTTTCTATGCCTGACCTTTTCTCACCTTAAGCTAGCCACTATGATCTTAAATGAATTCTTGAACCTCTTTATTTTCTATCTTCCAGTTATATCAATCCTACCTCTCATCACTGTGGGATTTATGTATTTATCTAATGGTTATTAAGCACTCAGAAAAAGAAAAAGGCTATTAATTTTGGTTATCACACTTTTTCCTTTACAGTGTAAGAGAAATGGGGCAGCGGGGGGGCGGGGGGTGGAGAGGAAGGTGGGAAATATAAGACCCCATGCTCGGGGAATGGAAGCTCTGTCTTTCTGTATCGTTGAATTCCTTTCTAAGGATATGGACAAATGTGCACTTGTAGTCACTTGAAATAAGAGAAAAAAGCTTCTGCTTGAAGTGTGCTGCAGCTGTTATGCTATAACTGTTATGTCCTGTAGTGAGTTAGCTATATCATCCTAACTTTCACTGGGTGGAAGCAGGGGTAAAGTCAGGGAGGTTTAGCTACACTTTTACTGCTACAGAACCATGCAGATGTAATAGTTGCATAATAGCAATACAATCAAAATGTCTGTCTACACCCTAAAACAGTGACTCTCAGCCAGGACGCCCTGAGATCCTTTCAAAGGGGCTACAGGATGCCAGAGTGTTAGCACTGCTGTGTGGACAAACATGACTCACATGATAAACCCAGAGATTTTAACTAGGAATCTGTAGTGTTAACATGTCCTGCTTTGTTGCAGTCTTTCTGAATTCTTTGCAACTGAAGAGTTGCTCTATTATTTTTCTGTAGTCAAAAGAAAGGGGGGGAGGAAGTAAGCTGGCATTTTTGAGGGTTACCTCAAGTCTCTCTAGAGGTGTCACAGATCTAAAAAAGTTGAGAACCACTGCTTTAATTCTTCTGTTGAAGGAATCGGGTTCCTCCCACCATGAAAAGGCTGAGGGGTCTAGCTCTCACATTTAGAGAGCTTGGCAGAAGGGAAGCTGCCAACTCCACTTCATTCCACGTTGCTGCTTGCCCTCCATACCACAGATTCTGACCTGTGGCTGCTCCTAAAGCTTCTTTAAAGAGAATTCTATTCAGAAAAACAGGTGGGAAAGGAACACAATTATGTAAGCCAAATTTTAAAAGCTGTATGTCTATATTGGATATCTAAATACAAATCTGGGCCCTAAGTAAAACAGTGGATAGATTTAAGAGATGCTGATCGTAGGATTATTAAAGAATAACATGAAGAGGAAGATACACTGCTGGCCCCTGTATCCTCCCAAGAGTTTATCCGCAGCAGTTCTCTCCCTGTTGGGCACATGTAAAGGGCTCTTTTGATCCATTTAAGCACATTTCTCCAAAAGCTGTTCAAGATTTTTCTCAGGGATTTATCCATTATGTAGTCTGAAAGGCAGTTGCATATGACCCAACTGTGGCATCATGTGTGATATAAAAACATATGCTTAGCTGCAGTTTGCTACAACAGTTCTTAATCATATGTGGGGAAAGTGCATTTTAAATTAAACACTATTAAAAAGACCAAGCTTTTAGGCATATCAGTGACAATTCACACACAAAGTGAATAAATTAACAAAAGTGTATAAGCAATTATAAAAGTGATTATATGTACTCAGTAAGAAAATTCTGCACTATTAACACCCAATAAGAAGCACTAACAGATAGTAATTAGTCACAAACCTTAAACTAAAAATATTCAATACTGTTCATTTAGATTAGTTAAGACTTTATACAATACAAAGTGAAGCTGAGTCACATCACATTTACATAACTTGCTCTGGGTAACTAGATATTCTCCACTGAGCAACAAGTTTGTGCAACTTTGAAACTAAAGGTGGGAGTGCGTCCAGGAACTAGATCCAGTAAAGGATTTAAGTACCTTAAAGTTTCTTGCAGAGTGGAATCCAGGCTCCCTGTACAATGCACAGAAGAGTAAGGCATCTCAGAATCACATCCAAAATGGCCAGCACACTAATCAGAAAGCCACCAAAGAAAGCACAAACCTTCCTAGAGTTAGCTAGCTGAAAACTGAGTATAGAAATCTTGCCCATCTCAGAAAAGTCCCTGTACTGGGATCTGTAGCTTGGAACACTCTCCTTTAAGTAGGCACTTACAGCTATTCTTTCGAAGAACTGGGAAGGGCTGACTTCTTAACTTTAAAATACTGCCAGAGGACGTCATGGTATATAACACCTCTTATATAACAGCCCAACCACTTGCCTTGGAAGTCTGAGACCCGCATCCAATTCCCTCCTTAGCCTGAGAGGGCTTAAATGCACATCTCCCATCCCTAAGAATGTCCTAACCACAAGGCTTCTTGCTATTTTGAGCAGAAGTCTTCTTGTCCCTTCTCTTGAAACTTTACAGCTGTTCAGAAAAAAAAAGTATTTCAAGAATCACCAGGCCAGAAGGAGAGCACAAGAGGGAGCATAACCGTGTAACATAGGGTTAGGGAGCCTTGAGGAGACTCAGCTGCGAGGAAGGAGCCTTGAGGTTCAATCAGTATTTCATCCAATGACTGTTTGGTGTAATATACGGAAACTATGCTGGGAGTAGGGACTGGATCAAAAAAAGTTTTGGACTGGGTCAAAAAATATTGGGAGTAGGAACTGGATCAAAAAACATTGTTTTTGGAATCAATGACTTCTCTCACTCATGTTATATAAAAGTCAATCAGTAGGCCAAAGTACAGCTCCAAGAATGACTCCCCATCTTGAGGGACTTTGGGATCTAAAAACTAGGTGTTCCTCCACCAGTCAGGGTAGGTGTGAGCTTGTCATCCAGCTGCTCAGTCCTGTCGAGACTGGGCACTTACAAAGCCTTAAAGTAAACAGTAAGCTATCTTACTGGTGAGTGTTGGTCCCTCCAGTGGTCAGTGGCAGCGGCATGTCATTCTCAGGATAACTCTTGCAGACTTCAGTACTTCAACCCCACTTTAAGAACCTGAAACCTTTTAATGCGACTTAGAAGTATGGGTCCCATGGGTAATCCTAAATCACTGAGATGCTTTTCCAGATACTGGCCTTTAGCTGTAAAGCCAGCAGCAACCAAAACTAACACCTATATAAAACCTTATATTCTTTTGCTTAAAAGTGAAGAAAACCAGTAGCTTATAGACTTCTGGAAAATGATATTTATATCTGATCTGTTTAAATTAACAAGTTCATTAAAACATGTAGTACGATATACTCCTTCCCCATTTATAAAGAACACAGTTCTTGCAACCTCAAACTATTTCGATAAGCAATTAATTTTCAAGAAAGATGTGCCCATACTGTGCAAGTGTCAGATAATACAGGACATAAAAGCCATTTTCAATTACTGACATGTAAGTAGAATCAGCTCTACAAAAGATTTTCCTATTTCCTATGCAACTCCAAGCATAAGAAAATTAGAAAGTAAAAAATATCACTATTAGTCCAGAATTATTTCATATACAGTAGGTGTTGCTTTAATTGAAATGCATATTCCTTATTTCAGTTAGTATATTAGTTATTGTAAAACTTACCATAACATTTAATTTTGCAATTTTAAGTCCACTGTTGTATTCATTACTAGCTATCTAGTCTCAGGAAAATAAATTCTGTATGACTGCATAATTCTTTGTTTGACTATTTCTAATATATGAATTATTTTGCATAAAACATAAACAGTTTTTCACATCACGGCAATGGTCTACCATGGAGCTCAAATCAATGCATCAAAACATAACATGGCCTCAGCTCCACACAAGTACCAGTAATACACTATATCTGCTGTTGAGATGTAATAATAGCTGTTACTTTAGTGGCAACTGATGTTACACAAGTATTTGATCCTAATCCCAAAGAAATACCACAGTTGCTTTACATATAGTTTATTTATTCCTCCTCTAAACTGTGGTTGATGCCACTCTGTATATTGATAAAAGAAACAGCAGGTTCCCTCATGTCCAATAAGCCATTCTTCAGGGTTAATGGAATAACAGTTCAGTAATTTCTTGCTTGCCTACTGCTACCCTTAGTTTAAAGAATAACATCAAACAGTGTCACAGGCACATAGTACCGTTTGCCAACATAACGGGCTACCACTCTACCAACAAGCTTCAGTGCTCTGCTTCCAGTAAATAAAGTGGAGAACCTGAATGTAGCAGGACTCGCGCCAGCTGGCTGAAAGCTTGCTTGGCAGAGTCCCTGAACAGTCGCCAAGAGGCAGAGATTTAAAGGAAACCCGGGTCATTTTTTTAAGAAAAACCAAATAAATAAGCATGGGATCTAGAAGTCAAAGCCTAAATTAATAGTGTATATATCACATTTATGCATCTTGGAATATATAAAGGCGCCTCCCTCGAGCAAGGAGCTGCTTGCTTTGCTGGAAAGGCTTAAACATTGCTTTCTGCAGGGATAACTCTCTCTCTTTGGAGAGGCAGGAAGCAATACCAGTTTAGTGGTGTTTGCAGGAACAAGAGGAGTGACTTTTGTTCAGTTTGGGGGAAAGCAAACTCAGGTCTTACTAGCTCTGTCAATCAACACATGCCTCTCAACTTCGGGTAAATGGAGGGGGGAGCGGGTGCAAGGAACTTCATTTTCTTTTGGAAAAGCATTTGTTAGGGGGTGATGCACACCTTTATCACCACCGCTCGCAAACCAAAGGGCTCTGGCTGCCACGAGCATGCCCAGCCTCTTCATTTCGCACACAAGTAGGAAGCAAGAGAGAGCGGGCTGGCTAAAGAAGTCACCTGTCCCTCTGCTGTGACCTTTCAAAAACTTGTGGCTGGTCCGAGCGGGACAAGCTCGCGGCTCCGCGGGGCCAGCAGGGAGGCCGCCGACAGGCCCCAGCGGGCGGCCCTGCCCAGACTGCACCAGGGGGCGGGAGGCGCGAGCGGGGCCGTTACCTCGATGTAGGGCACCACCTTGCAGGAGAAGTCCTCCAGCAGCCACTTCTTGGTGAGCTCCTGGAAGATGACGAGCGGGAGGCAGAAGAAGAGCACGAGGAAGTCCCAGAAGGCCAGGTTGGCCAGCAGGGAGTTGGAGATGCTGCGCATGTAGTAGTTGTGGCACACGATGCACATCACGGCCATGTTGCCCAGGATCCCGGTGCCGAAGATGACCACGGACAGGCACATGACGGCGTAGGCGCCGTACGACTCCGGGCTGAGCGGGTAGAAGGGGTTCCTGAGCCGGGCTCGCCG
>NW_005842106.1:1415794-1418854 GCF_000455745.1 Alligator sinensis
CCTGCCCCCGTTCCTCCCCCAGCGGGGCCGCTACTGCCAGGGCTGTCCGCTCCCCGCGCCGGCTCCCCGAGGCGGTGCCAAGCATCCCAGGACAGGACTCGGAGAGCGCGGGTGCCGGGCGGGGCCCCGCCTTCAGCTGCCCCCTGTGCCCACCCCCCGCAGCTGGAGGAGCCGCTTGGCAAGCCCAGGACAAGGCCGGTGTCATGAATTCATCTCGCACAGCTCAGGACAGGGGAGGGGAAGGGAAAGCAAGCCACCTAGCATGAGACAGGCAGAAAGGGTAAGGGTACCCAGGCATGGAAATACACAGGGAAGCCTGGCACCAGTTTCAGTGTCAATATCCTCCACTCGAGCAAATCTGCATCAGAAGCTCGCCAAGGGGAAGGACTCTCCTTGTCTCTTGCGTGGGCGGTGACACGGGATCATTGGCAGCTGGTGCCATCCGAAGCAGGGGCGGTGAGGGGTCCCCCCACAGCCTGTCTGGCCGAGCGGGGGGGAGAGCGCGGCCGAAGCCGCACCGTCCAGCGCTTGTCTGGGAGGCGCCCCTGTCTGCCCCACCACCCATCACCTAAGTGGGCAGCCCGGCCTGGCAGGGGTGCACCAGCGCTCTCACGGGGTGCACGTGCTCCCCCTGCACGTCGCCACTGCATGGAATCAGAAAACGAGGGCTGGAAGGGACCTCAGGAGTCATCTAGTCCAACCCCTGCTCAAAGCAGGACCAACCGCAACTAGATCATCCCAGCCAAGGACGATCATTGCTGCTCAGAATCTGAAGTATCACCCCTGGCTCACTCTCTCCATCCTAGCTTCCCAGTAAACGCCTTCCTCTCGACTTCCAAGTTAACCAAAGCTGACCATACTCAAACACAGTACAATTGCTAATGGCAATAGCTTTAAAGTTAAGTTCCCCTAACACTGTTCTTTCTATTTTTCATTCATATTAAACACTTCTAAGAGTGTTTGGTCCCTGTTTAGTCCCAAAGCATTTGAAAATATTTCTGGTGCTATGCCAAATCCAAACTTAAAACTCACTTTTCTCTGCTTTTGCTAACACATCTTGCCTGTTCACAATATAAACTCAGGGTTATGAAGATCATTCAAGAAGTATTTTGTGAGAGCATGTGGTGTGTAAAGTCAGTCTGGCATGAGCTGAATGGGGCCAACCCAGAGCGGGCCTGCAGGCAGGCAGGCTGTCCATGCCAGAACCTGTGCAACAGGCTGGTCTGGTGTGGGTGCCACATGCAGCGTGCACCCCAAACTGGGCCTGCGGTGCTGCGTGTAGTGCGCAACCACGCACCACCTGCTATGTGCAGGGCTTGGGTTGATGCATACAGCACTGCAGCCAACATGCAACTGCAAGCAGCACAACACACGCAGCTATGCCAAGGCATGCCCAGACCAGCCCTGTAGGCTGGATCCGGTACATGGGGCCTGTCTGTGGTCCCAATCCAGCCTGCAGACCACATCTCACACATCCCTGAGCCAAGAGACTATTTTGCACTCTGAATCTGCTGTGAGTAGAACATAAACCTAGGGGCTGATTCAGTTTCTATATAGGAGTAAGACTCTTTCTTGTACACTGCACAATTACATAGACACAAAGAGCTCTGAAAATTCTCATTTGCCTTGAATCCGTTTTTAATCCTATTATTTGAGAGATGTGACAATGGGAATTATATGATATTTATCAACGTAAGAGAACAAGTGCTGTGAAATAGACACTACTCTTGTTAAATGTACCATAATAAAAATTAAGCCATTTTAGTCATTCTTAGCAATATAGGGTCACCATAGTGTGACACTGCTATGGCACCATGCTTTAGAACTTCCAAAAGGAAATACTAAAGCATGGTGCAGTACAGGTGGTTACTGCAATGTGCATGCAGAGTACAGTTATATTTTGCCACTATGTCACCGTAGCGGCATGCTATACCGGGGGAGCACGCCACTACGGTGGTGTAGTTGCTGACCACATGTAGGCCTATGTGATTGCTAGATCACCGTAATGCACCATATGGTGATGTAGTGCGTCGCTACATCGCTGTAGGGGGACATGTAGATGCACCCACAGTATAGGTGTTATCTGGGAGAGTTAAGTTTTGAAACTGAATCCTAGGCTTGTCAATAAATTGCAAACTTTATGTAATAAAATTTCTATGATTGGGAAAATAAAATGACCAGCAAGGAAAAAAAGACACACAAAAATATTTTTTTTTTTTGTCATATTTTTTCTGCATGATTCTTCTGTGCTCAGCTGGTGTATCAGTGAAGTTAATGATGATAATGAGCTTGTATGTATGGCACCTTTCTTCTTGAAGGCTCCCAAAGGGCCTTGCAAACAGATATGATAAATTCATTGCTTGTTTTTAAAAGATAGTTATGTTAGTGAGCGATGTTTCTTTTAGTGTTTGTATGGGAGAAAGAGGAATCAACAGGCATACTGCTTTTTGACATAGGCCTGGGAAGAAATATGGATAAAGAAAAATAGGGTTAAGCAGTATTTAGTTTACATCACTGATACTTTACCACTGAGATGAGTGGTAGTGCACAGCTTTCTCTCTGTCATGCTTTATAATACAGAAAATTGATTTTTGAATACACAAAAGGCCCCTAAATTACTGCTTTCAGCTGACAATTCTGCCACATTTGTCATACTTGGTTAAGTGCTTGGCTTTGTGGAAAGGCCAGATAAGAGGAAGAATGAAGATTTTTAGTTTCAAGTAGGATTTTATAGAGTTTCCATTAGGGCTGTGCGAAGTTTTGGGTGGTGACTCAATTTGGAGGAGATTCGGCCTGATTTAGCGGCCGAATCTCCAAATCTGAATCAAACCAGGGGACCAGTTAAAAGGTCCGAATCAATTCAAAGCTTTCCAAATCTTCAGAAAAGATTTGGAGAGCTTTGATGATTTGGACGGTCCCCGCTGGCTGCAGCAGGGAGATGCAGCCAACTCCGAGCTGATAAGTACTGTACTAGGGGCGGGGGAGCGGGGGCAGAGGGGACAGGACCATAGGGGGACCCCTGCCAGCCCCCATCCCCTGCCTGCTCTCCCAGCAACCCCG
>NW_005842106.1:1418906-1424287 GCF_000455745.1 Alligator sinensis
CCCCCCCGCCGCCTCCCACGCCCGCCGTAGCTCCGGCCCTTTAAGAAAAAAACCCTAGAAGAGCCCTGGGACTCTCCGCTCCTGCAGCGGCCTCTGGGCTTTGTGGGGCTCGTGCAGAGCTCCCCACATGGTGCAGGGCAGTGGGAATCGCCCCCCGCCGGCAGGAGCGGTGAGTCTGGGGTTTTTTTTCTTCTTAAAGGGTCGGAGCCATGGCAGGCGGGGCAGCCATGGGGGGGCTGGGGCAGCAGGGAGGTGTCGGGGGCTTGTGCAGAACCCCCCATGCAGCATGGGGCAGTGGGGGGCAGCGAGGATCCCCCCCCCCACCTGGCAGCACCCACTTTTTAAAAACAAGTGTCAAGAGCTGGGGCAGGTGGGGCAGCTATTGTGGGGCTGGGTGTGGTGGGCCTGGCTGATTCAGAGATTCGGGTATTCAGCAGCAGCCAAATCTCCACATCAGATTCAACTGAATCAATTCTGGACAGTAATTCGAATCACCGAATTGGCTGAACCCAAATCTGAAGCGAACAGTAGCCGCTTCGCACATGCCTAGTTTCTATAAGACAGGCGATAAGACAGTGCCTGTGTGTTGCCATAAAAATAGTCAGAGGAGTGATATTACATAGATGCTCCTTTCCTGACAGGGACATAGTTTTGTGTAGGCTTTGGGTAGCTGTTGCACTTTTGTACCTTATCATAGTTGTTTGGTTTCAGCACTCTACAATGGGATTCTTTAGATGTTTTTAAATATAATTAATTTGCCATTATGATTATCCTCATCATACCATTTGTTGTTGCAACAACTTTTAGAAGAGTTCCAAAAAGTTTAATGATTGATGTTTTCATTTTCCCTGATTTCCTTTTTTTCAGCTACTCTAACAGTTCATTTTGCTGTGTTTTACAATATTTCTGGGACTTTTGCCTACCTTTTATATCAGCTGGTTAGCTCTTACGATTATATCAGCTAATCTTCTGTTACAGTGAACTTTCTGACACTGATGACAATCTCATTCTGTGTCCAGTTGAGCTGAGTTTTTCACTACTCTTTAGTGGGCCGTTCTTCTGGATCCTTTTTATGTTGTGACAGTCTCTACTAGTCTGTACTGAACCATGCATCAATAGGCTGGTAAACCCATAGAGGATCATATTTAAAACAACAAGGTATGTTTTTTCGCTATTACATGCAAGAGCTGAAATTATGTTTAGATTTTTTTACAGCCAATATCTACGTGAAAGACAGCAAAAAAAGAACACTTTCCTATATGGAAAATCTAGAGGTATAGAATTGGAAAGGTTTCTAAGTGTATTTTTTTCTTTTTGTGTCCTATTAAATTTCAGATACTTTAAAGAAATCAATAGATTTCAGCGTCTACAGCTTTTTTGTTGTTGTTGGGCTTTTTGACATTTCAGATATTCATTCCCTTGGTAAGTTATAATCTTAGTCACTATATTATTATACTACAGTGAAAAGGCTTACAGCTATGCATGGATCTCTGCTCAGCATTCACATCCAACAATTGCTCACTGAAGGGGGTAGGAAGGGCGGGGAGGAGAGAGAATTTACTCAAAGTAATTTTTGTCCTTGATTGGTTTCATGCATCCTGGTTTATCCTGCTTACTCTAGCTTTACATTTTTCATACTTCCTCTTTTATCCTCTCTCTCCTTTTAGAAGATCTGAGATTTCTTGTGAAGAGCCAGCATCAGGTGTTCACATCATAGACATTTACAAGGTCATTGTCTTTAATTCTTTCTTGTTTTGAAACATACTGTTATTAATTACTGAGAAGATCTCTGGTTTATACCATTTTAAAGACAAACAGTATATATTTCACAGGAATACACAATATGTTTAATACTTAGAATCACAGACAATTCAGGTTGGAAGGGACCTCAGCAGGTCATCTAGTTCAACCCTCTGGTCAAAGCAGGACCATTCCCAACTAGATCATCCCAGCCAAGGCTTTGTCCTTCCAGGTCTTAAAAACATCCAAGGATGGAGACTCCACAACCTCTCTGGGTAATCTGTTCCAGTGCTACACTACCCTCCCTCCTAGTGAGAAAGTTCTTCCTAATAGATAACCTAAACTTCCCTTGTTGCAACTTGAGACCAGTGGGCACCTAAACACGTGCCTGACGACTGCTCTGCTGTGTGCTTGTTAGCATGCATTGCAGCAGAATTGATTAATCGAGTCTGCTGGAGCATGCTAATAAGCAGCTTCAGCATCATGTGTCTTCAGCGTCCCCACCCTCAAAATGGCGGCAAGGGCACTTTAACTTAAGTTCGTTGAATGAGCTTTAGTTAAGGTGCCCCTATGCCCATTTTGAAGCACAGGATGCTGAATACATGAGAGACTGTGGGTGCTTTAATTAGAGCAGCTCTCAGGAGTGTGTGTAAAGATGCCCATTGTTCCTTGTTCTGTCACCACTGAGAACAGTCCAGCTCTTTGGAACCCCCCATAAGGTAGTTAAAGGTTGCTATTAAATCCCACCTCAGTTTTCTCTTCTCCAGACTAAATAGGCCCAGTTCCCTCAGTCTCTCCTCAGAAGTCATGTGCCCCAGACCCCTAACTATTTTCATTGCCCTCTGCTGTACTCTCCAATTTGTCTACATCCTTGCTGTAGTGGGAGGGGAGGGAGGGAAGGACAAAACTGGACACAGTTCTCTAGATGTGGCCTCAGCAGTGCCAAATAGAGGGAAATAAGCACTTCCCTCAGTTTGCTGACCACACTCCTACCATTGCAGCCCAGTATGCCATTAGCCTTCTTCACAACAAGGGCACACTGTTGGCTCGTATTCAGTTTATTGTCTACTGTAATCCCCAGGTCCTTTTCTGCAGTGCTGCTACTTAGCCAGTTGGTCTCAACCTGTACCAGTGCATGGGATTGTTTCATCCTAAGTGCAGGACTTTGCACTTGTCCTTAATGAACTTCATGAGATTTATTTTCATCCAATCCTCCAATTTGTCTAGGTCCCTCTGAATCCTAGTCCTACTTGTATTACTACATTTCTATTCTATTCATTGTTTACACAGCAGAAGGTGGAGCACCTAATAATACAGATTATGAAAAACACTTAACATGGGAATGAAGGAGAGAGAAAAAAAAGTTAGTCTATTATTTAGCGGCACAATAGGGGAACTCATATTTTATATTGGACAGAAAAGAGAAAGGGAGGGAAGCAAATAAATCATAAATTTAGCAGGTTGTAGATTGAGTATAGAGTGAAAGCACAGTCATTTCAGTCTGCTCCACACAACTCCATTTAAGACACTTTTTATCTCTTTTATCAGTAACCAGCAGTAGAAGTTTCTGTGCAGAGGACACATGACCAGGAAGAAAAGTCTTGTTGTTCTACAAAACCTAGAGCACTGCAAGAAACAGAGAAAGTGGGAAGACTTCATCCATCCTACATTTATTTATACTACAAGTGGTGTTTTGCTCTTTTGCTGTGCCATGAAATTCAGATGGTAAAAATTAATAAAGTCATCTTTCTTTCTAAAGCAAGGCTGCTTTTTCTCCCAGGGACAAAATTCAATAAAACGTAAGGAAGAGCAACAGAGCACTTGTGGATGCAGATTTAACTCTTACAATTTTTTTTTTACAGAGACGTAGTGTTAGTGTAAAGTCAGGTAGAAGGCAGGACAGAGTAGCACCTTAGAGACCAACTCATTTACAAATGCATAATGCATAGTAATGATCCATTCATGAATGGCACGTGACCCCAGTGGCTGGGGGTGGGGCACGGTGGTGGTAGGAGATCAGTGGCGGGAGTGTGGCGGTGGTAAGCGGGGAGCAGTACCCACCACTTATTCAGGTTCTTTCCCCTCTGGTATTTAGAGATTCTGAGACATCCCCATCCCATTTCTTACTCACATTGTTTTATATGTATCAGTCTACTGGTGTGATTTTTCCCTGAGTCAAGATAATCCACACTTGCTTGACTCCTGGTTTAATTGTTACAACTCCTTAGGAATGGAGGAGAAAAAGGAAAACTATACTCACTCTGGTTAGCTGCACAGGTCACCATGAGCATATCATTCAGATCTTTGTATTAGTTCTTCATTTGATACACAGCCGTTTACTAGAATGGCCCAAGCTACCTGAGAGATCAGCTGTCCTTTCCAGGACAATTGCATTCCAGCCCAAACCAAAAGGCTTGTGCAACAGAGTTTCTCTCCTGTGCGGTATAACCACAGATAGATGTAGACCATCCCAGTTTCACATGGGTCATGCTATTGTCTATTGTTATCATAAGCTTTAGCCTGGTTTGGAGATGGGTTTGCATTTGATCTGACTGTGAGCTATTCTCAGATGGAGAACTCCTCAGCTGTTGGTGCCAATGGTGATGTCTGCTCAGCAAAAAGTTGGTGATAATGGGAGAGAAGACTGGTGGGTAATTAAGTATTATGGTGGGGGCATGGAAGTTAGTTGAGGGGACATTAGGTCCATATAAAGATGACTGTGGCAGTTAAGAGTTGTGATGGACATAGGTAGGCAGTAGGGCTGTGCGAAGCTTCGGTCCCTCATTCTATTGGGTGGAGATTTGGCCTGATTTGGTAGCTAAATTTCTGAATCCGAATTGAATCAGGAGACCCTTTAATCTCTCCAAATCGATTTGGCGAGATTCAGAAAGATTTGACAATTTGGACATAGACAAAGCTTTAAATGTTTTTTCTTCATACCTCTAGGTACCAGGAGGCTCGTGAATGCTGAGATACTGGGGCGGATGGAGCATCCCATGGGGTGGGGGGTCCCAGTACACTTGGCAGCAGACCCGGAAGTGGACCAGAAGCACTTCCAGTCCACTTCCGGGTCCACTGGGGAGTGCGCTGTGGCCCCCCCCCACACCCCCCAACTCAGCGACTGGTACCTCCTGGTTCAAGGGGGGCACCCGGGGTCCCCCTGCGGCCAATTGCTGAGCCAGGGGCCCAGGGGCCCCAGCGCACTCGGCGGCAGACCTGGAAGTGGACCAGAACTACTTCTGGTCCACTTCCAGGTTCACCGCTGAGAACGCAGAGGGGGGCCCGCTCTCCTGTGGGACGCTCCATCCACCCCAGTATTGCAGCATTCATGAGCCATGCCTCGTACCTTGAGGTATGTAGAAAAAACATTTAAAGCTGTGTCTATGGCCAAATCGCTGATTCTCCGAATCAGTGTTGAATCTTCAGATTTGGATTCGACTGAATCGAATCAGGACAGTGATCTGAATCATCAAATCGAATCACTGTCCCCAATTCAGGCCAAATCTGAATTAGATGGAAGTCACTCATCGTGGTGTCCTGTGACCAGTGGGGTCCCCCAAGGCTCTGTCCTTGGACCCATACTGTTCAACATCTTCATTAATGATGTGGACACTGGAGTCAGAAGCGGACTGGCCAAGTTC
>NW_005842106.1:1424845-1446842 GCF_000455745.1 Alligator sinensis
GAGGTTGAATGGTCACAAACTACTTCAAGATCGTTTCAGGCTGGACATAAGGAAGAACTTCTTTACTGTCCGAGCCCCCAAGGTCTGGAACAGCCTGCCACCAGAGGTGGTTCCAGCGCCTTCATTGAACACCTTCAAGATGAAACTGGATGCTTATCTTGCTGGGATCCTATGACCCCAGCTGACTTCCTGCCCTTTGGGCGGGGGGCTGGACTCGATGATCTTCCAAGGTCCCTTCCAGCCCTGATGTCTATGAAATCTATGAAATCTATGAAATACAGCTTGTTTCGCACACCCCTAGTAGGCAGTAGAAAGATAAAAAACATCAAGAAATGAGAGGAAAGAGGGGTGGATGGGTGGAGAACATAAGGAAAGCAGGAAGAGAAACAAACTAGGGATGGCAACAAGGAGGAAAGATAAGGAGATAGGAAGCTGAGAAGAAATAGTTCCTGAAGGATTCTCCTGAAACAGTATGGGGAAGATGTCCAAAGGGGGAGAAGCAGCACAGAAAAAGGGGAGAAGAGAAAAGAGGGAGAAGAGGAGAAACTAGCATAAGGAAGCACTGAGAAAAGGACTGTATTGTTCTCAGTGCCTGACTAGGATGACTCCAGCCATCTCCACTCAGCTCCAGGTTCCTTACCAGTCCCTCACAGTGTCCAGTTCTTATTCTCTCTCATGAATTCCACATTGGTGCCTGCTGTTCAGCCTCCTGAGTTCATTCATCAACTGGGCCCACTTGCCCCAAGGACACAGGCTTCCTCCTACCCATCTACCCCACACTGCTCCCCTTCTTGTTCTATAGTGTTAGGACTCCATATATGCAATCCATACCTGCATTATCGTTGGGTCTAACACAGCACATACCAAACCCTTATTAAATATGCTACCATCACCCCTCAGGGGAAATCTCTCACGATTTATTTTTTTCCAAGGTTCTTCCTTCCTGTTGTGGATCATTTTCCCCCAAATGCATTAATTTGCTGCTTCCTTTTTTTTCCCTAAGTTAGATTTTAGTTTGCTATTTCCTGCCCATATTCCATTTAAAAGACAGTAAGTCTTTAATATTACTTACCAGTTATTGCTGTTTTTCCAGTGGCTCTGGCTATAGTATCCTCTGCAATGCTTATTTACATGCTGTTTACCTCCTTTTCTTTCTTACCCACGAAGATGTTAAAACAAGAACTATCTCTGAACTGTGCAGCAGCCCCACTACCCATCTCCCCACAACTCAATATAGTACGCTTCCATTTATTGTCACACATTGTTTATGGTCCTTCAACCTGTTTCCAATCTACATGACAGTGCTCATGTCCAAGGCAATTTGAATTAATTCTGTGAGATTTAGTGAGATACTGTATTAAATCCTTTATTAAAATCATGCTGTGCATCTTTCATCCAGCATTTCTGCAATTCTATCAAAAAAGCAATCATGTTTTTCTGGCACAATTTGTTCCTTATAAACCCATGCTGCTTATTGCTTATGGTTCCATTTTCCCCTGAATGTTGGCAGCTTATTTTCTCTCTCTCTCTTTCAGCTCTTACTCCATTACTTTGCTAGGGTCTCAAATTAAACTCATTGACTGGTAAATGAAGGATTACCGTTCTTTCTTCTTTGAAGCTAAGAACCATACTAGCTCTTTGCTCTACTCTGTTTACTTCTAAGTTCTTCATGATATCTCAGAAATAATTATCAGGGGTTTGGTATTTTCAGGTCAGATCCCAGACTTCATTTACTGTGTATGTTGAGATTCCCTTACCTGGATATCATCAATAGCTATTTTTTCACATCTTTCTTCTTTTCCATCACGCCTTCTTTTCTTCAGTTTTCTTAATAAGGACAGATGTGGAAACATGCATCTATCCCAGAATTGTGAATTCCAGCACCCTCCTCATTTACTAATGGACCTACTGTCACACTAGTACTCATACTCACCTTGGACTAATGTTTACTCATTCTGCCTTGTTCTAAGCATTCTGGCTCTGATATTGCAAAGTTAAATATAGTTACCTTTTATCACACAGTAGGCCTGTGCATTTCCATGGAACCAATTATGTGTTTTATCATTTGCTTAAGTGCTTTGTTCAGCATGTTGCAAGTACAAATCCACTCCTGCAGTTGCCAGCATCTTTTTCCCAGAAAACCCTAGCCTATTCTGGATCTCCTTTCGGTTCTTTCCTTCATTAATAAATAGTGAAGACAGCCAGTAACAAGCTTGCCATTTGGGTTTTGTTCTATTTCCCTACTTCAGCTAAATCTTTCTAGTCACTTATAGGAACTAGCAGCCCCTCACTTTAAGTTCTAAGGGATACTCTAATGGGTGACTCAACCCACACTGTTAGTGCCGTGCAAAGAGACCTCCTTGTCCACAAAGACATAACGATGGAAGAGACAAGCACAGCCAACTTTCTGCTGCCAGGGGCTCTATAGCCACGGAGTATAGTCTTCATCTTACTAGTATGCTAATGAATATACATATTTTTTATCTTCTTTACATTAGTACAGTGGCATCTATATTGGATGAGAAAAATCAGTTGGAGTGTAGAAACCTTTATTGTTCCCGAGGTGCACTTCAAGTGGCTACAGGACAGGTATCCATGTGCGCATATGTATTTACGTGTGTGGAGGGGTGGGGGAGCGGGGTGTAATTTGTGTTCCCCCATAAACCAGTTTTCCCTTTCTTTCCCTCAGAATCTAATATAAATACATTTTGACAGCAGCTGCCAAGAGCAAAAGAACGAACACATCAGAAGGGATAAAATGCATTTTACAAATGAGTTTTTAAATTATTCTAAATTTTGTATAAGACTGAAAAAGGCAAGGGAAAGGCATGAGCTTTCCTCTCAACCTTAATCCAGAGTTCCTGTTTGTATATAATCATTTCAGGCTGTGTTCTATTTTCAAGGGACCATTTAAAAAAATTCTTTAAGCTTATGCTCCATGCTGCTTCTACAGAATGTCTTTATTCTCTACTCTTCCTGCCTCCCAGAAATGCCTTTTCTGAGAGGATAATGATGTGCATGTATGTAGCTCTTTCCAGCCATAAAGCCAGATTGCTGGCCTTATGTCCTTTGTTCCACCCATGTAGGGTAATCCTACCAAAAAACAGCTCTAGCAGGGTAGCTGAATTGGCCTTGATGCAGGGGAATCCTAACTATCACAGAGCTGACTAAGTTGGCTCTACAACAGCTTTTCTTGATCTCTCAAGAATGCATGACTGGAGTGTGGGATACTTCTGTAATTCTTGGCTAGTATAAAGTTACCAGGTGGGTTGTATCAAACCCGAGAACTGAAATAGTCCGTGATCAACTCCAGAACCAGGGTAGTTCAGAGTCATCTTTGCCCCTTCATTTTGTTAAGTCTTAGCTAAATTGCATCCAAAGATGCAGCCCACTGTGCACCTGAATCACTTAATCTACCAAACGTAAGCACTTTGCACCAACACTGAACCGATGATAGGATCTTTCAAAATAAAACATCCCGGATCTTACAAAAAGCACCATGGGATTGATCTTTTAACAATCTGGATAGAAAGGGTTTTGCTATTATTTTTCAGCTGGAAGACATATGCTGTGACAACACGGTGCCTGTTAAATCACACCGAAGCGTTAATGACTCAGAGGGAAGAATGCACTAGATCCTGCAGCACCTGGGTTTATTGTGAAAGAGCCACAGCCTCAAACTATGATTACAAGCAGGGTCCGTCTGTTGCTTCAGGTGCCCCACATGATACAAAACTAACCTGCTTCATAGAAGACCAGTGAGGGAGACATTTGCAACCATGAGTGCCTCTTTTTGTTGGTGATATCATGACATTTTAAGTGATATTGTCAAGTGCTCTGCAAGAGAGGCTGGCCAGTTGGAACAACACTACCAGAACCTGAGAATTTATCTGAAAAATATACTTGCATCAGCCTAAATCTGTAGAAGATAACAGATGTATACAGATGGTCAGGCCCTCAAAAGGGCATATGATCATGGAAAACTGCACTAAGAATACCACTTCAGCTGCTGAGAAGCTGTTAATAGCTTTATGAAGGTTGACAATGAGTACACAAATCTGTTTTACTGTAGAAGTGCTTTACATGGGACTACAAAGCAGAGGGTAAGAGAAAGAGAGGTAGAAGCAGGAGGGAAGAAAAGGCATAGGAAAAGAAAAAGGGGACCTCAAACTAAATCAATAAAATATAAGGCTCTGAATGGTAACAAAGAGCCTAATCCAAATCCCAATGTAGTTAATGGAAAAGCTCACAATGACTTTAATGTCTTTTGATGATGCTTTAATTTTGGAAAAAGTCATAAGCACATCTTAGAGAAGGAGAGATATGTGGAAAGAGAAGTATAAAATCAAGTGCTGGCACATACCATACACTAGAAAAAAGCCTCTGACTTCATTGAAGATCTTTGGATTAATGACTTCAGACAGACAGATGTGAAACACTCATGTAATATGTGGAGAGAGAGATTCAGAAGTGAAGGGCCTGGAGTGCTCTTGGTGGCTTGTTCCTTGAAAAAATATAAGGTGGTGCCTGAATTGTTGGTGAGAAGGATAGTGAGAAAATGAGGGGAAAAATGTGTATAAGCATGTTGGCCCACTGTCTCCAAGAAGAGTTGTTTCCTTCACATTCCTTTGGGAAGATCTTGAAGCTAAAATAAGTTCTGAACATCTGAATACAGCAATGTTGTTAATGCATGGTTGCTAAAGGAAGCAAACTCTGCTTCCCATGAGCCATTGTTCCAGGACAGCTGATTTCTTTGGCGTAAAACATTTTATACAACACCAGACCTGTTATAGCTATCCCCTGCACACTAGCCATTCTACTATGCTATCAAAAATAAATACAATTGAGTGAAATATAAGCATCTTCATCAGGTATTCATCAAAGAGTAGATACCCTAAGGGACACAAGTCATGACATGTGCATGAATACCTAGTATTTATTTTAATAAAATATGCATGTATTCTCTCATATCTGTATAGTACATGGAAATAGTACTACATTGTATTACTTTATGTATTTTTATTGGGATTCCAGTTGCATACACACATAATACATGTGCAATGAATAATAGAATGCTTATACAATAAAATGCTTAAATGCCTTACCAAAAAATGTATCATCCCAGTATTCTGAAATGCATTCCTTTACAATATTAATGGCTATATTTTATATATAACACACACCCACTAAGACATACACTACTAATACTATGTATTGGCACTATGCTTCTTCCCCTAGTCAAAGCCCTACATCATCATACATTAAACCCCCCCCCTCCCCCTCCCCACCCTGCGCAAACCCCAGAACAATTTAGCAAAACATTTTATGTATAAAAATCATAAGAATAAGGAAGTCTAAAGGAAATAAATTTCAGGTAGAAGGAATTCTATGCTCTAGGACTGTTGTAACAGAATGATATATAATATGTTATATTGCCAGTTGACTTTAGACAAAATGGTAAAAATCTTAAAACAATGGGTGGTGTATGAACACAGACATACACATGCACTTTACTGTGCATTAGGCTAATTTAATGTGCAGTAAATCATCACTGTCTACAGGTAAACTGCAATTAGTAGTCAGTAGATCAATTTATTCTGGCATAGGATAGCCCTGTCAAACAGACTGTATATACATGAAATGAGCGGCGTGTGTGCACAACACTTTAAAGCGGGCTAAATGCTTTTGCACCGCTTTAATGGTGTCGGTGTTTGCACGCCTTGGGGGTGTATTGTGCATTAATTCCAGCTGCTGTAGGAAATTCAGTGGCATAATGCGTGTTTAATGACTCGGGGCACAGCAAACTAACACTCCTCTGAAGAGTGTTAGTTTGCTGCCCCTATAGCTATGGAGCGAAGCACCAGGCTCCATGCAGCTCCGCAGCTGTGCAGGAAGCCCTGCAGGCTGTCTGGTAGCAGCCTGGGAAGGCAAGTTCCGCCCAAGAAAAGCAGCGAGCCTGATTTCACCCCCCCACAGCCTGCAAGCCTAAGCTGCGCAGGGGCCTGGTGCTTCCCTCCACAGCTGCAGTGCCCCCTGGGACCACCTGAGCTGGGTGCCTGTGGGCAGGTGCTGCCTGCAGGGGGCCACTGCTGCCATGAAGGGGGTGGGGTCACCAGCCTCCACCCACCCTACTGCCCAGGGGCCACTCAGCTTGCTGGCAGCTGACCCTCCCCTCAGGTAAGTGTGGGGTATGTGCACAACACAGGTTTAAAGGGCCCTAAACTGAAGCAGTGGCGTTAAAAACCCACCACTTCAATTTAGGGCCCCCATTTCATCTACACACACCCAGAGGTACTATCCTACACCACAGTTAATTACTGTGCCTAAATGCATATGAGACAGTGACATTGGGGTTAGTTTGCTCCAGCTCAAATTGAGTTGGAGAATATTCAGGCTCATTAATTGCACATCAACATGTGCAATTAGTCACAACTAAATTTACTGTGCATTAAACTAATGTGCAGTAAGCAATTTTTGGCATGTGTCTACATACCAGTGCCATCACTCCTACATACCATCCAATGCAGCCTCATAAATGAGGGCATTTGAGCATCTGCTCTGCTCAAGCTGCCTCAGCATGTCAGTACTGCCCCAGAGCACCACAAGGTCGCCAACCTCCTCCTAGGACCATTTTGGGTCCGAGCAGTCCTCACAGGCATGCACACATGGGTGGGGGGCCAGGGCTCAACAGGGAGGATGGTGAAGACATGATGTCCCATGCTGTCTCTCCGGGCCACCATGTGGCTATCCCTGTGGTGCCAGCCCTGGACAGCTGCTAGCAGTGCCCAGCGCAGGGGCACAGCCAGAGATTGGGTGCCATGTGGCAGAGGCACTTCCCCATGGGACCTGCAAGGACAGGAGACAACTCGGGGTGAGCAGCAGCATGGAGCAGGTGCTGGCCCTGCTCCCAGAGACAGCCAGCCAGCAGCCCTTGGGGGATAGAAGGGCTGGGCAAGGAGTGAAGCAAGCTGCAGCCCTTTACAACATTCATCTGTGGCCAAGTAGCAGCTCTGGAGAGGGGACAGGCCAGGCAGAGGCAGCCTGTGTTCCAGCCAGGGTGGGGGACAGGAGGCCTGAGGTAGTCCTGGGGATTGCACAAGAGTCACCGGGCTTCTGTGCAGTGTGCTCCAAGGCACAAAATGGCTGCAGGCTCTTATAACCTGAAGGTAGCGGCTGCCAGAGAGCAGCCCAGCCCTGACCCAGCAGAAGGTCCTATCCAGGAGCCCTGGGGCTAGGCTCAGGCTGGCCCCCTAGTGGCAGGGCAGACCTGGCACTAAAGTTAGTGCCAGATTGTGTCTACATGTGCATTACTGCACATTAACTCATCACAACTAATTGAGTCACAATTAGCCTAGTTTATTCCACAGTAAGGGTGCACTGTGTAGATGCGCGCCCTTACTGAGCAGTAAGCTAGGCTAATATGCATTAACATGTCTCGTGTAGATGCACCCACAGCTGTTCAAATTTAGTCTTAAATGGAGTAAGTCTTAAATTTATTCAGAATAAAACCTGGTAAGAAATTTAGAAGTTATAAACAGCAGCCAATGAAAAGAGTGCAGGTTAGATATTTTAAATTACAGTCGGCACATCTACATGACAGGCTTAAATGTGCAGTAGCCTAGTTTAGTGCATAGTAAGCATATACATCTACACTTGCACATGCTTACTGCACAGTAAACCTTGATTAGACTAAATGGGCTGAAAGTTCTATGCTGGCTAATATTTTTTTAATTTGTTTTTCAGGCGTTTCAGCTGAAAGAGTTCATGTGTTCCTGACAATGAGATCAGGGAGAAATATATTGTTTTGACCATGTTATTATTATTTTTTTTACAACTGTTTTACTGAGAAGTTCTAATATATTTCATTCAGAACAGAGCTGAAATATATTTGGGGTTGCCTTTTTACTCTTGCCCTAACTAGTCACTCAAATTCAAAGTTAGGATCCTCTGCATTTCTGCTGAAATTCCAAGAGCACTGGGCATGTTCTCTCCCTCCTCTCGCTCCTGCCACCTGTTACTCCTTTAACTCAAGTAGCTACGTGCATCTTAAGATTCCAGGTTTGCTATATAGACCCCTCCCGTCTGCTATTGTGTGTCTATATGATGTACTTTTTGTGGGTTTTTTTCCTCAAGTTCTAAAGTTTTAGAAGGTTTAGGAAATTGCAACTTTAATGGTCTCTGAAGGAGGCTTATATAGGATATAAAGTCAAGAATTCAGAAGTAAGAAAATATCAGATTTAAAGTTGCCTACACAACCTTGATTCTGGCCACCTGTGCCTGTGTATCATTATATATCTTTAATAAAAAATCTTTAATTAAAAATGGTGGGGGAAGTAAAATGTTACTTCTGTTGCTAGGAGAGCAAAATAAAATTCTTGATCTGCAGTGTTGTTGCTCTTCGACATAGACACCCACATGCATTTAGGTTTATGTCTAAACTTAGGCAGCTAACTCCACTACAAAGGCCAGTTATACATGTACATCAAGGCTGCTCTGATGTCCTGTAATTACAGCACATCAGAGCAGACTCGATTGAGTCTTCTGGAGCATGGTAATTACTGTGCTCCAGTAGACTCTAGTGTCAAATGTATCAGCATCCTTGCACTGAAAAATGGAGACAGGGCGCTCTAACAAAAGCTCATTCAACAAGCTTTAGTTAAAGCGCCACGGTCACCATTTTTCAGCATGGGAATGCTGATACATGTGACCCTCTGGGTGTTTTAAAGAGGCTCTCAGAGTCATTCTAATTGAAGTGTCCCCTCCCTCCCACCTCCTGGAGCACATGGATAAATGCCTAAAATGCCTAAATCTCCTAGCATTTTTATTAGGAAGTCTGATAATTTTATTTTCTGTAGCATATGGCATTTAGAGCTTAATAACAAGGTCTCTTCATGTTTCTTAAAGTATATTTTCATACAGAAGTTGTCTAATACACTTACATGATATCTATATTCCTTCCTGACCCCAACATGGTGATTGGTCTGACCCTGACTGTGTCTTGCCCCTCTGCTCAGGGTCAGACCAATTGCCATATTTGGGGTCAGGTAGAAAATTTACCCCATGATTCGGTCTGTGGGGTTTTTGCTTTCCTCTGTACCGGGGGGCAGGGCCCTCTACCCAGGATGTCTTGAGCATATATTGGCAACATTTTACAGAAGTGGGGTGTTGACTGCCATGGTTCCCCTGCTTTACCTATGGCAGGTTAGGGTGTTAGGTCGACGCTGTGCCAGAGTTAATGATAGTCTTATGCAGAGTTTAGATTATAGTTTGTATTGGATACTTTGGATAAGGATGATCTTGGCTCAGGTAGGGGGTTGGACTAGGTGACCTCTGGAAGACCCTTCCAGGACTGCTCCTCTACGATTCTATGACTCTACATTACAAACATAGTTGTGTATAATGTGAGTGTTAGAAATTCATACATTTTAAAACTTTTGAAATACTAGTCATTTAAGTTAGGTTGGCTTTTAATGCTTTTTAAAGTAATAACAGAAGCCAAGTTTAGAATTCTTAGCTTCAGCTACTTTTGAGTCATGCAAGTGCAAAATTTCTGATCAGGAATTGTGGGGAATGTACATTTCTATGCTTGCTTCAACCTGTTCAACTGAGTGTGTTCAAAAGGGAGGTTGTTTGCGAGAGAATTTTTGAGCAAGTGAAAAGAAGTCTGAATGGAAAACACATGTCAAAGTTAAGAATAATTCATGCGATATATACAGTATGTTCTAACACACATTCAGAACAGAATTGAAGCAAAGAAATGCTTTCTGGTATGTGGCATATCTAGGGTAGAGTGTGATTTGCTTTGTAGGGAAGTTATTCAGTTTTTCTGTCACTGAAAAGAATATCATGCAAGAGGACAACGAGGTTTGTTCCGTCCATCCTGCACATTTTCAATTACTCTGCATAAAGGTGTTGGAACACATGAAGCGGAGAAGGATAAGGGAAGTGAAGAAAACTGCAGCACCCCAAGGTGTGTTTATAAAAAGCAAAACATCCAGTGAAGTCTAGAAGAGACCAAGCCCTAGAAAAAGCCATCTGTCCCCATGTCTCCCTGAAGGCAGTGCAGCTTTTTGCTAACCCACCTTTGGGGCTCAGTTCAAATTGCACTAGTGGGTTCTGTGTTACTGAAGCAAATTCTCTGTTGAAATTGATCGCACATAACATATCCCATTTAGAGATGGTTCTGACTCTAAGCTTCAGCTGTAATAACCTACAAACACTGAGGACATTTGGAACCAAATATAGTCTTTATTGGTATTCTTTATATCAGTTATGGTAGAGGCTTGGAGCTCCATTAGGGAGATTATATATCCTAATTATATCAGGTGTTGTACAAGTACACAACCAAAGGCAGCTTGCAAGTACACAACCCAAACAGCTTGCAATTACGATATAAGGACAAGGTGCAGCAAGTGGATACATTTGGAAGGGGAGCACAGGGAAATATTGAAATAATAGTTAACAAGACAAATAGCAATCTCAGAACACCTCTCTTCTAACCAGTGCTGATTTTTTCAACATTGTTGTGAAGATTAGCATCTGATGTTTGAAACCCATGTGCTTGAGTAAAAAGGCTGAATGTGGGAACCAGAGACCTGGAGCAAGCAAAGAATCATTGTAGGGAAGCCTGGGGAACAGCTTGCCGCTTTCCCCACCATCATGAAATGGACTCTACATTTCTAATGTTAACAATAGAAAATTAGTCACTGATCAAAGCCAGAAAAGGCCAGGGCTGTAGGCCCCAGGTGCACAGGAAGAAATGGAAAAAGTGAAATTAGGCAGTGACAATGCTGGCCAGATCTTGTAGCACTGGAAATAATACGTGCTATTTTGAGTACTGTACCACACCTAACACTGAGGGCATGATTAAGTGTTTCAGTTGGAGGACTGACATCCCCAATCCGAAGCATGTATTAATGATGGATACACAGCATACACTTTGAAATGGCTCATCGGCCATCTGAAGTACAAGATCTCATCCTTTTTGAGTAAAATGCCCCTCCATCAATGTCTCACATGCTGCTGAAGATCTTTTTTGTTTCTTTATGATTTGTATGCACTGAGAGAAAGAGAGGGGAGTGGTCCTAACTGTCAGTACAAAATAGAAACAGCAGGCACTTGGCAGCAGTAAGAGCTGTTTAAAAATCTGAACACTAACACCTCCTAAGGCACTTCTCCTGGACAGTATAATGAATAAAATACTAGTATTTAATGGGCTGGAATAGTCATAGTTTCAATCTAATGTGTCTTTTAGGAAAAGTATTATTTTTCAATGTATTTTTTTTCTCAAGTCATAGAGTGCCTTATGTAATATATCAAGGTGATGTAGGTGTAATGGTTTAGATAGATTGGTTAGGTAACAGACAAAAATGCTTCCACCTTAGACATTTGTTGATATCCACTAAATATATGAATACTGATCACAACAAAGAACCTAACTAAGTGCATTGCACTTTAATTTCACAACTCTGTATTTTATTGTTACTGATTAAGTTTTAGCACAAACATTTTTACTCTGTTGTGCTTCCTGTTTCTGCAATTTTCTGAAAACATGTTTGGTGAAGAAGCCTGGTAACAGTTGTGTAGGGGCTACAGTAATTTGTTATCCCAGGTAGTCATTGTCAAGTTAGACATCAGAGCCAAGTGAGCCAAGTCTTTTAGAAATGTTAGTGTCACTTCATTAACAGGCACCATAGGGAGATTTTTTCCAAAAGAATGTTGTTGACCACAGACACGCACAACTGTGATTGTGGATGCATGATAGTCCTGAAACTATCTGTCAGGCTTTTGCCAACCATGAAATTCTGAATCATGTGTAGACACCTGCATACATCCTTGTTTTATTATCATTAATGACTGATAATAGAACTACATGCAATAACACCATTTAGTAATAATTACAATGCATAATTAATGTAAGACTGAAACAGATAAGCTAGTCGATATTATTCACTTGTGGTTTCTGCAAATCTCATTGGTTCTTGCTGTTAGAGGTCCAGCAGATCTCTACCCTGAGAGAGAGAGGTGGAAAAATCAGCAGTAGTATTCTCCTTCCCTTTGCCAGGGTTGGTGATCTGCAAATGACTAACTGGCAGTTTGGAAGTGGAGCCATGGTGTTAGTTAGAGTAGCTTGTCACATTTAGCTTTAGTTGCACCTGCTTTAGTGGTGAATTACAGTATTGTTTGAACTTTTTTGAAAGGTAGCTTATGTTTTAACATTATAAACAAGGGCATATATAGTGTGAGCCTTATTACTAGCTCAAATTAACTGAACTTGGCACTAACCGACTGAATCAGAGGGATGACATAATTGGATATGTTAATGAACGGTAATTAGAGGGAACCAACTGGACAGCACCCAGCAGCAGAACCCTTGGAATTTCCAGACTTGATAGACCAAATTAGGAGTCTGAGGAGTCTAAACTGAGACACTAATAAAAGACCAAATTAAGAAGTGTGCATGTGTTAGGTTTGTTGGAACAAAGGAATATGCTCACAGGATAAAAACATGAACAGTATGATGATCACAGGGAAACCAATCAACATTATGCAGAAAGAAAGAGTCATCAGAGGAGTGAAGTAAAAGAGAAAGCATAAAGGAGGGGCAGAAAGGAAGCTGGGTGTGTGTTGTCATCCAACAACATCAGGACTGAAAAACAGCTATTACCCACAGATGACTACCTCTACTTTCAGGAACTGATTGGCCACCTTTTCTGTGAAGTAGAGTAATATCTGGGATTGGGTGAGACCATTGAACTAAGTGTTTTTCTCTCTCTCTATATATATATATAAACTATGAATGCATTTAATGTATTAATAAAGTTAGATTTTAGTTAAATTGAATGGTGTGAGGTGTATTCCATGTTGATTCTGGGTTGATTATGTTCTAGCGATCCTTTAGCACCATTAGTATGTAACAGTGGGGTTCAGTGTGGCTCATGAGGCTGTTTTCAGGTCGTTTTGCTTCTCTCAGGAAACCTACCCTTGCTAGATTGTACCCAAAGGGTGTGTCTACATGAGATGCTTTAGTATGCATTAGATTAATCTAATGTGCAGTAAAGCATCACCATCTACACATGCACAGCAATTACTGTGTAGTAGATTAGTCTAATATGCCATTTTCTAGTACCTGTAGATACTATAAATTGGTGTATTAAACTAATGCACTGAAGCACAGGTGTAGACCCTGATCAGGAGCAAATTTCTCCTGGTCAGCCTAGGCAGCAGGGGACCACAGGGGGCAGGTAGAGCTGTTCTGGTTCCTGGGCAGCTGCCTCCCAGCCATATGGAGATTGACACACATACTGATCTCCATGTGGCTGGGATAGCTTTCTTGGCTGCCAGGCAGCTGCCTCCCAGGCACGTGGAGGTTGGCCAGTGGCTGGGAAGCAGCAGCCCAGCAGCTGGAATAGCTCTCCCCTGCCCTGCAGAGATCAGGACCAGCACCCACTCCCACTGCCAGCCCAGGGCTGGCTCCCAGAGAAGCCTGGAGATTCCCCTGGATGCTGCAGGGGGGCAGAGCAGGGCAGGAGAAGCCCTGGACTGAACCGCACCCATCAGGCACAAATTTGCTTCCAATGTTCAACAGTATGTGAGGCTGCAATTTAATGCTCCTGTGCAGAAAATGCTTCTGTGTAGAAAATTCAGGTGCATTAATTGCATGTGTTGACATGTCCAAATCGTTCTATAGGACAGGAGAGAATAAAACCATAGAGGAAGCATGAGGAATTACACAGCTTCCATTTTCCTATGTGATTTTTCTTGGGCTGATGATTTTACAATAATTTAATTAAGAGTTAGGCACTCTCTTAGAAAGAATGCAGAGATGTTTGAGGCCTATTTGAAAATGTGCCCACTCTGTAATGTATGGGTCATGCTGGTGCATATTTTTTTGCCTGACATCATTTAAACAAGGTAATAAAAAAAAAGAAAAAAATTATGTGACATCATTATTAATAAATGAATAGAAGAACACAATGCACTTCTGTTTGGCTCAGACTACTAATATTAATTCACAAGGGCTTTTAGAAGCTCAGTCAGGATAACTGAGATTTTTAGCTTTTTTGCTGAGAAATACTTTAGAAAAAAGAAATGATGTTTCATGGGATATGTTGGAAATTTTAAAACATTATATTCCCCTCATTGTCAGATTGATGAAGTTTTAATACCACCAGCAATAACAATTTCTGAATATCTTTTAAGGATGCTTCTGTTATTAATATTGAAAACTAAGCAAACTTGCTGCAGCAACATAAAAATTAAATTGATGAGCTGCAAGTGTTTAACAATAAGATATCAAGTGCACGGGTTAAATGTTACAAAGTAGATTTATAGTTGTAACTAAAGTAGAATGCAGCGCAAAATACAATAGATGGCAATGTTCTATAGAATCAAAGAATCATAGGCTTGGAAAAGACCTTGGGGGTCATCTTGGCCAACCTCATGAAAAATACAGGATATACTGTTCCCAAATCATCCCAGATACATGCCTAAACTACCACTTCTTGAAAGCTTCCAATGTAGCCTCCATCCTTTCTCCTGGGCAGCTTATTTCATTGCCATTTCTTACAGCTAGGTAGCTTTTTCCTGAGACTTCATCTCAATCTGTTTTGTTGCAGTTAAACCCTTTCCCTGCTAGTATCTCCTCTATGGCAAGGGAGGACAGCTGTTCTCTCTCTTCTTTGTGGCAGCCTTTAAAATGCTGTGTTTTCTCATGTACAATGTGCACCTTTTCCCACAAAAACAGCTGCTGGAAATTAGTGTGTGCATTACAGCAAGGAAATATGGTAACATATGTTTCTGCCACATAAGCTTCTGCTGGGCAAAAACAAAAGTAACTGCAAACAATCGACAGGGACCAGAACACTGAGTAGACTGATCTCCCTAGCTGCTCGGTTACTGCAAGGAAAGATGTTTTTTCTTCATACTGCCTTTCAAAAAACAAGGCACTTATCTTATTCTGTGGCAAGTTGCATGCAAAAAAATACAATATTTGAAAACTGCTATCACATCCCTCTTTAATCTCCTTTTCCTGAGACTAACCATACCTAGTTCCTTTGGACTTTCCTCAAAGAGTTTGTTTTACAACCCCTTTATCATTTTTGATGCTTGCCTTTGAAATATCTCATTTCATTATACCCTTCTAACAAGGTGCCTAAAACTAAACACAGTACTTCATCCTAGGCCTAAATCAATGCCAAGGAGTACAGTCATATCCTGCATACAATTATTCTGTTAATGCAGCCAAAACGTTGGGGGGGGGGGGGGGGGGGGCTCATTCTTGTTGATTTGATGATCCTTTCTAGCAGTGCTACTGCCTAGTCTATTCTTCGCCAGTCTACAAGCATTTTACTTCTATGTGTAGCACTTTCCAGTGGCCTTTGTGGAATTTCACTTTTTTTCATCTATAGCCCAGTTCTCTAATTCTTCTGAATTTTTATCTTGCCCCCCAAAAGTGTTTACAGTTCTGTAGCAGGCATCACTTATACCCACAGTGATTCAGAAAGATTGGGGCAATTTATATGTTGCTGACTACACCAGGGATACTAGGCTGCATCCCAGGAAGGGATGCAGGAGCAGGCAGTGCTGCATACCCAGGAACTCCAGAACCATTATGCCCTTTGGAGTTAAACAACTCCCAGTGTTGTCCCTGGGATGGGACTTCAATGATAGCTGTCCCACCACAACACAATATAGCCCTCTCTACTGAGTCAAGTACCCATTCTTAGCAAATGGATAGTTGCCTGAGTGAAGAATGAATAAAAAAGGCTTTGAATGGCCAGGCACCTGTTTTACATTGGTGTGTCTTTGCTGACTTGAGGTTGGAATGTTTGCTTATTTGTTTTTACCAGGAGAAGTGAAATCAAAATGAGATCCCCAGAATTTGACCAAAAGAAGTGTTGTGGGGCTGATGTGCATATTTCATTACCTGTCCATCCCCTTATTCTGCACATGGCTGTATTATTAGCATATCATATTAGCATTACTGGTTTGACTGAAGGCCAGGGAACAAAGACCAATCCCTTCTCCTCTGCGCCCTATGACTAAAACAAATAGGACCAAAACAGACATTAGATAGCTCTAAAACAGCTTTCTTCTGTATCTGTTAAAAATCACAATGCTAAAGTAAAATGCTTAAAAGTACATTTATCATCAAATTCAATGAATTACTCCAGTATTTGCAGAAAAAAATATCTGCCAATGGTACATAAATATCACTTGTACAATGCAAAATATTGATTATGAATCAGTCACACAAGACTATAACACTTTTTCAGATACTAAAGCTCTTAAAATATAGAGCGATATCAAAGTTACTTGTATATAGACATTAAATAGCATTAGACTGTGAATGACATCAGGGACCATGGCAGAAGCAGGGACAGCTATTTCTCTAGCCTAAAAACCCTGTACACATAATAATGAACACAATTCTGATGTTTTTCCTCAATGCCAGTGTGTTCAATATAGAAAAAAAAAGAGCTTTAAAGAGGATGTTGCAGACAATTTATACAAGGACAAGAACATTTTAGCAGGAGGAGAAATTGCACAGAAGTAAAATGTGTGTTAACAGCAATACCACAGTTGGTCAACAGAAAAAAACAGAGTGGAAAAGAGAGAAACACTTTTCAATGCGATCGTCATCATTTTAAAAATTGTTTTCTCTCAGTTGTCCATAACAACCACCAGGCAGCATGAAATGGAACCATGGTTCCTTATTACGGGCTTCCTCTGTTTTGTGGTCATATTGGCTTGTTGCTTCCAAATAGCTTTTGAGTCCTGAACTGCTGCTACTGATGTTTTCTCATTTAGAAATAAAAGATTGCTGAGGGGTTTTTTTATAAAGGACAACAAATAATTATGTGATCAATATAAAGAAATAGAAGAAAAGGGCAAGTCACATTTTAGATTTAGCAGCTTTGACAATGCCCCTTTAATTTGAGTTTGCATTTCGCATGGGCAGTTCTACAAATACAAGCCACACTTGAATTTCACTCTGCTTTATGTATCAGTACACAGTAGGTAACTGTAGATCCTCTGGATCATTGTGTACACACAGGATGTCTACCCAGATGCCCGATGAATCTGCTTGAACAGACTTCTGCAACCATCACATCAAGACCTTTGGTGTGTATGCCTAGGCGAGAGTATGGAGGAGCGGTAGCTGCCCAAGACCTACCATCCCCACCTTAGACCACTGAGACAGAATTCCAAGGTCAGACTGCGTCCAGCCATTCAGTGCCTCGCTGGTTGTAGCTTCTGCCAGAGAGCAACAGAGAAGAACTGCTGCTGACTGCCTGACACCTCAGCAAGAGTGCCTTTCTGACACAGTGATGTTCCTTAGCCTTTCTCTAATCAAGGAGTACCCACAAGGCAGTGGGCAGGGTTTTAGGGCACTGTGTACTCAGTGGGTAAGTATGTGAGAATATTCCACTCCCTGTGAACTTGCCACATTAATGTAGTTCTGGGAGCTGAGAGCCTCCTGGAAGCTGTTGTGCTTTCCCTTAACTCCCCTGAGGGCTCTCATTGCCTCATAGTAAATGTTCAGCTGACATGACCGGGCCTATTGTGATTTTCAATTTACTACGCAGGTGATTCACCGACACTGCTGTTTAATATAGTGAATGTGTTTCTGTGTCACCTGTGTTTTATGCTGTGCTGGAATCACATCAACACACAGCGATAACTTCAGCAGCATTAATAGAACCCTCATGAAATGCGAATTGGAAAATAAATGAAAAGAGGCAGGGGTAATTTTAGCTGTCACTATCAATATTTCCAAATAGTGTTTTATGCATATTTCCCCCATTTTAAATAGCATGTGTAGACTAGATTTGAAAAGAACATGAAAACATTTCCTAACTACATTTTGCTTCCTCAGGGACAAACTGAACACACACACATGCTTACATGCTACAATGGCAGTGATCTTGAGTGCTTGCACTCTGAATTGCAGGGGATGTGCATGCTGCACCCTCCTGCAGCATTCCTACAGGAGTGTAAATAATCTGTGTAATGGGATGTAACCTGTTACTATTAGGGGAATACATGTGTGCGCAAAAATATGTCACTGACTTGCTCTTCCCAGCTCATGTCATGCAGCTGCTCCAGTAGGACTTACAGGAGGACTGGGTGCAGAGCTGGGATGGAAATGTTTTGCCCATTGGCTTCTCTATATTAAGAAACCAGAATTTGGCCTGAAAATCTGGGTAATCAAAGCAGAAAAAGACTGGACTATTACTGACATCTCTCTCATTTGCAAATGCATGGGAAAGAAACACAATTACCTTCAAACAGGAATGCAAAGCTGCAGGTCCGGCTCAACAACCCTTCACCATGTAGGGCCAAAGAGATTATGGTAGAGTCATGGAGAAAGGTGTATACTGTGTTGGCTGGAGATCTACAGGATAGCTGTGGTTCCTCTGTTCCTGTTTGCAGGTCAGCTCTACCACATTTTTTAGCCCCCAAAATGCAGCACTGTAGTTTGTGTTTCATTTCCGGCCCCAGCACAGCCCAATGTACATTTGCTCTGCTTTTCTATTCAGTGCATTCTGCAGTTTTACATGTTCACATCCTGGAATGCATAGGAAAGAGCTCCCTCCCCTGCAGAGCAGAGGGCATTGCTGCCACTCACTTAAAAATCACCTAGCAATCTATTCATTAATTGCTTGGGGAAAACATCAGCCTGTTTAATTTGGCTGCATTAGACAACTGTACAAACAGTCCAATCTGTACAGCATTTTCTATATTTAGTGGATGCGATTTCTTACTTACAGTATAAGCTGTAACATTTTACAAGAATGTTAAGTGTTTCTATGAACACATTCTGGAGAATGCTAATTATGTGAAATTCTTCTTCAAAAATAAAGAAAACTTTACATCCCATAAGATTTATCTTTGATTATAAAGCTGTTCAATGACATACATTTTCTCCCAGTAAATATGAGAATATTTCAGACCAGCCATTAGCTCCTAATCAGCAGGTAACTGGCATATTTGTATAAAATATCTCAGATTTTTGACAGATAGAGGCATGTTAACTGTTATTTAATGCTTCAGATTTCAAATTAAATCAAAAGAAATTACAGAAAAAAAATAAAGTTTACAGTTTACACAGTTGTGAGCAAATTTAGGTCTAGGCCAGGGGTTTTCAGCCTCTTTTAACAAGTGTACCTCTTGTGCCTCAAAGTTTCAGCTTATGTACCCCTTTATATTTTTTTCTTGTTTTTAAGGGATGGGGAGTGGCAGATTGAGGCCCCCCGCAGTGAGGGAGGGAATAGGATGTTTCACAGCTGGGGCAGAATGCGGGATGCTGCCCCAACAGCCGTACGATGCCATGTGCCTGCTGCCGCTGGGCTGGCAGGGGACAGACACACCCAGCAGGTAAGTGTGTGTGGAGAAGGGGCAGGGCAGGGGAGAGGGAAGGGGTTGGAGGGGGCCTGATCAAGACTTCCTCAGTGCAGAAGGGAGTGGGGAATGGGTGAATGGGGCCTGGGCCAGGCCATGGGACAATGGGAGCCTGGCAGCATGTCCAGGGGAATGGGGAGGAGGGGTAAGCAGAGGCTCCCACCACTGCGTGCACTGTGAGGGAGCCAAGGGTGGGGCATGTGCCTCCTGATCTGTGCGTGGGGCAAGGGCAGGCTGCCACTGCAGGCTGGGCCCTGCTCTGCCTCTGTGCCTTGCTGCAGCACGGCACCATGTGCATCCCATCACTGAGTGGCTGTTGTGGCCATCTGTCATGCTACATGTGCCGGACAAGAGATTAGCTGGTGGGATCAGGGGCTGGAGCCCAACAGCACTAGGCTGCCAGTGCAGGGAGTGGGTCTCAGGCTAGCTAGGTGCAAGGTGCCACCCATTCCTCCATGGCAGGAGCACATGGCAGAGCCCCCTCAGTGCAGGGCAGCCACACGGGTCTTCATGGCACAAGGGGAACCAGCTGCAGCCACAGCCATTGCTTGCTGGGCTGGAGTAATAAAGCTGCAGTGCCCCTGGCTGCCCCCAGGTGCAACCAGCTGCACACATCAGATGGAGCTGAATTGTGCCCTGTCATGTCTGGGAGGGGCCACATGGCTGCTGACCCACCCACCACAGCAGGTTCCAGGAGCAGGGCCAGGGGGGTGAGGGCAGTGGTGCTCTTCTGCAATTTGCACAGGTGCTGCCTGGATGGACAGACAGGGGATGGGGGACTTGCATGCAGCAGCCACCACAACCATCACTACTGCCCCTCGCTGTTGCTGCCGTGCCCCATGCCACTTTCCCATGGCCAGTTGCACGTGCAGCTCCATGGGCTGCTGACAGGCTTCATGCCTGGCCAATCGCATGTTGCCTGTGTGACTAGCCGTGGGAAAGGGGCACAGGGCACAGTGGCAGTGGTGGCTGCTGTGTGTGAGACCTCTCCCCACCCAGCCCAGCCAGCTGGGTGGCATGTGTGTGGCCTGCAGAGGGGCACCACTACCCTTGCTCACCCCCAGCCCTACTCCTGGAAGCTGGCACAGAGAGTGAGCTAAGGTGGGGGTGGGGAGGCGCTGTGGTGTGCTAAATGAGGATGGCAGCAACCAGTGTGCCTATCCCTCTCTCCCTGGTAAGAAGCAAAGTACAGGAATGCTCCAGAGAGAGACTGCTTCCACACCTCAGGGCACGCTCTGTCCCCACCCGCCTGTGCACACCCCTTACGACCTTTCTAAGTACCCTGGGGGTACACGTACCCCTGGTTGACAACCCCTGGTCTAGGGGAAAGTTAATAATACTTCTATTACTGTGGATGTCGGTTGCGTTTATTGCCTCTGGACAGATTACTATATTTACATGGAGCTTGACTGACATCTGTGGTGCTGTGTTTAGATGGTGCAGGCCTCCTCCCACCCCAGTGAAGATCAGAAGCTTTACCTGGATATTTCTGTTTTCTGGTAAGTCTCAATATCTATTATGTTTGAAAGAAGACATTTGCAATTATTCTGATGGCTGTGAACAGTATACATGACATATGGCCTGTATCAATTTCTAGAAATATACTACATCAATTAGTTTAGCAAAAAAGAAAAAGTATTTTAAGTAATATTTTCTGATAGTATCTCCTTATTTAGTATTTATAAATATCGTTGCTAACTGGGACCTTTGGGTACATCTGCAATACAAATAATAAATAACAATGATGCAAGAAATGATCAGGCTGATAAAATTGTTTTTTTCCCCAGTGCTACAATTAACAGCATAAAATTATGAGATATACCATGATGATTTTAATCAATTAAGATATATATGTTATTCTTCAAATGGGACCAATACCATACATTTGAGTTCTCCTAAAAGATTCAACAGGGAGTCATGCCAGGCATGTTGTAGGCAGGTATTCTGCCAATATTCTCCACAACTAAAACAGTGAGCCTCAGGATAATTTTCATAGATTTCATAGACACTAAGGCTGGAAGGGACCTCGAAAGATCATCGAGTCCAGCCCCCTGCCCAAAGGGCAGGAAGTCAGCTGGGGTCATAGGATCCCAGTAAGATAAGCATCCAGTTTTGTCTTAAAGGTGTTCAATGAAGGCGCTTGAACCACCTCCGGTGGCAGGCTGTTCCAGACCTTGGGAGCTCGGACAGTAAAGAAGTTCTTCCTTATGTCCAGCCTGAAACGATCTTGAAGTAGTTTGTGACCATTCGACCTCGTCATCCCTTGGGGCGCTCTGGTGAACAAACGTTCCCCCAGATGCTGGTGGTCACCCCTGATAAACTTGTAGGTGGCCATCAGATCACCCCTGAGCCTGTGCTTTTCCAGGCTAAAGAGCCCCACGGCTCTCAGCCTGTCATCATAGGGTCTGTTTCCCTGACCTCTGATCATGCGCATGGCTCTTCTCTGGACTCTCTCAAGCTTCTCCACATCCTTTTTGAATTGTGGAGCCCAAAACTGGACACAGTACTCCAGCTGCAGCCTCACTAAGGCCGAGTACAGGGGGAGAATGACGTCCCGGGATTTGCTTGAGAAGCATCTATGGATGAAAGC
>NW_005842106.1:1447268-1447970 GCF_000455745.1 Alligator sinensis
ACCACGAGCTGATCACCTTCACCATCCGCCGAAAAGCTGGCAAGTCGGTCAGCAACACGCAAGTCCTTGACTTCAGGAAAGCCGACTTTGACAAGCTCAGGAGGCTTGTCAGTGAGGCCCTAAGGGACCGTGATTGCACAATTTAGCACTACAGGAAAGCTAAATATAAGGTTTTTTAAAATGCCAAACATAGCTTGGGAGGGTAGATTGCAATATTTAAATTATTTTTTTGCCTCATTATTAAATATGCTTTGTCCCCAGTAATCACTATGCAGGTTTAATACATTCCCACTGCCACACTATAGATTCAGATTATCTGGGCTGGGCTATGATGCTCGCCAGCTCCTTGAGTACCCTGGGGTGAAGATTGTCAGGGCCGGCTGACTTGAAGGTATCCAGCTTCTCATGATGTTCCTTCATGAAGTCAGCATTAATGGAGGGCAGAGAATCACCCTCACCCAGACTTCCTTGTCCCGTAGCAGGCATGGGCATCCCATGGGGCTGATAAATAGGTACTTTGCGTCGGTTTTTCAATAGGTTGGCTTTTTCCTGGGCGTCAGTTGTCAGTTGCCCCATCTGGTTCAGCAAGGGTCCAACGTTGCCCCTGCTTTTCCTCCGGCTCCCCACATATCTGAAAAAGGACTTTTTATTGTCCTTGATGCTTAAAGCTAGTTGGAGTTCAGTTGCAGCCTTGGCTTTCCT
>NW_005842106.1:1448300-1455788 GCF_000455745.1 Alligator sinensis
GACCGCTCAGATTTTGCTGAGCGATTCTCCCACGAGATGTTTGGGTAATTGAAGTCACCCATGACAACCATGGTCCTGGAGCAAGCTGCCTCAGCCAGTTCCCGGGCAAACTCCTGGTCAAGCTCAGGACTTTGGGTGGGAGGTCTGTAATAGACTCCCACCATTGTGTCCCCTGTGCTATGTTCCCCATGGATTTTAACCCAGAGGGTCTCCAGTCGTCCACCCTGGTCGCCAATATCTGCTTGCAGGGACGTGTAGCTTTCCTTAACATAGAGAGCTACCCCCCCGCCCCTTTTCTCTACACGATCCCTCCTGTACAGGGTATAGCCATCTATACCTGTGGTCCAGTCATGGGTGGAGTCCCACCAGGTCTCCGTTATCCCTATGACATCCTAATTGTTTGCACTGAGCAGGAGGATGAGCTCCTCCTGCTTATTCCCCAAGCTCCTGGCATTAGTGTACAGGCAGGCAAGTGCCCCCTGGGGGGCTCCTTCCTTGCCCACAGATTTTACCAGGGCTGGGGCAGGGGTGGGCTCCTAATTACTATAAGGTTAAGTGGATCAAGGTTTTACTGTGCATCACCTGCTCCGTGATAATTTACATGAGTAGGCTTTTAACTTATAGGAGGTAGAAGCCAACATGTGGCAGCTTAGCCCTTTTTCATGGAGGCCTTTTTATTTAGGCCTCTTCTTTCACTGAGTCCTGAAGTCAAAATGGATTAGCCTTTCTTTTGCTGTAGGGTAAGACTGTGCACACTGTCACTTATCATGAAGCAGTGATGATTGACAAATCCCTGCTCCTTTTTTCCTCATGGCAACTAATTTTGTATCCCCAAATTATTAGTTCTCGCCTGTTGTCTTAGCTATGGGCTCCTTCTCCTACAAAGAAACTATTTGTTGTGCTAAGCCATTCCCTGATATCCATTTTGACTGATGCAGAAGTCCTATGTAACTTTTTAATAAGTACTGTTGGGTTTGGGATGGTTACTGTTAGAACTATTATTACATATATGCCCAAAGCCCCTCACACTGAAGTACCATATTTACTTGAATCTAAGATGATTCTAAATTTAAGATGACCCCCCCCCAATAATTAGATTATGAAAATGTATCAATTTTCTATCATTTTACATATATTGAATCAAAATTATTAGGTGGTCATTGTTAATGCACAGTGCTGCTACTGGGCCAGGCTGGGGTCATGCTTGGTGCACTCCAGAGTGTAGCATGCACAGAGCCTGCCAGCATGGAGCAAAGGTAAGGGGCCAGAGACAGCAGCAGACAGAGGAGCTGAGGCTGCATGGGGTGGGGGGTGCAGATGCAGTGGGTGGGGAGAAGAGGAATAGGCAGTAGCTGCCACTATGGCCACAACCCCAGGTAGGGGCTGAAACCTGAGCCACAGGAGCTGCCTGCTGCCCGCCCCCCCAACCCATACACAATTCTAAGACAAGGGGCATTCCCGCCATGTTGAAAGTCAGGGGGAACCTCCATTGGTGACTTGTAACTGTTAATAGTGGGGGAAGGGGAGCACAATTTAAAGGTCCCAGTGGTATGCAGTGGGTTTCAGGGCAGATACTCAAGACAAAGGAGTTTTGATTTCTAGAGCTACTTTTGACATCATTTTTAATGATACTATGTAACTGAAGATTGAGACTGTTCTAAAAAACAACTGCACAAAGAAAACTGTGGTCATATGATTCATACGTGCATTAACATTTTTAACAAGAAAGTTGTCTCAATATATAATTAAGTTCATTGCAGGACTGTTCTCTTGATTTTCTATCCATGCATGACCATGTTTTTGTGACAGCTAACCATTAAGCAATAACAAATGTAAATGCTTTAAGAAGTAATGGTCTTATGTTGTCAAAAAAATTGTAGGTGTCAATCCTTTCTGCTTCCAAACTTCATAATAATGTCTAATATGTTAACAGTTTGTCCACTTTTGATATATAGTATTGCCAGGTTAGAAACATGAGCATCTTTCATTGTAATCTCCAGGTGAGTTTTCAGTTGCTGCGAGAAAGTAAAGCTTCTCTCAGCTTATGGTGTAGCCATTGGGATAGTTAAGTAAAGTACGTAGAGGTTTGACAGATTTGGAAGTGTCACGCAGTGCCATGTCATGAAAGGATCTCAGTCTTTTTTCAAGCTGGGTGGACTCCTCTTCCTCATTACTCTTGGCAGCATTGCCATCTTTGAACATTTGGGAAAAAATTGATTTCAGAGTTCAGATCATCTTAATCAATACTGTAAGAGGTGGAAATAGCATCTACACTTTCATCTGATGAGCTCTTGGAAGAAAGAATGTCTTGCAAGGGACTTGAATAGGTTATTCTCAGAAAAGCGGTTTTCTACCTCATTAATAAGGGTATCCAGAGTGCTGTACAATATTTCACTCCTATAATAATCCTCAAGTTTCTCAAAAGAGGACTCTTCCCCTCCTCCCAGTTTTGTGACACTCAGGATTTAGCCATTGCTATTGCTATATGATACATGAAGTCTTTTGATTGAAGAAGTTTGGACAGGTGGCTTGTTTGCATTAGCACTCTCCACATAAGAAACATGCAGTACAGAAAATTGAAGTCTTGCACTTTTCTGAGAAGAACATAAGCTTCAGCTCCAGCTTTTGAACCCTCATGTGTGATTTCATTCAGAGCTTGAACCATTTCATTAACATTGTCCAAAACATCTCTGATAGCCTTAACTCAGGAGTTCCAACAAATGCCACAGTGATTTAAGAGTAGTTGGCCCCCCAGAAAAAAATTTTCTGACATAATTTTTCAAAGACAGCATGTCTCTTTGAGCTTATTTCAATGACATTCATAAAGTCTGGACAACTCCAAAAACATTTTGGACAAGTGGAATGCAGGAAACCTTGTCTAGTACACACAGAGGTAATTTAGGAGCATAGCAGTGAACAGAGTAAGCTAAAGGATTTTCACTAAGTATTCATATGGCCACATCTTTATAGGGTCCTTTCATGCTGGCAGCTTCTCCATAGCATTGACCAATTAGACCTGAAATATCAAGTCCCAAGGCTGATAATGTACTCCTGATCCGTGTGGCAAGTAAAGTGCCATCCGTTTGCAGCATCTTGTAGAAGCCAATAAACTGCTCTTGTATTCAAATTACTGGTTTATGTAATGCACTATGAGATCAACTTGTCATGTTTTGATAGATCCATTTTTTGTCATCAATGAAGGAAAGCACTCCAGCTTCTTTGACTTCAGTTATGATTGAATCTAGCACTTGTGAAGCCATAATTTTGATTATTTCATTCTGTGTAGGTAGCTGTACACAAGCTGCATAGGTAGGTAAAATACTCCTCTGGGTTAACCATAAATCATTGAATACTCTCTATTACAGTGTCTAAATATGCTTGGTTATCCTCCACTATTTTTTATATTTTGACTTTGAATATTTCCAAAACCTTTAATTCACTTCCTTCCATTTTTTAAAACAAGTCATTTGAAATGCTGCTTCCCTGTTCAGCACATTGCCAAATGCTCAACAATAAAAACAGAATTCACTGTCATCAGGGACACTATTCAGGACATTTATACTCATTATACCACACTTGCCTGAATTTTCTGGTTTTTGTCCCATGGGCACTGACTGGAAAATCAATTACTGGCTGATATGAACCTTCTTTGATATTTTCTAAAGCTGCATATGGTCCAAAGCAAGGGTCTCTTTTATTGAAAGCTGCACTAATCTCCATATGAGCATTTGAATTGGAATCCAGAGTATCATTGTCACTCTCGTGGCTGTTGTTAACATCCTTAACTACAGAAGAGTCAGGTTCAGTTCCTGATGTATTGACACTGGCAATTTAGCTTTCTTTATGTAAAAAAGTCCAAACTTAATTGTCTTTTCACCATTGTACAAAGTTAATTATAGGTACATTATTAAATTAACTCAGTTTAAATGTAGGCTGTCCTCAACCTGCTTTTCAGAAAAATAAGTAAAAAGTGTAATGAAATTCCAAGGCCTAACAAACACATTTCTGGATGCCACATTGACTGAGAAAGTGGAAGCTACATGAGAACAATTATTAAGGCGAAGGGTCAAAGACACCCATTGGTTATGTTATCAAAGTTCAAAAGTTTTTAAATAAGCTAGTAGCTGTCAACATTTTTTCAGTCACAGACCCCTAAAAATGGGGAATGGAGGCACAGACTCCCTTTGTATCTCTCTCTTTCTCTTTCGCAATGGTGCTGGATCCTACCTAAGGCAGTGGCAGGGACAGGAAGAGACACTGCTACCTGACCACACTGATGTTAGTGCTTGGGCAGCCTCTGACTGTGGGGGAGCTACAACGGGCTCTGCCTGCTGCTGCTGCTTGTCCGGTTTCTGGCTGTGGAGGGAGCTGGAGCAGCAGCAGCACAGCCACCTTTCACAGACCCCCTAGACATACTCCATGGACCCCCCCCCCCCCCCAATAAATCTGGGTGGGGATATGCCCCACATGCCCCCCTGAAGCATTGCCTATGGGAGACTTTGTCTTAGAATCAAGTAAATACAATAAGTTAGACTCCAATAGCTGGATTCCCATAGATCTTAGAGGCACTTAAACAGGAACTAGCCAGAATTTAGGTACCTATTGAAAAAAACTGATCCAATATATTTTGCTCAGCAGCCACAAAGCTTTCTGGATTCATTACTTGGCTCCATTTTGACTCAACATTTTCTCTAGCCTTGACCTGCTGCATATGCTCAGAAACCAGCCAGACCAGACACTTCCATTGCCTCTCTGGGTAACTTGTTCCATTGTTTTACTACCCTCCTAGTGACAGAATTCTTCACAATATCTAACCTAAACTTCCCTTGCTGCAACTTGAAACTGTTGTTTCTTGTTCTGTCATCTGCCACCACTGAGAACAGTCTAGTTCCATCCTCTTTCGAAATCCCCTTCAGGTAGTTGAATCCCCTCTCCGTCTTCTCTGTTGGGTCATTTCAGCCTGCATCCTGAAAAGGTTGCTGACTGCTGGTCTAGGGAACCTAGGAACCTAATCCTGTTCCTTTTGATTGCGCAAATTTAGATGTTGTAATGCTTAAGTGGAAGCATCAAAGGTGATCATGAACTAGCCCTGACTAGTTATCTTTGATGTATTCATGCCATTTTGTGCCCAGGCAGTATAAGACAACCTGTAGTAACTTGATTAAATTATCTTTTCTTCCTTGACTGCAATGCATTGAACTGTTCCCTGACATTTTTGTCTCCTATGGATTCCTCATTCATATGAGAAAATGGCCAGTAGCTCTGTCTGGTCACACAATCACTGATCAAGCCCAAGCGAGTAACTAATGCAATCTGATACCTCATCACAGCAGGCCTTTTAAAATTTGGAAACAAGGACAGTAAAAGCTTAATTATGTACCAGTGACATTCAGGGAATTTGCCATTGACTTCAATGAAAGCAGGTTCACGACCTAAATCTCTCCTCTTTGGTACTGAGAATGGAGCCCTTGTGGAAATGTATGCATGCAGTCCTCTGCAGTCCATTCTTCACATTCCCACTACCACAGTACTTAAGCTTAATTTGGAAATGACTACAATAATAATTGTATTTTGTCTCGTGCAAAGCACACCTTTTCCCAAAAATCAGTTACTGGGAATTGGGGTGCACGTTTTAAGTAAGGAAATATGGGTGGATGCTTTCTCTTTGCGCAGGGGCTTGGCTGTGCTGTATTTCTAAAGTGGAGCTGAGTCTCAGGTACAGGGGCAGTGCTGCTGTTGAATCAGCTGAGTGGCCCACCCAGCTCCACTGGAGAAGAGACAAGGGGTCAGGCAATTTGATTCAGCCAGCAGCATCTGTGGTGTCCTGTAGCTACAGGGTTAGAACAGCCACAATATTTTGCTCTCCCCCACATCCCAACTGCAGCTACCCATGTTTTTCCTGGAAAAATAATGCATTTAACAGTATTTTTGAGGAAAGATCTTTTTTCTTCATTGTGCCTTTCAAAAAACAAGGCATGGTATTTATTTGGGGACATGTTGTATGAGAGAAAACAAGGTAAACATAGCCCTATGTTTTCTGTGCCTCATACTGTGTGTAGCACAATTTACTACATACTAGCCACTGAAATGTGTTTAATATTTTTCATGACACCAGCTTTTTTTAAATACTTAAAGTGAATTCATCAGTTATTGCTCACAAATCTTGCTTTGTATTATATAAATCAAAGTGCTGGCTCCACAAGCCTCCTTTTCAGAGCCAGTTAGCTAGATTTAATTGCTGCTATATTGAAAAAAGTTATTAAATGCCAATTTTATTTCTTCATCTATATTTAGTTTTCTGACTAGAATCACTAAGACATTTATATTCATTGCTCTTAACGTATGCAACCTACAGACAAGGAGCAACTTTCTTTATTAAAAGTGTCTTTCTATTCTATATCTTAATAAGAAGTCATTAGACTTGGCTGTCAAAAACTGATGTCAATCATTTTGCAATGTTTAATGCACAAATACCAAGGCATATTTGTGGAAGAAAAGTATGCCCTAAAGCTTCTTGTTCTTGACCATGATATATGGTATAAGAGAGTAATAAATAGGAAATCTGCTGTCTAGCAATTGGTAAAACAGTTGTATTTATGGTGAAGTTCACTTCAAGGAAATTGATGTTTCTTTTAATAGCAATAAAAAGGTATGACAGTAGAAATAAGTTCTTCTCTACTGTCATTTCCCTGAGTACAAGACACTAGACAGTGCTTAAGGCATTAAAATGTAGAACACATTAGGTCTCCATCTATCATGTTTGACACATAACAGTCTTTCATTTTTTCTTGATTTCCAAAGATCCCTCACAGTTCAGAACAACAGTGCGGCTAAGATTTAAGGCCAGTCACTATCAAGTTTTCCATAAGGGAATCCATTTAAAAAACATGACAGAATTAAGCACAGGGTCATTGCTAGAAACAGATATTTATTTTGAAACTCAAGGTTGTTTATGTTTTGGGAGCATATGTATTTTATTTTGGAGAGTTTAGTAAACATAGGCCTAAGGCCTTGTTGACCAATTTAAAAGATCATAGGGGCATAGCTTTACTCAAGTTGACTAAGCTTGGACAATTTGTACTAAATAATGATCTGACTGTATAGCAGAGGATACTAAGCATATATATATTGTTTCCTATACAACATACTTTCTTCTCTTTTTAAAGTATTTAAATTAGCAGAAGGAAAATTATGAGTTTCTGTCAAATGTTTTATATTACAAAAACAGGTTTTGCTAAGAAGATTGGGCAGATGGATGGACGGATGGGTTTATTTTGTTGCCTGGTGAACAGAACCATTATAGGCCTGTGAGAGAAACAGCAGTAACATCTTATTAAAGCATACTGAACATACCAATACAATAACTTCTGGTGGATGAATAATAAGCAATTGTGAATCATGGCTCTACAACTGCAATGCTAGATATTGAGGATATATAAATATGTAAACCAGTAAAACCATTCCAGAGTGGTTTGTATGGTCATTGCA
>NW_005842106.1:1455798-1468451 GCF_000455745.1 Alligator sinensis
TTTGAGACCCCTAGTTCAATATTTGCTGGTATTTCTCTAAATGAGCTTTTGCAAAACGTGTTTTATATGCCCCATGGGTAAGGAGTAACATGGAGGCAGAAATTTTCCATTTATGCACAGTAAAAGCATACACTTACTGAATCAAAGCCTGCATAACTGGCCCAATGTTACTAATACAACTGGGACCAAAGTCCTAGTTTTCCTTATTCAGAGCCTCTCCTCTAACAGCTGGAGTACTTTGTGTTTCCATATTCCACAGGTAAGTAGGACATTGGACGGTGCCATTGCCTATATCAGCACATTATTACTCTGGCTTGGAGCATTTTCATAAAAAGGGAATAGGTTATATTTTGCCCTTGTCCCTCTGTACTGAGCCTGCCAACAGAGGAGCACTTAGTACTAGGTAGACTACCAACTCATCATACATAGATGACACAAGAACTTATCTGAACTTCTGACCTTGTAATAAAGACTCCAGGTGAAATCCTGGCCACATTATAATGAATGACAAAACTCCTACCAACTTCAGTGGCATCAGCAATACTCTCTGCACTGTTTTCTGGATAAATGGTCACATTCATCTGGAATATCCTAAAGTCTAAGCAATTCTAATGTGAATTTAAACCATAAAGATCTGGAATGACCTCATTAGGAATTAAAGTGACTGACTTGCAACTGTAGCATTGCAAAACCTGTAATTCTTCTAATTGTTAGAAAAGCTGGTGTTTCTTCAGCTGGTATTTCTTGTGTGGATGGGACTAATATTTAAAGAACGTTTTGCAGATAAAGGACAAAATCTAATGGTTTATAGAGATGCACACTTTTTAAATGAAAAAAAATATGTGCAGCATTATATTTAAGTGAAATTTTGGGATCCTGACAGCAGCCTGGACAGTGGGTCTAATTAATATATATGATTCAAATAAAAGTATTGAATGCTAGGGTTGTAAAAGAGTTAAACCTATGGTTTTAGAAATATTTTTATTATGGTAAACCTCCATCTATTTAGAAGGCATGTGAACTATATCAAGAAACTTTAAATGTCAACCTGAATTTACCTATGTTATGCACATTGTGGTGGTTTTGTCAGAATACTGAGATTAAGAACAAATTTCATAGATTTCATAGACATTAGGGCTGGAAGGGACCTTGGAAGATCATCAAGTCCAGCCCCTTGCCAAGGGGCAGGAAGTCAGCTGGGGTCATAGGATCCCAGCAAGATAAGCAATTTCTCTTGAAGGTGTTCAATGTAGGTGCTTGGACAACCTCTGATGGCAGGCTATCCCAGACTTTGGGGGCTCGGACAGTGAAGAAATTCTTCCTTATGTCCAGCCTGAAACGGTCTTGCAGGAGTTTATAACCGTTCAACCTTGTCATCCCTTGGGGTGCTCTGGTGAACAATCATTCCCCAAAATCCTGATGAATACCACTGATAAACTTATAGGTGGCCATCAGATCGTCCCTGAGCCTGCACTTTTACAGGCTAAAAAGTCCCATAGCTCTCAGCCTGTCGTCATAAGGTCTGTTTTCCTGACCTCTGATCATGCACATGGCTCTTTCTCTAGAATCTCTCAAGCTTCTCCACATCCTTTTTGAATTGTGGAGCCCAAAATTGGATGCAGTCCTCTAGCTGCGGCCTCACCAAGGCTGAGTACAAGGGGAGAATGACGTCCTGGGATTTGCTTGAGAAGCATCTATGGATGCAAGCCAGCATTTTACTCACTTTACTAGCAGCAGTGTCACATTGAAGGCTCATGTTCATCTTGTGGTCAGTCATAACCCCCAAGTCCCTTTCATCCATAGTGCTAGCCAACATAGCACTGCCGAGCATATAAGGATGCTGCAGCTTTTTCTCCCAAGGTGGAGAACCTTGCATTTTTCGGTGTTAAACACCATCAGGTTCTCGTCCACCCATTTCCTGAGCCTGTCAAGGTCAGCCTGGATTGCCCTCCTGTCCTTAGGTGTGGATGCTTTACCCCAGAGTTTGGTGTCATCGGCGAACTTGGTCAGTCCGCTTCTGACTCCAATGTCCACATCATTAATGAAAATGCTGAACAATATGGGTCCAAGGACAGAGCCTTGGGGGACCCCACTAGTCACAGGGCACCATGATGATTGACTTTCATCAACTATCACCCTCTGGGTCCGACCGCGAAGCCAATTCCCCAGCCAGTGGATTGTGGTGGACCCAAGGCCGCAGTTGGCCAGTTTTGCCAAGAGGTGATCATGGGATACCAGATTGAAAGCTTTTTTGAAGTCAAGATATATGACATCAATCTCCTCTCCCTTGTCCAGGTGATAGGAAATAAGATTGGTCAAGCAAGACTTACCCGCAACAAACCCATGCTGGCTATCCCTCAGGATGTTGCTGTCGGCCAGTCCATTAAGAATGGCCTCTTTAATAATCTTTTCTAAGATCTTCCCCGGGATAGAGATCAGGCTGATGGGCCTGAAGTTTGCCGGATCCGCTTTCCTCCCTTTCTTGAAGGTAGGCACCACATTGGCCTTCTTCCAATCTTCAGGCACTTCACTAGAGCACCAGGAGTTCTCAAAGATCTGTGCCAGGGGCTGGGCTATGATGCTCGCCAGGTCCTTAAGTACCCTGAGGTGTAGATTGTCAGGGCCAGCTGACTTGAAGGTGTCCAGCCTCTCAAGGTGTTCCTTCATGAATTCAGCATTGATGGAGGGCAGGGAATCTCCCTCACCCCGGCCTCCCTGTCCTGCAATATACAGGGGTGTCCCGTGGGACTGATGAAAGCCCAACACAAAGTACCCATTTAATAGGTTGGCTTTTTCCTGGGCATCGGTTGTCAGTTGTCCCATCTGATTTAGCAGGGGTCCAATGTTGCCCTTGCTTTTCCTCTGGCTCCCCACATATCTGAAAAAGGACTTTTTATTGTCCTTGATACTTATAGCTAGTTGGAGTTCTGTCGTAGCCTTGGATTTCCTGGTTCGCTCCCTGCAGGTCTGGACCAGTGCGGAATATTCCTTCTTGGAGGTGGATCCTGTCCTCCATCTTTTTTAGGCTTTTTCTTTTTAGCCGCAGGAGGTCCACTAGTTCCCTGCAGAGCCAAGGGGGCTGCTGTGCCCTTTTGCTGCCTTTCCTTCAAGATGGAATACATTAGCTTATGCATCAAGGATCACTCCCTTGAGGAGCAACCGCTCTCCCTGAACTCCCCTCCCCTTGTGGTCATGGTCCCTTAGGGCCTCATTGACAAACCTCCTGAGCTTGTCAAAGTCAGCTTTCCTAAAGTCAAGCTCCTGGCATTCATGTACAGGCAGGCAAGTGTCCCCTTGGGGGCCCATGCCTTGCCCACAGATTGTACCAGGGCTGGGGCAGGGGTGGACTCCCTTAAGTGCCTTGGCCCTTAAGTGCCTTGGCCTCAGTGGGCCACCAGTGGTGGTAGTCCCCCCGTCCCCCGGCGGGCTTATTTTAAAGCCTGGTGGAGCAGGTCAGCCAGTCTGGCTGAGAAGAGCCTCCTCCCTAGAGGAGAGAGGTGGAGGCCGTCCCTTCCCAGGAGCTTGCTGTCTCTTTTACCAAAGAGCGGGCTGTGGTCATGGAAGCCAAAGCCTTCCCAATGACACCAATGAGACTGGGAGGACTGAAGAAAATACCACCTGTGCCCCCAGACCCTTTAGCCCCACTCCCAGATCTCTGTAGCACCTCGTGACCCAGCTGGGAGTGCTCCGAACCGTGTCCTTGGTGCCCATATGGATAAGGAGCATGGGATACTGGTCAGTGGGCTGGAGGAGTTTAAGGATCTTCTCCACATTGTCTCGGATGCGGGCTCCTGGGAAGCAGCAGACTTCCCAGGGTAAGGGATCGGAAGCGGTAGATTGCCCCCCTCAGTCCCCCTCAGGATGGAATCTCCCATGACAAACACTTTGCATTTTGTCTTAGGGAGAGCGGGGGCGGTAGCTACAGTAGAGCCTGTGTTGCCTCTGGGAGCCGGCAACTCGGCAGGTTCTGCTGGGGCTGCAAGAGGTTCATGCCTGTTGCTGCTGCATAACTCCAGCAGGGCAGGGGCCTTGATGATCAAACATCAAATAGAAGTCTTCTAAAATCTAGCTGCTGGTAAACATGTGGAAAAGGAATCATGAATATGCAGTAATACATTACTTTTAAAAATCATTTACGTGTCAAAATTAAAATATTCTGATTTTTGGCTCCAGACCTATGAGCTTTGTGCAAAAGGAGGCAGAAGATGCCTTCAAAGGTGCTTGAGAATCCCAAGACAGTAAAAAGCCAATGCAGACCACTCCACAACATTGGTTTTCCACCCTCTGCACAGGGGGTATGTTGGGATGGGGCAGGAGAGGGTCACAGCATTCCACCTAATTCCCTTCCATGTCAGCTATCCTACATGGCCTGGAGTACTTTAAATGACCCCCATCCATTTTGGCTCTTGCTCAACTTGAAATCAATGGAATCATTTATTACAGAAGTCACCCTCCATGCCAGAGGGGTAGAGAGTTGCCAAAGTAAACCGAAGCTTTAAAATGGGCTCCAGAGGTGATCCTGGGAATTGATTGACTCCACAATTAAAAATAGAATCAGTACGCATGATTAAATGCATCATGCTGGCTAATCAATTAGAATCAGCATGTCTGTCATAACGAGTAATTGTGTCACTGATCTACTGAGACAGTTGTTTGAGGGTGTCAAGGAGCAGGTGGATAAAGCAGAGTCAGTCGATCATAACAGAATTGGAGTTTCAAAAAGCATGTGATGAAAATTCTTCTGAAAAGCTCTTAAAGAAATTAAGCTGTGATAGGATCAAAGGGACAGTCTGTGGACATAAAAATGTTTAAAAATCAGCATATAAGGGGTAGGACTAAATGGAACATCTTTTATAATGGTAAACTGAGCAGTGGGGGTCTTTCTAGGTATCTATGTTGCGACCTGAGTTGTTTAATGTGTTCATGAATTACCTGGAAAAGAGTAAATTATGAAGTGACAAAGTGTGCAGAACATCCAAAATTATACAGACAGTCAAATCTAAAGCTGATGGTGAAGAATTACAGGAAGATTTCACAAAACTGAGTGAGTAGGCTACAAGGTCGCAGATGAAATTCAGCACTGGTAAGTGCAAAGTAACATGCCTGGGGAAAAAAACTAACCCTACCTGTGCATACACAATGATGGGATCTGAATTAATTCTTCTCACTCAAGAAAGAGATGTTGGAGCCACTGAGGATAATTCTCTAAAAACATTGGATCAATGTACAACAGTGTCAAAAAGGCAAAGATACTGTTAGGGAATTATTAGGAAAGGAATGGATAACAAAACTGAAAACATCATTATACCATAATATAAATCCATAGGGCACCTATATCCTGAACGCTGTGCAAAGTTTTGGTCATCCCAGCTCAAGAAGGATAGGACTTTTCATCTTGGAAAAAAGACAATGAAGGACAGATATGATAGAATTTAAATTATAAATGGTGTGGATAATATGAATAGGGAACTACTATTCACTCGGTCTCATGATATAAGATCTAGGGAGCACCCACTGAAATTATCAAGTGACAGGTTTACAACAAACACAAGAAGTACTTTTTTCCCCACACAATAAGTAGTTGACTTATAGAACTAATTACCAGACCATATTGCAGAGGCCAAAAATATAGCCAAAGTACAAAAGTCATTAAACAAATTTATGCAAGATAAGTCAATCAAGGACATAACCTCCTGCTCTGGACATCCCTAAATCTGTAACTGTTGATATAACAGGCAGGGTCTGATAGGAGAAGGATCAATTTATGCATGCCCTATTTCTTATACTCCTCTAAAGCAAAGATTCTAAACCAAGGTGGTCTGGATCCCTGGGGGGGCCATGAGGTCCTTTTAAGTGTACCACAGGGTGCCACAGAGAAATAGATGTGCAAACACCTATCCATGATTCACAAGATAAACCCAGAGATTTCGTAGAGGACTCTATAGTGTAAAAAACATTCTAACCTGTTGTGGTCTTCTTGAGTTCTTTGCAAGCAAGAAATTACTCTATTATTTTTCTGTAGTCAAGAAACACATGAAAGCTAAGAGCTGGCCTTTTTCTGAGAGGTGCCTTGAGTCTAACAACATTGAGAACCACTGCTGTAAAGCAACTGCTGCTTGCCACTGTTGGAGACTGGATATTGATCTAGACGGAGCTTTCACACGACCCATTATGGCAGTTCTTACAAATAACAAGGTAGCTTAGAATTGTATTTCCCCATTGCATTTTTGGGTACATTGAATGTAAATTTGGCACAGCCATGAATCTACCTAGCTACCTGCCTTGGTCAGACTTTTGCTTCCATTCTTTGTGACTAAATGAGGTATGTATATACCTATGCTCAATCCTATACAATACTGAGCACTTCGCGTGCAGCTGCTCACAACCCCCACCACACCTTTCCATCGATGGCGGTGGCAGCTTCTTCAGGTCTGAGGTGCGTGGAATTGGAGTGGGGGCAGGGCCCTGCATAGGCTGATTTGCCCCGGGCCTCGTACCCTGCTTGGAACAGCTCTGCTTCTTACACTTAAATATTCACGAGTGTTCTGTGCTTAGCAGAGGCAAGCAACCTGGGCCATGGTGGTTACAGCAGGTACATCATCATTTTTCCTTAAGTTATTATTGTTACAATTATTTTGTGCATGATAAGCCATTGTTAGTTCTGTTTTAAAACACATTATGGAATTATAATTGGAGAACTGTGAGTAATTTCAATTTCTAAGATTTGAATTATGTTCCTTGAATAATCACTTAATTAAGCCCTGACATCACTTAGATATTCTTTACACTTATAGCAGTTGGCCATCTGGGCCTCACTAATAAATAAGTACTCCAATTGCAGAGCCATTTAATAAACTTTCAGTTAGGAAGAGGAAAATTAAGTTAATTCTTTCATTATGAAAATATTCAATGCAGTCTAATTGTTCAAAAGCAGATCTCACTCAAAGTCAGTTTAGCCAGATAATAACTAGCTTGTCTATTACTAATATACCTAAAGTTTTAAAATTAGATAAATAAGAATAGTTGATAGAGTTTTGCAGTTTGAATATTTTCACTTACCCCACAAAAGATATTAATTCTCATCTATGACTTTTTATGACGTAAATTGACACACTGGCAGCCTCATGTGTATCAGCGGTGCAGCATGCCTCTACACTGAGAAATTGGTGGCAGCACACGTTGAACTAAAACATGTTTGATGTGCTTTAGTTTAAAGAGCACCACCACCATTTTCTCAGCAAGAAGGCATGGTGTGCCACTGATACATGTGACACACAGGCACTTTTAATTAGTGCAGCTCGCTAATTAAAAAGCACCCAGAGCCGCATCCGAAATGCATGTAAAAATGCCCTTCATGAGGTACTAAGAAAATGTGCATTAGCCTGTCTTAATGTGCAATAACTAAAGAGCACGCTTTTTAGGTGATGCTTAATGTGCATTAACTAAATAGCACCTTTTTAGTGATGCTTTAATGTGCGTTAAAATAGGTTAATGAACATTAAAGCACATATGTAGACATTAGCTAAATTTTAGATGCTAAACAGCTAAATTTAGCTATTAGCTAAATATTGGAAGCTTATATTCCCCTCCCCCTATGTTTCTCAGCATTTTCTGACAGTGTGCCAAGTTTTCAAATATATGAATGAACTTCAGTTTGCCATTAAAAACGAATCTGTTCTTTATTTTATGCAATTCATTTTTATTAAGATACTTAATTAGCCAAATGTAATAGCTGTGATACGAAGTGATATTCACCATTTGAACAAACTTTGAAATAAATTCAGCATAGTATCAACTTAACGTAGGCACGTAGATTTAATAATCATGTATGGGTTGTAGAGTGGGAGACATCTACCCTCCAGTTGTAGTTGAATATTGTGACTGGATGATCCTATTTTTTTTGTGAAATTGCAGGATAGCAGTTATAACAAGCAGAGGTAGATCATATTTTCTGTACACATTTTCTAGAACTAACCCTATAGGGAATCTATTCCACAACAATATGCACAATGATCTCCAGTGGTTTTCTGTATGACTGGTCTTGCAGCATCCACTTATTAATCCTGAACCTGACATGAGCAGCAGTGTAGTAATTTGAGCTAGCAATTAGCTAGCAACTGAACTAGTAATTTCACTTTTGTGGGAAATTTCAAAATGACAGAACTTCCTAGGAAACAGTCATTCTGGGAAAAAAAAATGTTTTGGAAACACTTACATGCCCATGGATGAACTCAGGGGTACAGCCTCCTTGAAGTGGGGACAGTGAAAGTCATGAGAGCTCTGTCTCAAGATTCCTGAGCTTTTAGGCTGCCTGATGCAAAAAAGTGAAACCCAGGGCTTTAAGGAGTTATCCCTATATCAAAGCAGTCCAGAAGCCCTTAACCCTGAAAGTCCATGCTTCTCTGCAGCCTGTGGTACAGCAGAAATGTACAGCAATGGACGTTTCTACAACATTTAGGTTGAAACAATTGGCATTTCTGATTAAATCGTTTGATTAGAAAAGTCCCCTCCAACTCCCAGTAGCAATGCCTCCATCATTCTTTAAATTACTCTTGTATCTGAACTGGCCCACCCCATAGCAGGAGATTAAGAAGAACTCTGAAAACATTATTTAGCTTCCAGCTTTCCAAGTAGAAAGTGATAGAGCCCCCTCCATCATTTGCCAGCCTTGCCTTAAAATTAAATATAAGTATTTTTTTTAGTTATTGCTCTAACCTGCTTCTTGGTATACTATATATGTTCTTCCATTTACCAGTCTCCACTAAAAAAGTTAATTAAATAGCTGTTTCCTTATAAGCACTCCTTGATTTGCAAGGACTTTCCAACGGAGAGAGATAAAGCTGTGACATAAGAAAACATTTTATATCAGTACTCTGGGGGGGAGTACGGAGCTGTTTATACAGAAACGTGCTGGAAGTCTGGCATAACCAACCAGACTTAGTGCTCATAAGAAAACTAAGTAACAGAGACCTGTTAGAACAGGGGCACGCAATTATTTTGTGCAGAGGGCTGCTTACTGAGTTTTGGCAAGCCATTGAGGCCACATGACAGGCAGCCCACGGCAGATAAATATTAATTTTCTAAATTTGGGGGGGCCCCCGCAGGCCAGATAGAATGGCCTGGTGGGCCGCATCCAGCCCCCGGGCTGCATTTTTCCCACCCCTGTGTTAGAAGTATACAGTAGGCCTGTGTGAAGCAGTTAGTATTCGCTTTGGATTCAGATTCAGGAGATTCGGGGGGCAGTGATTTGATTCGGTGATTCAAATCACTGTCCTGAATCAATTCAGCTGAATCTGATTCAGAGATTTGGCTGCTGCTGAATCGACTGAATGTCCCAAAAAAAACAACCCATCCCTTGTCTGCTTTTCCAGCCCTGTCAATGGCTGTCCCACCCAGCCCCAGCATCCCAACTCTTTAAAAAAAAAAAAAAAAAAGAAAAAAGAAAAAAGCCCCGCACTTACTGGCTCCTGCCAGGAGGGGGGGAGGGGCAATCCCAGCTGCCACCCCACTGCCCTGCTTTGCATGGGGGGCTCTTCCATGAGCCCTCAGAGCCCTTACAGCTGCTGCAGCAGCTGGTGAATGCGGGCTTTAAAAAAAAAATTTTAAGTACCAGGATGCTGGGGTCAGGTGAGGCAGCCATTGACGAGGCTGGGAGAGCGGACAGGGGTCGGGGTCTGGCAGGGGTCTCCCCATGGTCCCCTGTCCCTTTCTCCAGCCCCTCCCCTGCCCCCTAGTTACCAGCATGGAGTCTGGGTCCAGCTCCCTGCAGCAGCGAGTAGGGACTGCCTGAATCTCCAAAGCTCTCCGAATCTTTTCCAAATCAATTCAGAGAGCTTCAAATTGATTCAGACCTTTTTATTGGTCTCCCTATTCATTTTAGATTTGGAGATTCAGCCACTGGATCAGGGCAAATCTCGCCCAAATCAAATCAGCACCCAAAGATTTGTACAGCCCTAGTATACAGCAGTTCTTTTCAAGAGGAGATGTGACAAAGCTACTATCCAATACCTTATTTTTAGAGACTGAACAATATATTATTCTTCTTGTAATTCAATCATTTAGGTAAAATAAATTGCTAATTTTGTGAAAGATCTACACAGCAAAGTAACTATATATATGACAACTTCTAGATAGATAGATAGATATGGAAGACAACTTCTTCAAGCTTTCCTGGAAAGCTAGAAAATACAGACATTGCAAAGGTCACCAGTAGAGCAACTTCATCTTCATACAGCATTTTCCTTCATTTCCTAGTCTCCAAGGTAGTCACCTCTTTAAGAAGTATACAGATTTCTTTTTAGTAATGAAGAACACTCTTTTGTCTTAAATTTTTCCTTTATTTTGTAGAATTCATGCTTCAATTAGCTTTCTGATGTTTAGCCAAAAATATCATCTGTTGAGTTAGCTCAGTGTCCAGAAAGTTTTAGGCAAATCACTTTTCTTTCCCCTCCACTATTAAAAAGAATATCTGAGTTAAATCCTGACTCCACTGAAGTGTGTAGACAAATTCCTTAGTCACAGTCAACATGACTAGGAGTTTATTCCACCTAATTTGTTCAGCATTGGCGTTGAAGGTCAGATCCTTACCTGATATAAAGCAGTGTAGATCCATTTAACAGAGCTGAGGACATATATATGGGCTTTATACATAAAGTGCATATATATATATATATATATATATATGTAATCCTTCTCCTGTGTACCAGTCAGCAGCAATAAGGGCTGGGTTCAATTTTGGGGTCTAAAGGTATTTTACCTTGTCTTGAGCCCCCACCCAGACCATCTGGGAAACACTAAATAAATTACTAGGGTGCCATGCATAAACGAATCGCCTCCTTGCAAGCAATATAAACACAGAGGATAACTTTATTACAAAAAACAAAGGCAAAGAAAACAAAGAAAATCACTAAATACAATTTTAAACACTACCAACTACAGGGCATAGTTCATAGATTGCATCCTTTTGGGGAGGCTTCACCCATACCCAGGCAGTCTGAGACTTAGGGCTCACCCAAAAGGCAGTTTCAGGGGTTTGTCCCTTTATACCTGCCCTTCAGCAATGGGCTGGAGGGAGAGGCTTCACTGGATAGTCCTTTGAGCTCCTCCTTGGGATCGTTGAGCCATGGGAAAATGGGTTCTTTTGGGTGGGTCTCTCGTTGCTCCCTGCAATGCTGCTGGGTGATCCCACTTCCATGTGTTGGGCTGGAGGGGCTCCAGGCAGCATGCTGCATCCCTATAGTCCTAGTCCCAATCCCAGCTCTGCTGGGCAGGAACTGCAAAAGAAAACTTTAAAGGGGAGTTCAGGCCTACCTCACTGGGCCTGAACTGGGCAGCAAAAGTTGGGCAGGCCTATACTGGACTGAGGTCTGGGGTTCAGCAACACAGCTAGGCTGAAACACCATAGCTGCAGGAAGAACAACAAAATAGGCTCCAGACTATGGCTGCAGCCTGGACATCTGGTCTCAGCTATATCCCATGTTAAGAGGATACAGTTACAAGACAAAGGGGGCCAGGCCCCTGTTGCCAGTAATTGCCAGGACCCATTCCTGGGCAGTTGGCTCCAGTGATTCACACCCCCATGGTGTTAGCCCACTTAAGAAAAAAAGAAAAGAAAAGAAAGAGAGAGGAAATAGGAGTCTCAGACTCCAAAACAGACTCTCTCTCCTTCTATCTGAGGTTTTCCTTTTAAAAAGTTTTTGCTTGCCTCTACAGAGAAGTGGGAGGGGGATCTCTCTTCTCCTCTCCCTTCCCCTCCGGGAGCAGGTTTTCTGGGTCTCAGTGTAGCTGTGCAGCTCTCAGCAGGCAGATGAATAAAAGCTCAGAACCTTAATGAGTTGTTCTTATATACCTGGTGTGACATCACCCAAGCCTTGTCCAATCCAGGAGGGACCCATTTCAGTCTTTGTCCCAACCAATCTGCCTGAAGCATCCTCTGTTTCCTCTGGCCAATGAAGCCAGAGGGTTTTACATATTTTCCCCGGATACAGGCCTCAGCTTGCCATGTGATGAGCACATGGCCAGAACAACAGGGGCCATCTTGCCCACATCAAAACAAACACATACATGCAACACAATATACTACCCAGCGTGTGTGTGGGTGTTACATATATAAATACCTTTAAGGGCATAACTTGTGTGCAATTCCTTTGGAAACTACTTTAAAACTGGCAGATGCATTTCTAAAAGTGACCATGGTCAGACCTCCAGCATGTTCCTGTTCAGAAGATATGAATAACTAAAGAGGAGTTAAAGAGAAAAAAAAATGTAAATTCCTACGATGTCTCATCACAGGTCTGTAGATTTTCTCTACAGCTATACTGTAGCTGTGTCATGGATAGAGAGCTTCATTTTCCATTACTATTAATGAGGCACATTTTATAAATACAACCATCCTTTCTTGAACGTACCCAGTAGGCTTAAATGTGCACATTCTTTTAAAAAAAAATGTAATAGTAACAAAGGGCTGCCAGATTGGTTTTCACTGTCTATGAAAATGATAAGTATTCCAGGCAGCTCTGCAGATAAATGGATCCAAAACTTATTAAAGTTTAACGCATCTCTTGCTCACTGCTCATTTCCAGGACAAACCTGTGTAAATAAATCAGAGAGCTCAAGGAAAAAAAGTTGTGTGTTATTCCAGTCTCTAGGGAAAG
>NW_005842106.1:1468482-1472715 GCF_000455745.1 Alligator sinensis
GAGCCAAACTTTCTGGCTCCTGTTTTTCCCTTTACTATGCAGCAAAGGAGAGAGAGAACAAGAATGAGGAAAATACAGGTAGAAGGGATGCATCATTTGCATCTTTGGGAACTGGAAATCAAGAGCAAAATCCAAGAAAGGATTTAGGTACCTCAGCTCTTCAGGAAGATAAACTCTGATTTCTTAAGACACCCAGGGTTGGCCTATAGAAAATAGTTGAGAGGTGTATCTGAACTTTGGCCTCTTTCTGGAGCTTTGGGGCACATCCAGAGGAGTGTGCACATTTGGTTTGCGGCACCTCAAAGCATTCTGAGGTGCCGCAAACAGCAAGAGGTGCATGTGCACTTGTTAATTGCACTGCTAATTTGCATTGTGGCACCAAAATTTGACAATGGGAGATTCTGGTGTCAAAAACGCCCCCACTGCTAAAAAAAAGGTGGTGTGGCATACACAGCAGCAGCATGCACCACCAGAAACGGATCGTGGCTGGTCCAAGCCACACAAGCAGCTGGATTGGCATTACTGTGCCACAGGAGGCCCCCAGAACCCCAGGTAAGGCTTCTGGGGCCAGCACAAATACATGCTGCTGGTTTTTGTGCCATGGGAAACATGCGCCCTTGCATGTGTGTGCTTACTCTGGATGTGCCCTTGGCCTCTAATTAAGGACTATAGGCAGGCATCTTTGTCTACTTGGTATCCAGAGCTCAGAACACTCTCCTGAGGGGTACCTTTGCAAACATGGCAAGTGGAAGAGAAGGAAATAGTAGGGTTGTTACAGCTCACTTTATTATATAAGTCTAGTAGATTCATAGAGTCGGAAGGGACCTCAGTGGGCCATCTAGTCTGACCCCCTGCCCCTGGCAGGCAAGAAAAGAGTCACCAACCCTGAGGTCATGTGATCCCAGCCAGGTGCCTGTCCAGTCTCCTCTTAAAGACCCTCAAGGATGGGGTGAGCACTATCTCCCTTGGGAGCCCATTTCAAATTCTGACAACCCTGACCGTGAAGAACCTTCTCCTAATGTCCAGCCTAAACCTTCTCTCTAGTAGCTTATGGCCATTGTTCCTTGTCATTCCAGGGGGTGCCCTGGTGAACAGATCATCTCCTACTTCATGTTGCTCTCCCCTTATGAATTTGTACGCCGCCACAAGGTCCCCTCTCAGCCTTCTCCTGGAGAGGCTGAAGAAGTTAAGGTCCCTAAGCCTTTCCTCATAGGGCCTTCCCTGCAGGCCTCTAATCAGGCGAGTGGTCCTTCTTTGGACCCTCTCCAGGTTGTCCGCATCCAGCTTGAACTGCGGTGTCCAGAACTGAACACAGTACTCCAGCTGCGGTCTGACCAGTGCTGCATAGAGGGGGAGAATCAATTCCCTGGACCTGTTTGTGAAGCACCTATGGATGCACAACAAGGTGCGATTGGCTCTGCCAACTGCTTCATCACATTGATAACTTACGTTCATCCTGAAGTCAACAGTGACTCCAAGATCTTTTTCTGCCTCAGTGGAGCTGAGAAGGTCGCCCCCCAGCCCATAGGTATGATGGCAGTTCTTCCTCCCTAGATGCAGCACCTTGCACTTGTCCTTATTGGACTGCATCCTGTTACTCTCTGCCCACTTCCCCAGCCTGTCTAGGTAGGCCTGGATCTGGTTCCTCCTCTCCAGGGTGTTAGCTGCACCCCATAATTTTGTGTCATCCATAAATTTGGATAGGGTGCTTCCCACCCCTCCATCCAGATCACTGATGAAGATGCTGAACAGCACCGGCCCCAGAACTGAGCCCTGAGGGACTCCACTGCCCACATCTTCCCAGGCTGACACTGACCCGTCGACTACCACCCTCTGAGTGTGACCCTTGTGCCAATTTGCTACCCATTCTACCGTATAGTCATCCAAGGCAAATCTCCTCAGTTTATTTATAAGGATGGTATGGGATACCTTGTCAAAGGCCTTCTTGAAGTCCAGATAAATAACATCCACTTCAACTCCTGCATCTAAACATTTGGTGGCCTTGTCATGAAAGGAAACTAGGTTAGTCAGGCAGGACCTGCCTGCTAAAAACCCATGTTGGTTACCCCTCCACATCACATTAGCCAGCGGGCTCCCACAGATGTGTTCCTTGATAATTTTTTCTAGGATTTTCCCAGGAATAGAGATAAGGCTGACTGGTCTTTAGTTCCCTGGGCCCTCCTTCCTCCCCTTCTTAAAGAATAGGATGATGTTAGCCCTGACCCGAGCCCATGAGTGCTTATATATCCTTGCCAGTGGATCAGCTATGACCCCCACTAATTCCTTCATTACCCGTGCATGGAGTCCTTCCAGCCCTGGTGATTTGAATACGTCCAGTCCCTCCAAGTGTCTTTTTACCATGTTGGCACTGACCGTTGGTTGGCTGATGATCCCTTTGTTGGTGTCCGTGATGTATGTTGAGGGTTCATCCAGATTCTCATTTAAGAAGACAGAGGCAAAAAACTCAATGAAGACCTCTGCCTTGTCCTTGCTATCTATCACTAAGCCCCCCCTGTCCATCTTGTATGGGTCCCCGCACCCTTTTTTTGCTCCTAACGTATCTAAAGAAGGACTTTTTATTGTCCTTAATCCCTGATGCTAGCCTGAGTTCTAGAGTTGCTTTGCCTTTCCTGACCGACTTCCTGCAGGTGTGGGTCAAAGACGTATACTCCTCTTTGCTAGCTACCCCCCGCTTCCATTTCCTGTACGCCTCTTTTTTTGCCCTTGGATGCCCCTGGTTAGCCAAAGGGGCTTCCTGGCCCCCTTGCCTCTGCCATGAGATTGACTCACTCTGAGTGTAACAGGAGGGATGGCAGGGTCGCCGTGCTAGCCCTTGCCACCTCCTCTACTGTGCCAAGCTTCAGATTTGCACCCTCCTATTCTCGCCTGCCACGACTTTGATGATGTGTTTTTGTGGGGAGGCTTCTTCTCCTCCACTTGGCCCTAATTCTCCTGCTCCGGGTGTCCGGCGTGTCTAGACCTTGCGGGCCTTCTCTATACGCCACCCTTCTCACTAGGGCTCTTCCCTCTGCAAGGCTGCCCTTCTCACCGGGCTCATTTTCTGCCTCCACCCTCTGTAACTGGGCCCGTAACCTCTCAGCCTCCTTTGTCCCAGCTTCTAACTCTCCTTCAAGGGACAAGCTTCGATGGTACAGGTCTTCATAATTTGCTAGGTTAGCTTTTATTGTCTCCATTTCCTGTGCAAAAGCCTTGCCCGTTTCTTTTGCTTGGTCATGGCTTTTACGCAGCTCATCCCGCAGCTCTTGTGCTTGATGTTCTGCACGAAAGCACTTCTATTGCCACTCCTCTAGCTCATTGTGCAGTTCCTGTATATGATCTGCCTGGCTGTAGACTTCTTCCTGAAGAACCTCCATCACCCCTTTGGCGACCTCCAACTTTTGTAATAGCTCTTTCTGTTCCCTTGCCTAGGTTGTGCCGTTGTAGGAGACTTTTCTCTCCACGCTGCCATCTCTCTCTGCATCCTCTGCATTTTTGCTCCCCTCTCCCGGCTCTTTTGGGCTCCATTTGTAATAAGCTGCTCTAATACGTGAGCCCTCTCTGCTTCCGCCACTATCCTGTTCCTGATCTCTCGTAAGCCTCCTTCCCTTTTTCCTGCCTGGGCCCGCTGTTCTATCCCAGCAGCCCTTGCCTCCACTTGCTCTTTTTGAAATTGGGCCACTTCTAGCTCCTACTCCAGTTGTTCAACTCTCTCTTCTAACTCATCTATCCTTAAGCGTCCAGCAAAATTCTCCTGTTTCAGGCTCTCTATATCCTCTGCCATCGCCATCCTGGCCTCACGCCTTCACTGGTCGGGCCCTCCGGCTTCCCAGTACCGTCCCAGGGCAGAGCCTTCCTGCTTTGCCCTCTTTTCAGTTTGTTGCTGCTGTCTTCTTACAGCCCTCCCTCCCTGTCCTAGTTCTAGCCCTTGGGTTCGTCTTTTCATGCACGGCCTTACCGTTCCCGGCCAATGCACCACTGTAACAGGAGGGACAGCAGGGTCGCCGTTCTAGCCCTTGCCGCCTCCTCTACTGTGCCAAGCTTCGGATTTGCACCCTCCTATTCTGGCCCGCCACGACTTTGATGATAAGTGTTTCTGTGGGGAGGCTACCTCTCCTCCACTTGGCCCCAGTTCTCCTGCTCCGGGTGTCCAGTGTGTCTAGGCCTTGCAGGCCTTCTCTATACGCCACCCTTCTCACTAGGGCTCTTCCCTCTGCAAGGCTGCCCTTCTCACCG
>NW_005842106.1:1472731-1480057 GCF_000455745.1 Alligator sinensis
TGCCTTCACTGGGGCTGGGGTCCTCACTCTATCGTGAGTCCCCTATGAGGCCTCCTCCATCCCCTTATAGCCTCACCCAAACCACTGGTGTTAAACAAACTGTAACAAAATCAAGCCTCTTGGCTACAACTCAAACCTAAGCCCTCTGGCTGTACCAAGATTGCTCAGCCATCTTGGAGCTGCTACCCTTTAATCTGCAAGCAGTACCTGCAGTCAGGCTTCTCCTCGTATCATGCTCCAGGAGCTTCTCTCTCTCTGGCAGGGAGCTCCTGCTGTCTTAGATGCCAGTCAGCAACTGCCTCTGGTTTCAGCTCCCCTTCCCCTCATAAGAGCCAGGCCTTGCCTCTTATAGCCCTGACCGCTGGCAGGTGTGAGTCGTTCTCTGCCTCCCGTTGCCCTGGCAACCAGCACCTGAGGAGTCTTCCGCGCTGTCTCAGTAGCAGGCACCTTAGTGTCATGCTACACTGAGCCCAAAGAATGGTTTCCTTGAGGAATGTCCACCCATCCTGGACCCTCAATGCATCCAAGTTCTTAGCTTCTAGCACTCTGCTAACCAATCCCCTGAGTCTATTAAAGTCAGCTTTTACAAAGTCCAGCACCCGTGCCCTGCTGGGTATAATGCCCACCCTTTGCTGGATAATGAATTTAATCATTTGGTGATTGCTGTCCCCTAAGTTGCCTTGAATCTGCAGGTCCCCCCCCCAAATCATCCCCTGTGGCCAACCTCAAGTCGAGCAAAGCGTTACCCCTGGTGGGACACCTTACCTCCTATGTTAGGTGGAGGTCCTGAATACAGGTTAAGAACCTGAGATAGCAGATAGATCTAGCTGACTGCTCCTCCCAGCATATGTCTGGGTAGTTAAGGTCCCCCATGACTACCATATCTCTAGACCTCACAGCCTTCTCGAGCTGCTTGGAAAATTCCTGGTCTAGCTCGTCGTCCTGGTACAGTGACCTGTAGTAGACCCCCACCACCAGATCCCTTTGACCTCAAGCCCCTTGGATCCTAACCCACAGAGTCTCTGCTTGACCACCCTCTGACCCTAATTTGATTAGGGAAGATGTGTACTGTTCTTTGACATACAGAGCAACTCCCCCACCTTTTTCCCTACTCTCTCTCTCCTATACAACCTATAGCCTTCTATTCCTACCACCCAGTCATGAGAAGAGTCCCACCAGGTTTCAATTAGTCCCACTAGGTCAAAGTTTTTGCTTGCTAGCAAGAGCTCTAGATCCTCCTGCTTGTTTTCCAGGCTTCTGGCATTTGTGTATATACACCTAATTCCCCTGGTGGCTGTCCCTGCCCCCCGCCTCTTAAACTGCTGTCTAATACTATCTTTGCTACATACCTGGGCTGGTCTTGTGGTGTTTCTTGGTTCAGTGTTCTATGGCTCCTTCTACTTGTCCTCCCCTTCCCCCGATGAACCTAGTTTAAACCCCCCAGAGGAGATCAGCCAACCTGAAAGAGAACACATGCTTACCTTTGATGGAGTAGTTAGAGCATTCACCTGGAACTGGGAAAGCAAAGCTCAATGCTTTCAGCCTGGGGTGGGGGGTCAAATCCACATCTCCCACCTCTCAGGACAGTGTCCTAACCATCAGGCTACTGGCTTGGCTGAATAAGCTCTGCCAACCCCTCCTGCCGAAGAAGGATGCAAGATTCATGGGGCCAAAAAGAGAGAGTACACAAGAAAGCCTGATTCTATCACCTAGTAGTTAGGTCATGGGGATGGGGGAGGGAAGGGTTATGGTCTCTATTCCCCAGATTGTTTCTGCATTTTATCTAATGACTATCCAAAGAAAAACGTATGAAATCTCCTGGGAGCAGAGGCTAGAAAATATATTCCCAAGTGCCCTGGCTGAGTGTTCTAACTCTATAGGAAGCTCAGGTGCCTAACTCAGTTTTGTGAACTCCACTCCCTGAGTTGTGCACCTAAAAGTTGGATGTGGTGATTCTGAGTGTCAGCAGAGCTGCATCCAATGTTCCCTTTAAGGAGTAGCAGTCCATGAGCATGCCTTTTCAGTCTATGAGCGTGCTGCTTCAGTCCCGCCTCCCCCTTTTGGCATGGTCCGCTGGTAAGTGTCCCACAGTAAGTGTCCAGGCGGGAGTGGGCAGGGTTCGACCACCACCCTTCTCCATGCTAACTGCTGCCCAGAGCGGCATAGTGGAGTGCTGTGGGACAGCCATGGGCTGGACACAATCAATTGATAGATGGCAATACAACCCTTGTCCTAGCTCTGAGCTTGCCAAAGTTGTGAACCCTTCCCAGTGCAAGGGAGATGCACCCTAAGGCAGCTGAGAGCCGTGAGATGCACAGCTTGCAAGACGTGTGTGTGTTCCCCAGGGCAGCAACCTGCAAGCAGAGCTCCAACAGTCACTTGCTGTTTAATGCCTTCTTGGGATAAAATCATCAGTAAGAACCGAAGAAACCAGAAAATCACCCAGCAGAGACAACATGTGCTCACTCTCCTTAATGACATTTTTTTGCAAAAATCTTGTTGGTTTAATAAAAGATATCATCTCCAATTGATTGAACTGAAAGGGAGGCACTGGGGCCAGTGTGGGACACTTACCGAAGGTAAGCTCCTCGATCCTCATGTGGGGCAGGCAGCAGCTCCTCTTCGAGGTGAGGCAAGGCAGGGATGGGGTTAGGGGCTGGCGTGGGCTCTGCTGGCTCTGGGGAACTGCTCCACTCCCCAGCCCTGATGCCATGTACCTCCTTGCTCCCTGAGGCAATGCAGGGGTGCGGAGCAGTTCCCCAGAGCCGGCAGAACCTGAGGAGTAGTTCCCCAGAGCCAACTTAGCCCGTGCCAGCCTCCAACCCCAGTCCCTGTCCCCACCTTGCCTCAGGGAGGAGCTGCTGCCTGCCCTGCAGGAGGAGTGAGGAGCTTACCTTCGGTAAGTGTCCCACACCAGCCCCAGTGCCTTCGCCACACTCTGCACCCAGCTCCTCTCCTGGCGGGTACGTGGCATTAAAAAGTTGGTGTGCGGCAAGATTTTTAATTGTGCGTGGCCGTGCATGTGCACAGCTTAGAGGGAACCTTGGCTGCATCCCTTTGTAAATCTAACCCTCAGTCCTAAATTGTTACGTTTGTCCTACTATATTCAGGCCAACACTTAGATCTTACTCCCGACTCTGTAATTTGGGAATCTAAATGTCTAGGAAAACTTTGCTGTTGACCTTTTAAAAAAGAGTATGTCCTTGCGCCAAACAAACCAGTTGTTTCTCTGTATTGGCAAAGGTTTTCTGGAAGCTAGACTGAAGTATGTAGAAATGAGTGCAATGTTCTCAGAACAGTCCTAATAGATAGTCTGTCCTCATCAAAAGAAACCGATGTCCACTTTCCTCTGAAGTCATGATTTGGTATTTCAGGATTGGGACAGCAGGACAATTGAATGCTGAGGTTAAAATGTACCTATGTTTTTTAAAAGAATTAGTGTAAAACTGGAGTCTTGAGTCCTTGTGCATATTCAGAGTCAGATCAATGACTGTAATGATCAAAAAAATACTTTTTTCCCAGTCTTATGAAGCCTAAGAAGGTCTGGGGTTAGAGAGCTGCTATGCAACTGAAAATACAATAGAAACAGCACATTTTCCTTCTCTAAAATTTCCCTTGCTCTCAAATTTACACCCTTATTGAAAAATTAAATATATGTATTTTACAGCTGTAAAGAAAATGTGACAGTTCAGGGATATTTGCCTCAGTCTTCAGGGAGTCAATTTGAAACAACAGCTCTGGGACATATGGGCTGTTCTCATTGATCTCAGTGATGACAATTTAATGAGAGCAATTTGTGTCCATACCACTAACAACTTCTAATCACACAAAGAGAAAAAAAGCCATATTCTAGAGATCCATATAATTTATAAATCTCATTTCAACTGCAGAAAAGGCAAGTTCAATCAGGCTCCAGGAAGAACTACCATCTATTGCAGTGATTCTCAGCCAAGGTGCTGTGGCACCCAGGGTCCTTGTGAGATCCTTTGAAGGGTCCTGCAAAGTGTGAGGAGATAAGTGAGGTGCAAAGAGACAAGCAGATAGAGACAAGCTTGAGGCTGCCCTTGTCTAGCCAATCCTCTATTCCTAATGCATAGCCCTCCTGCAAGGAAGTAAGCACTGTAGGCTAAGACTAAGCTGGATTCTGTTCCTTTTTGGACATGCTTAGAGTTGTGTAGTGTGCTCCAGCCAGTTAAGACTACACAAGACAGAAACACTGCACACAGGTGTTCATGAGGGCACTGACTGATCTACAAAAACTCTTGGTGATATCTAAGGGGAGAACCCACCTTGATTCTCATATCTCAGAAGGAGCTTGTAGGACTAGCAGTCAGAAAGCCAAAAGAAAACACTAGGCACATTTGACACCAGGAGACATACAACCTTACAGCACCATTTTCACTGAATCATTTTTCAAAGCAGGGCAGCTCTTTAAGGTGCCATTATAAAACTGTGTGAGAGTGCTGTTTCCACAGGATTTGGGATTCAGCCAGTACCATCAGTTCCTTCCACATTCAGCTGCACCAATTTCATCTACTTTGTTACAGATAAAGCAATTTTAAATGAATTTCTGCTAGAGAACCAAACCCATTAAATATACATACAAAGTCCCTTTGCTTGAAGAGGTAAAACGCAATAGAAAGCTTATCTATTAAAGGGCAAGATCTATTAGAGGAATTATTTTCTGTGCAGCAAACCAATACATAATAAAACAGAGGGCTTGATGTATAATAATTACCTTTTTTGTTGGCAGGAGTTCACTTAAACTTTCTGGCAGTGAAATCAATTCACTAGTTCTTCTGCTTTTTCAGGTGTAATGTCTTTACGTCTTGCTTTCCTGTAATTGTTTTGGTAACTGTTCAATCCTAGAAAGATAATTAAATTGAAACACTTTTATTTGTGTATATAACAAAATTATTTTATTAAGCTAAAAATCAAATTATATGGAACACTTTGAAGCAACATCAGGCTTTGTTATCCAGTTTAAATGAGCTTGAAACATCCACTAAATTAGGTTGAAGCCACAACAAGAGTCAAATACTGCTCACTAGGCTCAGAAATCATTCAGACTTACCTGTAATGTAACTACTTTGAAATCACTGGAGATACACTAGTGTTGACTATGGAATATTGATGTCAATGTGACTGACTGAAGAAGTCTAAAATAATTTGCCTGCAGAATTTAAGAATTGACTCTCCAGTCAGACACTAGAGCAGTGCTTCCCAAACTGTTTTCCAACGCAACCCCATTTTAACACTTGAAAATTCACCAGACCCCAGATGCTAGTGAAAGCAAAACAGCAATAAAACAGCATAACAACATTCAGTATATAATTATTAAAGTTTGCATGGTATAGAACAACATATAATACATAAGAAAATCTATGTTTTTAAAGTACTTTTGTCAAATATTCCTATGTTATATACTCACCAGGCCTAATGAAACACATGGGCTTGCAGTGTCTCAAAATCTGGCAGTGTTATTGCCCTGTGGGGTCAGGCCAACTCTCAGGATTTCAATATTGCGCTGTTAGACAGGAGGGTGTGACACAGTTGCACATAGACAAACCAGCCATATACACATCCAAACCAGCCTAGGCACATGCATACCTATCACCAATTCAAGAACATACACACTACACACCAAAAATCAGACCACAATCAGTTGTCAGTACCCACACACTCCATACACATACACGAATCACTAATTCGTATATCACGCACACGATGACATGTTGCCCTGGGGGGTCAGACCAACTCTCAGGATCTCAATATTGTGCTGTTAGACAGGAGGGTATGACACAATTGCACATATACAAAACACACACAAATCAATTAGGTGCATACACACACACACACACACACTTCCAGCTCAGGCACATACATATCCAAACCAGCCTAGGCATATGCATACTTATCACCAGTTCAAGCACATACACTATACACCCCAAAAGTTAGACACAGATCACTAATTCGTATATCATGCACACAATGCCACACACACACAAGCAACTCAGATACACACACGTTCAAAATAACCAGTCTAGGTTCATGCACACCTATCACCAGTTTAAGCCCATACACGCTACACACACATTTAGACAGAATCAGTTACCAGTTACCAACACCTGCACATCCAATACACATACGTGCATTACAAATTCATATACCACACACACACACACAATGATATCTATATATGTATATATATGTGTATTCACTAATTCACACACATACCACCCACCTACACATACACACAGGTGAGTTCCTAAGTTGGGTGTTGTGATATGTATGTATGTATGTGCTTGGTGTACTTGGGATACCCGGGGAAAGGTTAAGGTAAGAAAGTAGAAGTGTAGGGAGTTAAAGTTACCAGGACCAGGATTAGAACTGGTAGACTACAGGGATCTGGGCTGAAGAACTGAGGCTTGGGGGTAACTTTAAGTTAATTGATCTTAATTGATTGACAATGCCCAAAGCCTGCAGAACAGGGAAGCATGCCAGCACAGAGTCTGGGACTGGAGCCAGAGCTACGGGGGAGCTGAAAAGGTAGGTAGGGAGATGGAAAAATGGGACTAAGGGAAAGTGTGGGTGTTAAAGAGGGGCTCTGGATGAGGAGGGCTCCGGGGCAGCTAGAGAAGTTGCAGGGAGCGGCAGTAGGTGCTGGAAGCTGGAGAAAGGCTCCAGTTGCTGGAGAAAACGACAGGACAGTTAAGAGGAGCTGGGAAGCTGCGGGGGTGGGAGGGGGAGGATTACTGAAGGTGTGGGGGAAGCCTGAAAACAGAGAGATGGACAGCAGAAAATCACAGGAAAAGCAGCAGGCAAGCAGAGAAAGGCAGCAGAAAGTCACAGGGAAAAGGCAGTAGAAGCAGGGGAGGTTGAGAGGTGGCAGAAAAGGGGAGATGGAATTGGGAGGAGATCAGGAAACTAGCAGAGAGGGTGGGGACTGGAGCTGAGAGAGAGAATGAGGCTGGCATTTAAGATAGGGAAGGGACTGGGATTCAGTAAAACATGACCCAACTCGGAGTTCCAAACGATAGTGGTTTTATTGATCAGGGAAGATGGTGACACAATGTCAAATTGGTTCCCTTGCACCGCCCCCCCACACACACACACAATGGCAGCAGGGGTTAGAGAGGCTTTGTGCAGGGGCTGAAGTCTACTGAAGTGCAGGAGGAGAGAGAGACAGACAGAGAGAGAGATAGAGTCCAAATTGTAGGAGGAGGTGTACAGGTAATATCTACCTATCCAGGCTGGAAAAGGGTCCTTGTCCAGTAGATGTTATCCAGAGGGGGGTCACTGGCAGGGCCTCTGGGTGGATAGGTG
>NW_005842106.1:1480420-1481428 GCF_000455745.1 Alligator sinensis
GAGAAATGGTTGGGGAAGGGGAGGGAATGCATTTTAAAATAATTACAAAAAAAAGAGAAAAAACTGGGGGTTCTGCTACAGACATATATATATGTGTGTATATTCACCAGTGCGCACACATGCCACCCACCTACAAATACACACAGGCGAGTTCCTAACTTGGATGGTACGGTATGTATGTGTGTGTTTGGGGTAGTTGGGATATCTGAGGGAAGGCTCAAGTGAGAGAGAAAGTGTAAGGAGTGAAAATTGCTGGAACCGGGATTAGAACCAGTAGACTAGAGAGAAGCTGGCTGAGGCACTGAAGCTTGGGTTTACTTAAGGTCAAGTGGCCCAAGGGTTACTCAACGTCACTGGCGCAAGGGAAAAAGCACGGTGGCAAGGAGGAGACAGCTAGGAAAGGAACTGAGGCAGAAACTTGGGAGCTTGGGGCTGGAAACTAAAGCAGAAATCTGGGAGTTTGGGGGGCAGATACATGGTGGCAAGGAAGAAACAGAAAACAGACAAAAACCCAACTTGGGGTTTCAAAATAACAGGTTTATTAAACAGACAACATACTACGTAGCCCCATGAAGTTATTGGTTCCCACACACACACTCACAATGGCAGCAGGAGAAAGAGACTCAGTGGAAGGGCTGGAGTCCAGGTGGGGAAGAGAAGCAGAGTCCAAGTACTTGGTTGAAGAGAGGGTGAGGGGTGATAGCTACCTATCCAGGCTGGAAAGAGGTCCTTGTCCAGTAGGTTTTGTCCAGAGAGAGGTCACTGGCAGGGCCTCTGGGTGGATAGGTGGTGTAGCATGGTGCTGGTCCAGATGGAGAGGGCATCTCAAGGAGTCAGTCTTCACTACCCCTTTTTATGGGGCAGACTACCTCTGATCTCCTATGGGGAGGGCCTGTCTAGGCAATGTCAGTCCTGACCCAGAGGGCTCCAGGTGTTCTTACTGAGCACGTGCAGCCTTGGCACAATGGTGGGTTGCCTCATCTTTTGTTTCTTGAATGCTGAGGGTGG
>NW_005842106.1:1481491-1484569 GCF_000455745.1 Alligator sinensis
ACCTACTGCCATTGTCTCTCAAGCACCCTCATTCATCCCCATTCTTTCAGGGACCAAGTTAAAAAGGAGGGGTAGTATGAGTCATAGATTACACAACAGGGCATGGGGACAAGATGGAGACTTGACAAACAAAATGGAAACTTGACATTACTTATGCTAATTTACATATGTAAATCATATAGTATCAGTAAAACAGTAATAAAGAACAGTAAAAATCAATATAAACATAATAATTACACAATATAAAGAAGGACCAAGTTAAAAAGGAGGGGTAGTATGAGTCATAGATTACACAACAGGGCATGGGGACAAGATGGAGACTTGACAAACAAAATGGAAACTTGACATTACTTATGCTAATTTACATATGTAAATCATATAGTATCAGTAAAACAGTAATAAAGAACAGTAAAAATCAATATAAACATAATAATTACACAATATAAAGAAGGAGAAAAAACAAAACAAATACAACTTGCTACCAAAATAAAATGCTGAAGCTTATCCTATGTCTTAGCTCACTTATACTTATCTATAGGGAATAGAGAGGGAGAGAACAAGTCAGAAATGGTTGGGGAAGGGGAGGGAATGCATTTTTAAATAAAATTAAAAAAAAAACAACAAAAACTGAGGGTTTTGCTACAGTGTGGTTGATATTGCACATCTACTCTCTGATGCGACATCCCTGGACTCTGCTACAAGTGGAGGGGAGTCCTGCCCTCTGCTTCCTGGTGGAGTCCTGGGACCTGCACAGCATGGGGTGGGGAAGGCAGCCGGCTCCATTGAGCGGGGCTTCCCCTGGTGGCATGCGAGTGCCAGGAGCTGCACATGTGCCATGATAAGAGGCAGGCCAGCCTGGCTGCGCTCCTTGCCCCCACATGCAGCACTGGCTGGAGCTGCACACTGGCAGCAGTGCCTATTCAGGCCACTAGTGCCACAAGCACCTGCTGCCTGATGCTGCCATCAGTGGGACGGCTTGTGCATCATAGTGGGGAGTGTATGGGAGGCCCCCACACCCCTCCACCCTTCCTCACACCCACACCCTACCCACCGAGTTCCACGCTTCCTCCATCCACCTGGGCACAGGCTCCATGCTCCTGCCCAGCTGCAGCTCCCCCACTCCCGCTGCTTCCCTACCCAATGCCCAGAGTGAACAGGACACTGGGTAAGCCAAGCAGTCCCCTGGCAGATGCAGCAGTGGCAGTGGCAGCAGCAGCCCTGCTGGAAGCTGCATGCTGGCTGGCCCCGGCCCTTCCACGTAAAAGGCCACTGTGGGAGCAAGGCACATGGGCTGGGTAGGGTACAATTAGTTGGTAAGTGCTTGCAGGCTGGATGAAATTGCTTGGTGGGCCGTATTTTGCCTGCCCCTGGATTAAAGTAATTTTATTTCTCTCGACCCCATCTGTTGTTTCTGTGACCCCATTTGGGGTTGCGACCCACAGTTTGGGAACCGCTGCACTAGAGGCTTGGTCCTGATGCGTGCTCTGGTTCTCACTCAGCAATATACTTAGTAATTCTGACAGGATTACTTACTGCCTTACAGCTAGATGTGTACTGACCTACCTTCTTCAATGGGCACCGATGATTGCAGCTTATTGTAGATTTTACAAAAGTGTGATGTGCTTTTATATCAAATTGTTTGCTTTTTTAAATTATGTTTTATATACAGCAACTACAGAACCATTCTGAAGTGATATGAAAAACTGCCTACTGCAGTCTTCAACCATGATATCTCCAGACACATTATCATTTGTAGGAATCTTCTAATCAGGATCTGAAAGCATTTACAATATTATTGATTCACTTTTCACCACAAGGGAAGCAGGCACAGCACAGCAAAATATCTCACCCAAGTCCATAGAGCCAGAACCATATTTTCAAAACATGAGTTTGACAACTCCTTTTCAAGCAGTTTTGGAAAAAGCTAGCATCGCCCCTCACTGTCTCCTCACACCGGAATTGTGTTCTGGGGTCTGGCACTGCCCCCTCCCGGCCTCCCACACTGGGGTTGGGACCTGGCTTATCCTATGTCTTACTTGCTGCCCCAGCCCAGCCCTGCACACTGGTGATCAGGTGCTCGATCCAGCACACGGAGGCCAAGCTCCCCATAGGTCTGGAAATTTGACAGTGGAGGAGTGGTGCCACCACTCTCTTGCCGTCAAATTTCTGGACCAGTGTGGGGCCCTGCAGGCTGGATGACATAGCACCGTGGACTGGGAGTTAAGCACCCCTGTGATAAACAACTTCCAACCTTCAGTGACTAGGTAGAGGGGAAAGTAGCACTACTGCTTGCTATGCAAATCTTGCTAGTTTTACTTGACTTTTCTTTTCCTCATCTCTATCTTGACCCCTTAGCCCGGCAAGTCTGCTGCTTCCCAGGGGCCCGCATCCGGGTCATTACGGAGAGGATCCCAAAGCTCCTTAAACCCACAGACCACTATCCCATGCTCCTTATTCATGTGGGCACCAATGACACTGCTCGGACCACTCCCAGCCAGGTCATGAGGCGCTACAGGGATTTGGGAGCGGGGCTTAAGGGTCTGGGGGCACAGGTGGTGTTCTCATCAATCCTCCCAGTATCAGGCTATGGGCTGAGAAGGGACAGGAGGATCTATGTGGTCAACCAAATACTGCGGCGCTGGTGTCGTCAGGAAGGCTTTGGCTTTCATGACCACAGCCCGCTCTTTGGCGAGAGAGGCAGCGAGCTGCTGGGAAGAGATGGCCTCCACCTCTTTCCCCTAGGGAGGAGGCTCTTCTCAGCCAGACTGGCTGACCTGCTCCACCTCAAGGGAGCCCACCCCGGCCCCAGCCCTGGTAAAACCTGTGGGCAAGGAAGGAGCCCCGCATGGGGCACTTGCCTGCCTGTACACTAATGCCAGGAGCTTGGGGAATAAGCAGGAGGAGCTCATCCTCCTGCTCAGTGCAAACAATTATGATGTCATAGGGATAATGGAGACCTGGTGGGACTCCACCCATGACTGGACCACGGGGATAGATGGCTATACCCTGTACAGGAGGGATCGTGTAGAGAAAAGGGGCGGGGGTGTAGCTCTCTATGTTAAGAAAAGCTACACGTCC
>NW_005842106.1:1486485-1512678 GCF_000455745.1 Alligator sinensis
CTATGGAAGAAAGAGACTTGGGGGTCATCATTGACCACAAGATGAACATGAGCCTGCAATGCGATGCGGTGGCTAGTAAAGCGACCAAAACGCTGGCTTGCATCCATAGATGCTTCTCAAGCAAATCCCGGGACCTCATTCTCCCCCTGTACTCGGCCTTAGTGAGGCCGCAGCTGGAGTACTGCGTCCAGTTTTGGGCTCCACAATTCAAAAAGGATGTGGAGAAGCTTGAGAGAGTCCAGAGAAGAGCCACGCGCATGATCAGAGGTCAGGGAAGCAGACCCTACGATGACAGGCTGAGAGCCCTGGGGCTCTTTAGCCTGGAAAAGCGCAGGCTCAGGGGTGATCTGATGGCCACCTACAAGTTTATCAAGGGTGACCACCAGCATCTGGGGGAACGTTTGTTCACCAGAGCGCCCCAAGGGATGACGAGGTCGAATGGTCACAAACTACTTCAAGATCGTTTCAGGCTGGACATAAGGAAGAATTTCTTTACTGTCCGAGCCCCCAAGGTCTGGAACAGCCTGCCACCGGAGGTGGTTCAAGCGCCTTCATTGAACACCTTCAAGATGAAACTGGATGCTTATCTTGCTGGGATCCTATGACCCCAGCTGACTTCCTGCCCTTTGGGCAGGGGGCTGGACTCGATGATCTTCCGAGGTCCCTTCCAGCCCTGATGTCTATGAAATCTATGAAATCTGTATCTGTTTATCCATCTGATACGTCTTGTCATAAACAGAGATTATAAGATTTCTAAGGTAAGGACAGGCTCTTTATTGCTTGTATGAAGGTTGCATAGTACAATGGCGTTGTGAATCTTGATTGGGGCCCTATTTTTTGTAGCCCTACAAAAATCATTATCAACCCCAATAAAATTAAGAGGTAGCTGGAAAACTGTTCTCAGTCTCTGATGTGTCAATAATTTTGTTACTAGTTCTGTCCTTAATGCACCGACTGCAAGGTAGTTGTAATGGGCATAAACGAGAATTTACAAACTGTGTCTGTGCGTTTGTCTGAAGGCTATTCTGATCACTTGTCCATTTGTCACTTGAGATAATGCTTCAAACCCGCTTGCCTTTCACATAAACAAATGATTGCTCCAATTTTCTGATTGGGGCTTCATTCCCTTAATTATATTAAAATGAAATACTGTAGATGCTGTGATTGCCTAGGGTCCCTGGCAGATGTTACACTTAAGGCATGATTAACCAGTTAATCATGTTTTAAGTAGTGGCCACATGTTCATACAATTAATGGAGTGATACAGCAAGGAATAAGCCACAAAAGTTATAACACAAAACATGTACAAACTTGGTGGCTGGTTTCCACTGTGCCTTAAATAGAACCTGTGGCCAGGCTGAATAGCTGATTAGGGCTCCCAGCCTGAGGGACATGTTGGAGTCCAGGGTCATGTCCAGATGAGCAGGGGCATGCACTTGCAGCAGCAGCACAAATAGTGCTGCTACTTTGTGCTTCAGTGCACACCCCTGCACGTGCGCTTTGTTGCAGGACACATTGTCCCACTTTGGGCAAACTGCTGTTACCCAGCTTCTCCAACCTCCCAGTGTGCTGGAGCAGCAGGGGTACAAATGGAGTAGTAGACACTCGGTCCAGCAGCCAGAGCATCTTACTGGAGGGCCAAGACTCCGTTTGTTTTGGCGCACATTTGGCGCAAATTTGCAGTGTGGGGCACATTTTAGTGTTCAACATGTGCAATTTTCGGTACCACAAAGAGGTTTGTGGTGCTACAAACAGCACACCCTTGCTTGTCTGGATTCAGCCTAGAACTCTGATGTCTTACCAAGGCTGGGAGTGCCAATCAGCTGAGTGGTGCTCCAAGCTGGGTCTGCCCGCCATCATGATCCCAGTTTTTCCCTGTACCCGCATATTGAGATTTGATCAGGCAGGCAGCTGGAAGGCTGCAAACAGCTGTACCGGGCTCCGGAGCCAGGGTCCATGGCAGCAAGGGAGTCACACCTGCCTCTGGGTGGACAGCAGGGGAGGAGCCTGGAGCAGCACAAACCTGGCCTCTCCCCTGCTATCTGCCTGGAGCAAATAGAGCTGCCACCACTAGGGAACCCGGGCATGGGCTCCATAGCCCAATGCAGCTGTTTGCAGCTGGCCTGGGCTTTAGGCAGCTGCTGCCAGACACAGAGACTGGGATACTTGCAGCAGGGTTTGCAGCCCCCACCCAGCCACCTGCTGCGAGCAGCCTGGGCTCTGTGGCTGGTGGCAGCTGCCTGGAGCCTGGGCTGGCTGTGGCATGCCGAGCAAAATAGTCTCAGGTGCAATGCCCTATACTGGGGATTGCCAACCCTTTGCTTTATAGGTCAATTTAACAATTGCTGTCCTGTTTGGGAAAATTCTTTACAAAACTAGGATTTTTTAGCTACCTGACAACTCATAATCAAAATTAATGTGCACAAGAAATTGTTGGCCATCATCCACAACATATTCATAGTGTAAGTGAAAAATATAGGATGTCAATTTGCAAGACAGGAGGAATAGAACACCATAATGTACTTGTCTATCTGAATACAGGCAGACATACAGAAGCCTCAAATACATTAGATATTAATTAATTTATTAGATACATATGCCAATCTGCCAAGTTTCAGATTCCAGTGTCATCTTTGCCTTCCAGAGCCTTCTTTCTGTTTGATTAGATGCCTGTTCAGACAAACCTACCCAAGAATATGAAAATAATTCCCTCAAACCCCAGCTACTGTTCACTTACAGCTACTATTGGCTACCTCCGTTTTGTTGGTCCTAACACAGAACTTTTCACTTAAGCTTGAGATACCAAAGTAAACCAGGAAGAGAATATGGGGTTTATTATGGTTTGTGAGAGATCTTGTTAAGAACTAATGGCTTTAAAAGGGAAATATTTTTGTGCCACCAAATTTACAGCATTTCATATAATCTTTCATCAAATAAATAGTTCCCTCATCCTCTTCATGATGTAAGACAGCAGCCCTTACTATGCACTTTTTGGTTCTGTAAGTAGTTTCTTTAATAATTCCACAGCCCATATCATACACCCTAATTAGAAGCTAACAACAGCAGTTGGTCTACAAAATGCTAAAACAACAGTCCTGGGTACTTCATTTGATCTTATAATATTGTTCCATGTTGCTGTTGTAAAATATTCAACCATTAATTCAGCCATTAGTTGTTCCTCATTCTTTGTGGAATAAAACATCCTTCCAGGTTTCCAAGGCCTTCACCTGACCAGCATCTTCTCTCAGCTGGCCTGTATGCATCTCACTTCAGCATTCAATCTACTTCAGTTCAAGGTAGTATCTCATTCCACGCACAACACTTTGTAGCTGAAATGTCTGCAGAAGATAAATGGTAATTAAAGTAGGGTCCAAGCAGTTCAGATGGCAGCCAGAGTCATGAAACATAGAAGAGGTTTTGATCAAAGTATCATCTACCATTACTAACCTAACAAAAGAGCCTTATTGCAGGTGTAACCAACACACACAGAAGGCCAGTTGGACAAAAATGCAGAAGAACTCAAAAAAGAGCATCCTGTGCTTATTTCTCAAGCTCTGCTTCTCTCTTGGTACAGAAGATTTCTCCTGTCACAGTTGAAATGGCACGATGGAGGAACTTGCTATGAAAAACTGTCAGAGTCAATATACTTTGAAGGTTATGTTGCCACCCTCTGCTTTGAAAAAGTTTCCTACTACAGCAAGAACAATATAGGTGCCTAAGGGAAGCTTAAACCTCTGAAGGGAAGGTAGGCCAAGATTGGAAATGGGAAAAAGCAGAAGACTGTTCCCAAAAGTTTCCAGTTAAAATTTAACTTAATGGGAAATGTGTTCTATACACTGTGAGATGATGCTATAAATAAAACCCATAATAAAATAGCTGAAGATTTCCCCATTCCTGTGTTTTGTGTATAAACAAGGACTCTCTGAATAAATGCACACACCTTTGGGCTATTTTACATCTTCAGAAAAATTACAGATGTAATGTTCTCTTCATTTGCTGCGTACTAGAAACTTTTGATTCTAACATGCATTTCACATAGCACTAGATGAGCTAATGTATAATAGTGGCACCTTAACAAAGCACTGCCAGGTAGAAATAGAAATGGACTAACTCCCAAGGGTTTGATTTACCTTTAAAAATCACCTTCTGATTTCTGCACTGTGTAAGACAAGAGGTTTATTTGCAGTGATAGGTCCCCAGGATTATGTTCTTCCTCTTGGTGAAAGTCCTATTAACACTCCCTGCAATAGTTTGACATGTGTGTGCATAGCAAATGTGATTTATGCTCTTAAGTATTAAATAATTGTTTTTAAGGCTTCTGGAAACAGAAGATGTAAAACACTTAAAATGCTGCTGCACATTATTTAATATCAAAATATGGGAAATTTAAAAATGTATTATAACCAAAAAAATGCTTTTTCCAAAATTTCATTTCTACTTAATTGCAGACTGAAATTATTTCTTGTTTTTTCCATTAAAATGGTGCATCATGCTGCTGACCTTTTGTGTGTCATTCTCTAACAAGTGTTAGAAATAATCTCTGATACTCATGGAAGTATTTTAGTAATTTATAATAGAGGTACCTGGGTCTCATCTATACAAAGGCCCTTTTCACAGTGCCAGAGCCTTGAAATGATACATAAAGTTCCCAAGTTAATGTTCAGATTTGTGATGTTTTCTGGACATCCAAAAGCATTCTTAAACAAAAAAAAGTTTGCGCCTCAAAGGAGCCAGGAGAATGCATAACTTACCAGTTCCCCCACGTAGTCTCCACAAGTAACTTTTACCTTTGAATGCTTAGGGGACTCCATCTTCTTCTGGTGGATGGTGGCCTGGCTAGTCACAGCTGATCTTTGCCGCCTTCTGTCTGTGCTGCGGCTGCAGTACACCAGGGTGTGAAGCCACCAATGATTGAGAAACCTACTAAAGCACAATTCCAAGACCAGCTACCACAAGCCTTTTTTATCTTTTCTTCACTCTCTAGTTTTGCTTCATGTAGAACTGTGAACACTGAATAGATATTTGAGTTTTTTGAATATTCAAGATCCCAGAACTTAACTTCAAGGTGTCATGGTGGGTATAGGACACAGAGCACTTTGGACTGAAAATTGTGGTTAAGAACTCTGCTCCTTAAGGTGTAATGGACCTTTTTACCTGAGTACAACTTGTCTGTGCAGGAGGCAGAGGTTCTTCAAGCATTCATCTACTGCTGTGGAAAGTACTCTCACTGCAATGAGGGCCTGTCACAAATCTCACCACTTTCTACCCCAAATGTAGGGCACACTTACAGAATCAGCCTTCTCCCTTACGAGCACAGATCAGCATGCACATTTAAAGGCAAATACCACCCAAAACAAAAGGCCTACAATTCACACTGGGGAGAGGAGGGCAGATGGAACAAATCATGTGACAGGAATTGGTCATGTGTAATATGCAATTGGAAAGTACAAATAGAAATAAGAGCACGGTGAGGGATGGTGTGATATAGAAAGTGGTTTCGGTTCTGAATACAGGCCATTTTCTACGTGCACGTGAGGCTGCCACCAAAGAGAACATGCTCACATGCTTCTGCTCCACACATACCAAAACTGGAAATGGAGCAGCAAAGCCACTCCAGAGACACCCCCCACACACTTCTGCTCTCATACATGCCAAAGGCAGAGGTCCCAATAGAAGTTACTACAGGCTGGTTTCACTACCTCATTTCCGGGTTTATGTCAAGTAGATGGGGCATGCACTTTGACAACAGCCTCAGGAGTACTGGCAAAATGGGCTAGTCTTCAGTGGTTTAGGGATGGAGTCAGGAGTTACGAATCCCAAACTGTAGTCCAGATATTGTATTCACCAACTTGTGGGTTCTTGATTGTACCCCCTAAATTATCTGAGCTCATGCTTGTATACCTGTAGGCAGAGTTAGTAATATGTATTTATTTTAAAGGTGTGTTATGCAGCCCAACCAAAGAACTATGTCAAAAAGTGTAAAGGGCTACATACATGCCAAGTATTCACTTTAGTCAGCAGTAGAATTGGATATACCAGTCAGAGGTTCAAGGAACCCATCCTTTTGCTAGTGACTGTATCAGGTCTAGCTTAGGCAGTTAATGCTGGTTTTAGACCAGCCTCCCTCCAGCCTCCAAAAGGGATGTAATTTGAGCCCCTGCAAATCCAGGCAATTCCAGCTGCTGAATATTAGTGGCAGCAAGACTGGTTTTATGCTATGTCACGTACTAGGAAAATGAAACTGTAAGAATGGGAAGCTACAACCAGCTCTTTTCTACATTCCCACCAACCAAGCAAACCTGGAATTTGTTAGGTGCAAGTGCTAATGTGGCTTTGGGGAACCGCTACCAGCTTCCCACCAAGACTTGTAAGTACATATTTTTTAATGAAAGGGACTTTTTATTCACAGGTTTCACTGCGAAGGAACCTCCATTGCCTTAATGGTTACAAAATATCATGGAGGACTTTAGACTGGTCATGTAAAACTACCGGATAGAGAACTTCATTCTCTAAAACTGGGGAAACTCACTCACTTGCCTTCCTAGTCCCAGCTGAGCTATGATATTAATCATACTATACTATACTATATTATACTATACTAAATTTTCAGGTAGCTTTACAAGTTCTGTTAGAGCCATGATGGGTGAAAATGAGGTAGTATTTCTCCATGATTTATGCCACATCTGAGTTCAGGTCTCTAGATACAACAAGATAGAATGTGTCAGGTGTTTTTTATAAATCAAATTTACTATATCATGTCTTGACAGCATGGGAGGCAGCATATTCTGATGGCTAGAACATGGCAGTGGGAGACAGGAAGCACTGATCTATTCCTGGTTTTGACAGTGATTTGTTATGAGATCTTGGTTAAGTCACAGTCTTTCTTTGCCTGAGTCCCTCTTATCTGTAAAATGAGAATGATGTTTAGCATACCTACTCTCTAAGTTGGATAGAACTTTCCCAAGTGCTCTGTGATTCGGGATAGCAGATGCTCTGTTATTTTAAAACATTACTATATCTATCCTGGACAGCTCTTCATCTCACCCTTTCCTTACTTGGACAGGCTTTGTTGGGGGAAACCAAGTGGTTCTTCAAGAGGCTGTGGAGACAGTCCACATTCCCTTGGAGCTCAGCACTGGAACGGAAAGCTGGTAAAGACAGCCCAGATCAACTTACACCAGCGCAATTTATTGCATCTAGCTGCATATATTCTAAAATCAATCTAATGGTATGTAATGCCTCTACCTTTTCTGTTATTGTTAACATGAATTTCAGATGTTATTTTTGAATTAGCCAAGTCATTTTTTAGCCCAAATGGAAATTTCCTTCCACACCTGATAAACCCTAACACACTCTCTCTCATAATACAGCCAATATTATGACACTTTTATTTCAACAAAGATATGTTATTGTATTTTCTAACATTCAGTCTTCCTGAGCATACTTTAAGAAATCACAGGGGAGATTCTGCACTTTTGGAAGAAATAGAAGGAAATCATAGACAAAACTCTCAGTGAAATGCAGAACTTTCTTATTACCTTCTGACTGGCTACTTACTGACTAATACATTTTCATTATGAGAAGTGTACAGATGTTTTCAATTCAGTTCCAACTAGGCACATTTACATCACACAAGGAATGGCAAATAACAGATATCCTTAGTGACAGTCTGCTGCAGAAGAGTTAGAGCACATGGGAATGGGAAGCTTGATCAGGTCTGTATTTTGGCAATATCCATGTTCAGGGTTGTCAGACTAGTACCTGTTGTGAACTCTAAATATTGTATAATCAAGTACACTTCTATGGCACTGAAGTACAGCTGAAAGTAGCTGAACCTTTCAAACAAATTGCCCGTTGATCCCAATTTCTCAGAAAGTTACAAGGCAGAAAACATCACGCTGATGTTTGTGTTGGCCCCAGGTTTCCATTATATTAGCTTCCCAGCAGGTCTGAATCAGTTTCACAGTTCTTTGTTGTAGTGCATGTGGCCTTGATGTTACACTTCAGCTCACCCCGACACACAGTACTTAGTGACCTCAATATTTAAACTTAAGTGAAGGTACCTGGTGATACGTCTTTGAAATGTGCTTAAAGCATGAAAATTTGCTGCCCATTCATATCTGATCAGCAACCTTTTTTACTCACAAAACTAGGCCAAAGACATTCATGCTTTCACAAGCTTTACAGGAGGCCTAAAGGAGCTTTGAAAATTATTTCAGTTTTTACAATGTCTTGAGAGGCTTGTTACAAGCAAGCACTTTATAAGTCATCATTGTATAATAAAGTCCTTGTCAAAGAAATGACCTAACAGTAACAGGCTGTAAAACTCAGCAAGGTGTTAAGATTTTTTATTTTCAATGAAGGGAATTTGCATTGCAATTTTCTTCTGAATTTTGCCAACAGTCAACTTCACATAAAAGAGAAGCGTAACTGTTCACTGTTGGGGAGATCATGTTTCTAATCCCAGGGATGGCAGACAACAAAATTATGCTAGCTTCCAAATATACTTCACTGCTCCTTCACTAGACCAGGGCATAGTGTATTAATGGGTAGGAAAGTTATTCAAAGATATAATAAACCTTATGGTCAAATCATACAGAACACAATGAGAAACAACTTTGCTCTAAGATTTAAGATAAAATAGAAAATGTAATTTCAGGCATAGTTAGAACCCCAAAGCAACTGGACCTCACTGTTAGTCTCAATACTATATTAAAATAAACCATAATTACTATTTAAAATAAAAGTAAGCCATGGATTTAAAATTGTAAAAGAAGAAACCACCCCTGGCTAGCTTTCACCTTCTGTGGAGTAAATGCATGCATGCAGGCTTATTCAATGGAGCAGGTGACAAATCCCTTCCCTGTTTTTTTTATCTCCTGGTATGTGTGCCCATTCCCTTCAGAAAATGAACCCAGAGCTACAAAGATTGCTAAGAAGCTAATTCCAGTCACTTTAAAACTACAGGCTAAAGGTGACTTCTGTTGCAAACCAGCTGTAGATGCACCTGTGAAATGTCCTGGTTTTACAATCATACTTTCCAGGTTTAAAAACCATTTTTCTTTCCTCACTTGCTGAGTGGGACACCCAGCTACTAGAGTAAAAGTGCTACCAAATCCCTTAAAAACTGAGGCTATAAAAGTATTATTCCCCTATATAACCCCTTTCACATATTAAGATCTTAGGGGAAATTTGTAAAAGGTTAAAAAAAGACACAGGAGAGTGATTAGGTTAATACTATGCCTTTAAGACAGCTATAGTATTACAGTGGTCTAAGAATAATAGGACTTTAAGCACTCTGCCATATGTCTCTGCACAATGGGAAATTTAGGGGCAATGTGCCAGCATTAGCTCTTATAGTCCTTGTTTTTGTGGGCTTATGTCAGATTCAATCACTACAGCTGCTTCAACTCTGACAGGAGTTTGCATTGTTAGCATACTAAACAGAAATGGGGATAACAGCATCATTTTTAAGATGGAACAGCCACTTAGTACATAGGCATGCACAGATAGCTGCATTAAATGTACTACTGTCAAGGAATAATTCATATTAGGCCTGTGACTTACTATATTCAAGTCACATGAAGAGCTTTTCCAAGAATACCTTGTGAGGATGTTCCAGGGCTCATTTAGAGAAAGATACGTAAAGAAAAATGAGATGAATTATATTTACAGCATGTTTTCAATTAGTGGATTAGACTTTCATTGTGGGATCCTTCTAGCCATAAATAAAACATTTGAGCGACCTTCTTGGCAAACAACTTTTCTAGAATCTCCTCAATGAAGTAACAGCTATATAATTCACAATTGCTTGTTACTAGGATTATGGTTAAGTATGGAGAAAACTCTGAAGGGGTAGATCAATAAAGTAATGACATTTTGCATACTGGATATGCAGGAAAAGCATGGAACAAAATGTATACTTAGACATGTAAGTAGGTTAGTGCATCTTTTAGGTCAACATGATAACCTCTCTCAGATGGCTATGTAAATAGCTGTTGTTATGCCTATTTTCTCTTCAACCAATAACTTGCTGGCAAAAATATCCCCTCCCCCCGACGAAAAAAAAAGTTGAAAACAAACTCCTCAGAAATAAAGCCTTTGAACCTGGCTAAATTTTAGATAAATATAAAATATAAAACCAACAAACAAAAAGTTTGCGAATGGAAATCAAACCAGGAGCTTTAAACACCATTTAACATTACAGCAGTTTGGTGGAGACTTATTTTACAGATGTGTAAGAAAAGGATTGACTATAACAATCTCAATAACTAATGGGAACCAACACATTGAAGTAGTTTTTGCCCCTCTGTGGTCTATCTAGAACAGTGCTGTAGAGCTTATTTTGCTTTTCCACAACTGTTTCAAATGCCCTTTAATATCTCCTAGTTTTCTACTGTCCCAAATTCAGCTTTCCCTTTACACCTTAGCCCCTGAACATATGACCTGGTCTGCATGAATAGACCGCTTCACCAATCAGCTGTTGCATGAACTGGATCTGTGTACCTTGAATCAATTATAGGATCATGGCTCTAGTAAGATCTACTGTGATAAACTGCCTGCATCATATCATTGACATTTTTTATTGTCATTAACCTTGTTCCTCAATTTCTGCCTCGCCTTCCATTGCTTTTCTTACCTATCTTTAGTTGCGTTTGCTTGTTCTTGATTTTGTAACCTTGCTATTCAGGATGCTTAGAATACCCTCAGTTCAGTCTACCGCTATTCCCCATGTCTCCTTTAGAAAAGGCTTGACAATGTGCTTATTGTGTCCTTACTGTCTGAAAAAGAGTGTGTATTTTTCAGACTGGTTCTGTTTTTATTATGCCATTTGGACATTGGCCTTTATTCATCATTGCATAACTCCTCCTTGTGCCAGCCCCACTATAGTTAAAGCAAGCTGGACTGCTAAAGCAGTAGAACAGTGATGAAATCAGCATTTGATGAAACATGGGGGTATAGAATCACACTTGTCCTAACCATTCATGCCGGCTGAGCCAAGACTTCTAGTTTTTATTCACTGCATTTATGGCAAGTATTAGTTGGAATCTTGTGACCCAGCGCTCTCTCCAACTTACTTCCATCTCCCATTCCTCCCCAGGGAGAGGATTGATGTGAAGCTTAAAAAAAGTAGTTCTAAGTTGTCTTTGTGTGTCTGGTCCCTGCTATTATAAAAGAAGCAATTGCCGCAGAAGAAGATGAGCACTCCAGCAGGTCTGCCGCTCTTGTGCTTGGAGTATCTATTTATGGAGCCCTTTTCCTTTGAGACTGTATGTGAGAATGGAAAACATTTTCAAGAGAACTTACATGACTTGGGAGCTTGAATTCTATTTTGATGAGAAAATGAGGCACTTTAAAGCTTAAATCCTGTTGACTTTTTGAAGTGGCTATACCACTTTGGAAAACAGGACTCAAATTCCCAAGTCATTTCGGTACTTTGGAGGAATGTTACCTTTTACTGTTTTGCCTTGAATTGTTTCTTTTTTTTAACATCCTATCATCTTTTTCTAAAGCCCCTCCCTCGCAAGAGAAGGTTAAGAGGCGACCTTGTGGCTGCCTATAAGTTCATCACGGGGGCACAGAAGGGAATTGGTAAGTATTTATTCACCAAGGCGCTCCCGGGGGTTACAAGAAATAATGGCCACAAGCTAGCAGAGAGCAGATTTAGATTGGACATTAGGAAGAACTTCTTCACAGTTCGAGTGGCCAAGGTCTGGAACGGGCTCCCAAGGGAGGTGGTGCTCTCCTCTACCCTGGGGGTCTTCAAGAGGAGGTTAGATAACCATCTAGCTGGGGTCATCTAGACCCAGCACTCTTTCGTGCCTATGCAGGGGGTCGGACTCGATGATCTATTGAGGTCCCTTCCGACCCTAACATCTATGAATCTATGAATCTATTTTTAAGCAAGCTTGTGCTTTTAAGAGGGTGCAGACAGACGTGCAGCTCCTCGTTGTAACTGAGAATGCTTTGCAGGAAGCATTCTAAATTACAACAATCTCCTGGAACAAGCAGAAGTTCATGGTTGGTCCTAGGCAGGAGGGGAATCTAGTTGCTGGCTGCAGCCTGTTTCCTGTAGCAATGCCTTCTCCTCTCTGTGGGGCTGCAAAGTTTTCAGAATGGGAGAGGGGAAAGGGAGAAGAGAGGGTAGGGTGGGTGTGAATTGCCACTAGAGCATTCAGTTTAATTCAGGGGAAGGGTTAGAGAGGTGCAAGAGGAAAACAAGTAAGTCAAAATGCAAATTACTTTATGTACAAAAATGTAAGGAGAACTAGTCAAGATGAAATGGAAGTCCTAGCCTTGACTGGTATTCCAGAGACATGGTGGGGCAACTCTTGTAATGGGAACATAAACATTCGGTGGTATACTGTTTCAGAAAGAAAAAAAGGTTGTTATTACATGATGCATCTAAAATATATGTACTGGTTATCTGGTCCAGGAGGAAAAAGGTAACAGATCTGAGTGCATTTAGGTAAAGATAAAAGGAGAAAAGTGAAGTGGTGATATTATGGTGGTGGCTTGCTATAGATTCCCAAAGGTAGGAGAAAGTGGTGGATGAAGCACTCATCAAGAATTACAAAACTGTCAAAGATAAGAAGGTGGTACTAATGGGGGATTAAACTTCCTGGATATTTTCTGGAAGAATATTATATTAGCCAAACAAAATATTATAGCCAAACACAAAATGTCAAGCAAGTTCCTAACCTGTGTGGAGGGCAATTTTCTGTTGCCGACAGACAGATGAGGATATGACAACAGCAGCATCCATCTTGGATCTTATCCTCAACAATAGAAAAAAATTAGTTCAGGATGTGAAGGTGAGAGGAAGCTTGGGAGGAAGTGATCATGATATGATAGAATTAATGATTCTGATATGAGGAAAACATGAGGTTAGCAGAACTAAGATACTGGATTTCAGGAGGGCGGTTTTTAACCAACTCAGAGAAATATTGGCAAGGTACCATGGAAGGATGACAGACTGAAGTTTTAAAGGGACCAGGAGCCTGGCAGTTTCTAAAAGGCACAATACTGGAAGCTCAGCAAGAAGCTATTCCAATGTAATAAGAACAAGAGACCTGTGTAACTGCACAGGGAGTTTTAGAAAGCCTCAAAATCAAAACATACAGGCAATGGAAGAATAGGCAGGTCACTAAGAAAGGATACCAAGAAATAGCAAAAACATGCAGGCTCGAAATCAGGCAGGCAAAGATTTAAAAAACAAAAAGCTACATTTAGCTAGGGAAGTTAAGAACAAGAGGAGATGAGCTCTTAACAGGTGGCGAAAAGAGGGCAGAGCATCTCTCAGACATTTTGCTTTGGTGTTCACACAAGAAAAAAAAAGCAAGCTGCAACTGGAAAGCTTAAAAGAGATTATAGAGATAGAGGAAGTAACAGGTGAGGTGGGGGAGTCATGATAACAAGACTTCAGAGAGCTTTTGGTCAGTTTGAATGAATTCAAGTCAACAGGGCTTGATTAACTTCATTCCAGGATACTGAAGGAACTGATGGGAGGGATCTTGGAGTCCTTGAAAGTTATATTTACCAAGTCATGGGAGATAGGCAAGGTACCAGAGGACTGGAAAAAGAGCAACATAGTGGCCCTCTCCCTGCAAAAAAGACAAAAAGGAGGACTTGAAGAAGTGTGGACTTGACTTTACTACTCAGGACATTATTGGAACAATTGATAAGTAAGTCCACTTTCAAGCATCTTGAGGAGGAAAGGCAGATCTTCAGCAGCCACCATGGGTTTACTAAAAAAAGTTATGCCAAATTTGATCTTTTTTGACAAGATAACTAGTTGGTTGGATGAGGGAAATGCGGTGGATATAGTATACTTGGACTTCAAAAAAGGTTTTGACAAAGCCCCACACAAACTTTTTATGAATGTATTGGAGAAATGTGAGCTATAGACAAGATGGATAGGCAACTGACCTAATAGCCATAAGCATAAATGGATACATGTCAGAATAACAAGACGTGTTGACTAGAGTTCTACATGGATCTGTCTTGGCTCCACTGCTCTTCAAATATGTTTAGTAATGAACTGGATGCTTCCTGGGCAAACCTCCAGATGACAAAACAGGGATTGCAAATGCATTGGAGGATAAAAGTATAAATCAGAAGAATCTTGATAAATTGGAAAGCTGGGTTAAAGCCAAAAGAATGGAATTTAATGCTGACAAATGCAAGGTGCTATATCAAGAGAAGAATAATAAAAAAGTGCACACAAAGTGGGTGACAACTGCCTGGATGGCTGCATCGTGGAGAAGCATCTTGGTCTTGGTGGATCACAAACTCCAGATAAACCTGCCATGTGAAGCAGCTGCAAAAAGAGAAATGCAATTTTGGGTTGCAACAATATGAACATTAGGTATAAAATACAAGAGGCGATAGTGCCACTCTATTCAGGACAGGTTAAGCCTCATCTAGTATATGATGTGCACTTCTGGGTTCCACATCTTAAAAAGGATGTAGAAAAGTCAGAGAGGGTTCAAAGGTCAGTGACAAAGTGCTAAAAGGCTTGAAAGGCAAGTCATATGAGGTTGAGAGAAATAGGTACGTTCAATGGCAGAAAAGGTGTTCAGTTCAGGAGGAAACTTAGCAGTTTTCAAGTATCTGAAGGTCTGCTATAAAGAAGAGGGAGAATATCTTTTCTCCATCATTGTAGAGTAGGATGTGTGGCAATGGCTTGAAATTATACCATAGTAGATTTAGACTGAATATGAGGAAAAGCAGGATTAAAGGCCTGGGACAAGGTTTATGGAGGGGATAGGATGACAGAAAGGGAGATTCTGAGTCTTCACTTAAAGCTTCTGATTTGCAAATTGTGTACAATTCCCAGGTTGCACTGTAGAGTGGTAGGTTTTTATTTTCCTATGTTTTTGGACGTTGCTGGTTGCCAAATCCGGGTGGGAAGAAATTTCTCCCCCTCTTCTTGCTACAGGTGGGGTTTTTTTCAACTTTCTCAGAAGCACTGAATGTTGGCTGCAGCCAAGGCTAGGGATTTTGATGGGTATAACCAATGTTCCTGCTGGGACTTAAACCTGGAGGGTTGTGCCTAGATAGTCTTGCTGTTCCACATACATGGAACCAAGAAGGAATTCTACCCATTGTCAGATCAGTATGGACTGTTGATGTTTTTGCCTTCCTGTAGCTGGAGTGGGGTCTCCTTCCTTTAGCAAGGAGCATGACCTTTCAAGTGTATTTTAACAAACTACTTCCTGTCCTTGTAATGGAAGGACAGTGACACTGCTTTTGTCCTCTCTGCTTTACTTGTGTCAAGTTAGTTTGTTCTTGGTGTCTTCAGGCATTTTACCTGTTTGTGCGTGGGAAGGTTGCTCATGTAGTTTTGCTTGGAATAAGCTAGATAACCTCCCGAGGTCCCTTCCAGCACCAAGGTTCTATAACTATGATTAGAATAAGCAGAAGCTTAAAGTGAAGTGTAAGAGCTTTGCTGGAGCAATGCCACTGGCAGCAAAAAAAAAATTCTATTTTTAAGCACAGGGATACAAAAGTTCAATGGAACCAAAAAAATGGCATTACTTCTAACAGCATTTATTAATCAGCTCAAAACTTACAGTATGCAGTAGCTGGCCACTCCAGTGTTGTACATACAAATATAAGGGGCCTTAAAAGTGTTCTGCCAGGAATCTCAAACACTAAAGATAGTGAAATCAAGACACTTACACTGAAGTGCAAATCTATTACATGTCAGAATATTAAAAAAAATATATTCTTGGTATGCTGATATAGAAAACATTGACTTTGGGTATAAAGAAAATAAATGTCAGTTGCTTTAAAAGGGGAGGGGGCAGTTCCACAGGAGCATGCATCAACTGTTATGCTGTAACGATTTTGCCTTCAAGACCCTGCAGCAATATAAGTGAGCTAAATAACCTGGCCTCTGTCCTTGAACGAAGCAGGGTTAATTTTGCATCTGCCTCACCTCATCTACACTGCTAGAGAATCATGCAGATGCAACAGTTGCATCACAGTAGCTTACAACAGTATCCTCTGATACAAGTTTATGTATACTTTTAATTTTCAGAAATATATTTACAATTTAACACAAATGTATTTGGCAGTAACAATGTAATGATATGCAACACAACAAAATAAAGGCTTCTTTATCAACTTTAACCCAATTGAGGTCTGGTTTCTAGTTTATATGACAAACTATAAATTACATGGCACACAAGCTCCTAAGAGGAACGATGTGGAATTAAATTCCACCGAAACACTCTTAAGAGGGATCATCTGAAATTAAATTCCACTGAAATTCTTTGGACATCCAGTTAGGAACTCAAATCTTAACAATTCACTTATCAGCATTTCTCATCAAGCCAAGGGCAATAAAGCAGCTGCTTTCAAAACTCTTGCCAGCACTTTCTTACTTAGCAAGCTGTTGGTCTTATTTAGTCAGCCAGACTGTTTCTCCCCACCTTCAAAATGAACATCAGCTACCAATATTAATGAAACTTTGGATAAAGCACATTACACTTCTAGGTTCCTGGCTGAATGTTTCTACAAAGGGTACACACATTTAAGTAACAGAAAGTAAGTTTTAGGTTATTTGAATCAAACTATACACACACAAAAATAGTCCAGTAGGTCTCTTACTATACAATAAAATGTTTGTATCTAGTATCAAAGTACTGAACTGTTACATTAAATATGATATTTGAATTTACTGAAAAAAACTGTTGCAGATGTTAAGTAATAATTCTTGAGTGATAGGCATGTTAGTTCAATTTTCACATTTTTTTTTCTAGAAAGTAATTCTGACTTTGAGAAAATACTTACAGCAGAGTAAATGCTTTCACTCAGATAGCCAACTAGACTAGTGACATATTGGCCTGAACATGCTGGCTCTAAATTTAGCCAGACAATCTGATTAGACCAAATAAGAAATCAGATCTAGACCTACGATCCGACACTAAATTAGCCAGACTGTTTGAGACGCTGTCAATGTACAGCCAATTACTGAGTGTTAATAAATACAACTTTATATATGCTTTACCTTGCATTTTTATAAAAATATAGAGTCTAATAAAGTTTACCATTAATCTTAGTATTTCAAACATCTTTGCTTTTATGACCTAGCTTTACAATCCTTAACCAGATGAGTATTATTTACTCACATAAATAGTTCCTGAGTCAACAATTCTTCTGGCATGCACAAGGATTACCTGGCAATAAGACCTGCAGGAAGAACTCTGTAGAAACTACCCATCAGTAATAAAAGTGAAGAAAAAGGAAAGCATATGGCTTATGTAGGGCTTAAAAAAATGTGTTTGCACACAAAAATGTCAGGGAATGAAAATTAAATGATGTGGCTGGTTTCCACAGGTGTGCTAAAATAATTTATTTTTTGCATATAAAAGTGAATGGTAACTGTGCTTCTTAAGTAACACAACATTTAGAGTCTACAATGTCTTATTGTTTGACTTTGTAGGTCCTCTGAGAGTACAGTAACATTAGAGATCTTCAAATATAACAGCTTGGAATGTCTGGATACTAATCTTCTTTTAACAATCTGAATTAAACAGAGGGAATCCTGTGAAAGGCCTAACACTTCTTTTCCCACTCATTTCACAGGACAGGGCCCAGTTAAGTAACAAACACATTTTAGTAGATGTGTAATTAAGCTTAATTCAGAAACGTAGGATCAAACAAAATGCACAAATAATTATGCAGACTTCCTTATTATGTTCACATGGAGAAAATATTTGTAATTAATAATGGTGATAAACTGCCTCTGAAATAGGAACACAGCACTAGACAACATCTTCAGCAACTGTAGTATCAAAAATCTGATAGCAGACTCGCTGTTCCGTTCCATCTCTGACCGTGTAGGACCTGATGAAGCATTCCAGCCACGGCAAGTCATCTACAAATCAGAAACAAAACATGCATTTTCACATGAATTTTTAGCTCTTGCAACACCAAGTAAAGCTCTAGTAGAGCCTTTAACAAGATACACAAAACACACAATCCAGCTGAGAAGGAAAACTAAAAATTATTTTTTATTACATAACAAGCATTCTAGTTTATATTTTAGGATCTGTAATGCTCTTCAGCCATTAGCATGGCTATTTGTGGAAAATTTACTGCTCAGAAAAAAGGAGTACTAACAGTTAGTATATAATAAATGTATACTAACATTTTGTAATGAAAAAATAAACTGTTCATGACAGGGTCATGTGTGGTACATATACAGTATGTGTTAGACAAGGCCATCAGATGTTTCTTAAGGAAACTGTGTTGTCAATCCTTTAACAAACTTTACATTTGTTACCTTGAAGCCATCTGCCAAAGTGGCTAGATCACCAAAGAAAGTATCTACCTTAGCAAATAAATTGTTCCCAACATCATCTTGCATTCCCCACAATTCAAACATTGCAATGAAATGTACCACTGTGAAAAATATCTAAAAATGGCACTGGGATGCCATAAGAAAGGAGTCAGTCCAAAGAAGAGCCACCTGTAATATCAGAGTCTTAAAAGGCAAGCCATATGAGGAAAGGCTGAGAGATCTGGGACTCTTCAGCCTCAGGAAAAGACAGCTGAGAGGGAACCTGGTACTAGCTTACCGCTACACTAGGGGAGTACATCAAGACACTAGGGGAGTACATCAAGAGCCCTGCTCACCAGGGCACCCAAGTGGAAAACCAGGTGCAATGGCAACAAACTCCTGGAAAATCTATTCAGGCTCAAAATTAGGAAAAATGTCTTCACAGTCAGGGCATCCAGACTGTGGAATAAACTCCCTCCAGAGGTGGTGCAGTCACATACTCTGGAAATTGTCAAGAGGAGACTAGACAGTCACCTTGCTGGGGTCACCTGACCCCCAGTTATCTTTCCTGCTTGGTGCAGGGGGCTGGACCTGGTGATCTTCTGAGGTCCCTTCCAGCCTTACAGTCTATGAATCTATAAGTCTATGAATCTGGAGGGAAAAGAAAGATGGGCAGGAGTGTGGTGTCACTGAAGGGATACAGACACTGAATTAATGACCTGGGCTTCCTGTAGGTCCCCGGAACTTCAGGTTTTCATAGATTGCAAGGGGCTGGAAGGGACCTCACAGATCATTGGGTCCAGCCCCCGCTGCTCTAGGCAGGAAGACAACTGGGGTTAAGTGACCCCAGTGAGGTGACTGTCCAGTCTTCTCTTGGAAACCTCCAGGGTAGGTGATACATAACGATGAATTATTGTGAAGGATTCCTTGCAGAGATTTCCTTATTAAAATCCCCAATTCAAGGCTTTTTAAACAGAGTGGGGATAGACAGATGACATAACCAGACCCATTTGCTTTTGAATAAATAATCTGTCCAAGTCTACTGTAGCTAGACTCTGACCTTATTTACAATGGCGTTTTACTTTACATCTCCTTCCCTTGTTGCTTCACTAGTAAATTAGGTGTTGGCATTTTTACTGTCATGTTTTCTACCCCTGTTCACGTCAAGACAGTATGACTGGGAAAATGTTAGTCTATTAAGCGGCTCCCTCTCACCGCTGGGAGCAGTGACAGTGCCTTCTTGCTTGTATAACAGTGGCAGATTTCAAGTAAAAAGCTAGATCTCTCACAGCCTCTGTGGAGATCTCTGGAACTTTAATGCAGTAATAAAGAGTCGAGTTAAGATTTTCAAAATGTTGCTATGGCATATCTGAGCTATTTTGTCGAGGGGATTTTTAACACTGGGCTTCAAAAAACTGGACTGGCAACTACAATGCTACCCAGCAAACATTTTGCATCAACAAGGCTTCCAAGGTCCCTGTTTTAGAGACAGTGCTTATCAATGCATTCTGATAATCCTTAGGCCCCTGCCACACGTACAGGCAGACACAATAAAATCTGATGTGTGATCCACACAATGATATCTCCTGCCATGCCACACATGCAGAGAAAGAGGTGCGTTTGTGGGATTGAGCGGCAGATCCCATCAAATCTAATTGCTGGAGTGGCAGGAGCCCAGGATCACAGTCTCAGGCTCCTTCTGCACTGGCAAGTAGCAAGCTCCCAAAGCTGGGAGCCTCCTCAGCTGACAGGACTGCCAGTTGCAGGAGTGCATGGTGTGTCCCTATGGCTAGGAGCCTCATCAGCTGCAAGCTGCTAGCCATGGGAGCACATGGTACACCTCTGAAGCTGCAAGCCCAGATCAGCTGATTTGGGTGCACTTGGCCACATGGTGAATTAATGATGTTATAAGAACCAATGACAAAACGATTCCACATTTTCACTGGAATAACTTTGTGGTTTATTCCTTGTTTTATGACGCCTTGAATTGCTTTAATGTGCGGCTGTATTACAACTTAAAAAGTGATCAACTGGCTATTCATTCCTTAAGTGTAATGCATCGTGGGGGGGTCACAGAGTACTTGCTTATGAAGCAAAACAAAAGGTAATAATTTGAGCAGTGGTTTTTCTGCTCTTTGACCTATTTATACCTATCAAAGGAGGTAATTAAAATAGAACACTGTTCAGAAACTTCAGCTTTCCAATTTTAAGTTGGTGCAAAGTTCTGAGCAAAGTAAGAACATTCAGAAACAGAATTTCAATTGATCTTCATGCGTTATTGGATTTTAATGTTTCAATATTTTAATTATAAAAGTTAGGGTACAATGGTCTGCCCTTTGACAGATGCCCTTATGCCTCAAATTAATGTTAGTGAATTAAAAGTTCCACTTTACTTCCCCAGAGGAAATGCTGAGAAAAACTGTGATGAAATTTAGGTTTCATCACCCTGAGAGACTCTGCACCCACTTCCCATGGGCATTTCCTCCAAGAAGAGGGGCCCCAAATCCACAGAGCATTCTCAAAATTAGAACTAAGTCTAGGTCTCAGGTTGAATTACCTTTCAGTTGTCACTAAGTTATCGTGACATTTAGGTTAAAAGTATTTAGGTTAATTTCGATATAAACATGAATTATCTCTATCCCTACCTGACTATAAATGTTTACATACAAAACTGAATCTATACCTGAGGTAAGAAAGCACATGCGTTACACATTCTCTTGGAAGGACCAAGCCAATACATATCTTTTCCACAAGGCTCTTCTCCTGATAAAGGAATTAACCAAGCACCACATAGAAACAAAAGTAACTGACACTTTCATTATAATTCTGTATATTTGCAGTACTGCATCTGGTCTGTTCAGTGATCATATGTATAACAAGCCAAATGCTAAAACACAGTCATTTAAGTTTACATATATAGTAGCAGATTAAAGAGAGACAGCTGACCTATTTTTCTTTTGGGAGAAGAGAGTGAATTCATGGTTGCTTCCATCTTCTTCTGAAGAAGATCACTGCTAAGAACTTCAGAGGCAGGAATATGGAAAAACTTTTCCTGGAAGGGAAATGAAGGGTTTGAGGCAAAAGGAAGACAAAAATAATTAGGATCTTGAACATTTTTTCTCCTGACCTTTTACAGGTCTCTTGCATTTCATCAAGTTCCAAACTAGCAAATAGGAAGTAATACTGCCAATACAGAGTTTTCAACAGCATCCAGATATTTAAAAACCCACCAAAGGAGAGTACATATGAACATTATATTACTTGTGTCTCAGATTTGTGCTCGGGAATTAAGAGCGACAGAATACTGCATCACTTGAATACTTGGACAGCAACATACCACTCTACAGGAGAATGGGTACCATATAATCTGGTTTTATTTAAATAGTATTTTTCTATTTTTAATTTAACTTCCTCATTTAAGTGTTAGAAGTTTTTGGTAGGTTATACACAATGTAGCATCTACTGAGAAAAATATCTCTACGTAGAAGAGAGATATAAAACTTAAAAGATCATACATGCATTCTCATTTAATATACCTCCCCCCTCGTGCCCCCTAGATTTCTGGGCTGATTTGGGCTTCCTTCTTGAGTTTGGCTGCATTTTCACTTCCTGAAATTGGGCCACTCTAGTTGGGCTCCAGATGCTACTACATGAACATATGAAATGGCGATGAACTGTTTTGTGTTGATGCAGAGACTTTCTGATACTCCATTCTGCTAGAAGATCTCAAGGGATCTCATGGGATCTCTTAACTCCCATTTGGTTTTTATACTAGAAATTTAATTAAGAATGGCCAGAAAGTTGGGAAGGATCAGAGAGGAATATGTTTTGAGATTACATTGTCTTCCTACCTCTAATGTTGCACCCCAACTTCAACTCCTTTATTTTCATCATCCCTTTTTTCCCAGAACCTTTCCATTTGACTGTTGAATTAAGAAAATGAACTGGGAGCATTACTATAGAAACGAGACTAGAAGCTGGTTTAAAGTTACACTTCAAAGTAGCCCCGCTCCTTCTCAGACACTACTGGAGTACCTCAGTCTGAGCACTGGGAAGTGGTGGTTCCTTTGAAGTGCCACCAGAAGCAGTGCTAGCAGATGGCACTACAAAAGAAATGGCTTTTTCTTCCTGCAGCCCAGCTGTAGCATTCAGCAACACCTAATATGAATCTGGGCTACTTTGAAGTGCAGCTTTTCTATAGGAACCTGAATTGGGAGATGGTTTATGACCCCCATTGTCCCTGACTGTGTTTCTCAACAGATTTCAAGAGACAGATTCCAAAGGAGGAAAGAGGGGAACTAGAAAGAGGAGAAGGTCAGCCCAGTTGTCTACTGTTGCAGCTACTGCCTATGGTATTTTAAAATTGACAAAATTGAAGAAATAAAAATGAAATAGAAATTGAAGAAATACTGAGTTCTCCTAACAAATTTAATTCTGCTATCAGGAGCATAAGATTTGGGGTCTTTTGTAAATTGATTACACCACAAAGTTATACAGCTATAAGGAGGGGCCTACTCAAATCGTGACTGCACAGATTTTGCAAAAATAGCAAAATTGGGAGATCTTTGTGAAATGCTCAGGGGAAAGAAAACAAAAAACAAAAACAGACCCAACCTTTCCCCCCCTTATTCCCCCCCCCCCCCAAATTACTAAAAATAAAGTACTAACTTCCCACTAGCAGTCCTCTTGGATATGCAGCCTGGCACAAAGGGGGCTGCTGGCATGAAAGCAACTAGGCAAGATGGGTGCCACCCCCACCTCTGATTGACTAAGGGCTGCCTGTCATGTGGCCCCACCCCTCTACAATCAGCAGCGAGGGGTGGGGCCGCATAATGATCAGCCCTTTCCACCAATCAGTGGGGAGGTGTGTGTGTGTGTGTGGGGGGGGGGGTGCACCTTGACCCCACTGTCATAAGCCTGTGAAAATGGTGGCTAGCTCCATGATCTGACTGCGAAATTGGCCGGCTGCCTCCCTGAGTTGGGTAGACACCTAGCTATAAGATATACAGATGAAAGTAATGTTATTCCACCTAAGGCTTTTGCCTTCTCAATTTACGTATACTTTACATACAATTAATGAATATTCCACATCTCTGGGGTCAGGCCATTACTATTTAGAAACAAGGACAGTGTCCACATTTTAGGAAAAAAAATCTATATTTATTACGTCAAAAAGAGAAGTACTGTTTTGGTAAATGTGGAGGAGACCTCAGGACTAGGTAAGACAAGCACTAAGCTCTCCAGGGCAGTACTGAAATTTAGGGGAGACCTGATAAAGACAAGTCCTTTGCCCACAACTGATGTTGGCAAAGAAAAACTTTCACTTAGCAATGATCATGCCTCAGTTCAACCTCACAGGCTACAATATTTAAAACTTTAATTCAAATTCAAAAACTAGATTTACAGAATGGGTATTTATATGATGTTGGCTGGAGACTACTTAAAACAGTACCAAAGTTGTCTGGTAAGTCATGACATTCTTGACCTAACCCAAAAGAACCATCTCAAAGGTGAACTCAAAGGTGAAATTTATATCACTATTCAGAGGTAAACTTAAGTTTCATCTTTAGCTAGTTTAACTCATCTGAGCCACCCCTCCAATCTATATTACCTTGGGGTGGCTGTACCAGAAGCACAGAAGGAAAGACAAATGTAGTGGAATGAGTTTCAAGAATCAGTCCGCTCATTACTTATTTCAAGTTACAGCTAGTAAATACAGATGTGAATCACAAAAGGGCTGGAAGCTGTGAGATGACTGTTGGTGGACTTTCTATATTTGTAAATTTAGTACTGTAGCAAGTTCTGAACACACCACATGGAGGGGCAGATTTGGGGAGGCTTGACTATCAGCTCCAATGAATGGGAGAACATCCAGAGCCAAACTATGAAGAGACAAGCAAAGATTTTTGAATATAGATGACTGACAGACTTGGGCTAGATGAGAATGGGAGTAAGTAGTAGTATGAACATGCCCTGAATAATCCTGCCCAAAGTAGCAAGACTGCATGATTTCCTACCCACTGAAAAAAACATACAGATAGCTCAGCCAGGGAATTGGAAATAAGTTGATTTATAAACCAACTCTAGTACTTTAGTTCATTTTTAAGCATGCTATTTCCACCCCTCCCAGCCACCTTTTATCATGTCTTAAATGGGTCAAAATGGCATTTTTTGCACTTCAAGCAACTGACAACACTAATAATTAGTAAGCTTAATATACATACTTCCATTTAAACCCTGAATGAGAGAAAAATGAAAATGATGCTGTTCATATTAAAACCCATCACCTTTTGATTCTATTTAACTAAATTTACTTACATAGTCAAAAAGGTATGCATCTAGTTCTCCTGTTCCATCAACCAGTGTAAATTCCATAACAAACACATACTGGAGTGGCTTAATACCTAAAACTACAAGTGGAAAAAATGTTGGGCTTCAAATATTGAATATTCAACTATGACAACATAAGCTGACTGAAGTAAACTTGATGTTTTTTATTACATGAATTACTTTAGTTTATAGTTTAAAAATATAATCAGGTAGTTGGATAGATGGTGGTTGTAAGATGCAGTATACACATTTTATGACAATTTTATCTGGCAAGCAAGTATAATCAGAAACTTAGGAACATTTAAATATGAATGCTATTGTGGAATTTCAATTTTGCTTGAAAAAGTATAGAAAATTACAGAAAATACTTCAAAGCATTTATATTTTTTTAGAGGTGCACTGATACATTGGTCCGATATTGGATCGGCACCTATATAAAGAAAATGTTCTGTATCGGAAATCAGCCAAATGCAGCTGATATTTTGTCCCATAAATGACTGTGCATGTGCGCAGCTGCAGTGCAACATGTACGGAGAGAGGAGCAGACCTGGCAGCGTGGTAAGCTGTGTGCATCTGGTAAGTCTGGTAGGGTGGAAGGGCAGATCAAGGCTCCTATAGTGAGGGAGGGTGTGGGCTTGGGACTGGGGTAGAGGCTGCCCAGCCAGGGCCAGGGTGGGCATGGGATGTAGAAAGGGGGAGGTGAGGGACAGCTCCCACCACTGCATGCAGCTTGTTTGGTGCTCATCTGGCAGCTCCTGCTGCTGCTCCCACTGCTTGTCTGGGAGGGCGCAGGGGGGTGCATGTGCCCCTGGATCTGCATGGGGCGGGACTCTTCCCAGCCGGGCAGATCTGGGGGCACACCCTCCCGGATGAGCGGTAGGAGCCACCAGATGAACCACATGCAGTGGCAGGAGCCACCCCCCGCTTCCTGTGCCTCCCTGATGAGCTGCGCCTGTCCCGCGCCACCCCCAGCCCCAACCCCAGCCCACAGCTACAATCTGCCCTGTCCCACACAGATCCGGGGGCACCCCCCCCCCCCCTCCCTCACTGCCGGGACCTTGATCTGCCCCCCACCACACTCCTTCCCTCTCCTTCCACCACACCAGACTTACCAGCTAAAGAGCCATGTATTGGAAATGGGATCGGTATCAGCCGATATGCCTCCTTAAAAATTGGCTATCGGTACCCCAAAAATCTATATTGGTGCACCCCTAATATTTCTCCTTCCTAAAATATTTCAAATATTTGGATATACCTTCACTTTCATAGATCTTGAAGAATCATTTTACTGCCTGATTTCATTTCCACAGAAGTCAATGGGAAATTTACCATTCACATTCAATTTAAGCACTGATCTCAATCTGTCTTATTTTTACTGGGAAGTTTGTGTTTGGCTTTATATTATGACTAGCCAACTGCCCATCAAGAAGGTGGGGGGCGGGGAGGGAGAGAGCAGGTGGGGATGGAGCCCCGTGGCCCCCCCTGCAGGCCCACTCCACCCTTCCCTCCTGTTGTTTGGGGTCTAGGCCTGCTCCCCCCCTCCCTGAAGCAGCAGCAGGGGGAGCAGGCCC
>NW_005842106.1:1512688-1531237 GCF_000455745.1 Alligator sinensis
GGGGGAAGCAGCAGGGCCAGGCCGACCCGGTGGCAGAGGGGGGATGGGAGGACCTGGCTCAGGGCCGATGCGGGGGAGAGGGGATGAGGAAGGAGCGGAACCGACCTCTGCCCCCCACCCGCCTACATCGGCTCAGAGCCACTCCTCCTATCCCTGCCACCGCCAGGTCAGCCCAGGTCCGCTGCACCCCCTGCCATTGTGGCCCAGCTTCTCCCCAACCTCAGGCCCAGTCCTACCCTTCCCCCACCACAACCACCGCAGTGTGCCCACTATTCCTCCCACCACTGCCGTGTCGGGCCCTGCAGGCAGTGGTGACAGAAGGGGACAGGGGCGGGTTGAGCTGGTGGCCTTGCTCCCCCGTGTGGCATCCTAATCCCACTCCCCCCCACGCTGCTGTCACCTGCAAGGAGTAACAGGGGGCGAGGCCAGCTCCCCTTTCCACCCCCGTTCCATCGCCGCCACCTACAAGGAGCAAGGTGTGGGGGTGCTGGCCTGGTCCCCCCATTTAGTCCACTCTGTTGCCCCCGTCTCCAGGGAGCAGGTGGGGGGGGGGGGGAGGCCAGCTGGCCTCGTCCCCCCTCCATCCCGTTTTCCCACCATCATGGCAGCGCTCCACCATGCCACCAGCTCCTGTCTGAACGCTTGTTCGCACTCTGATTGGCTGTTTGTCAGCCAATAAGAGCACGAATAAAACGTTATGGACAGACAGACGGACAGACTTAAGCTTTTATAACATTAGAATATTAAGATGTATAAAGTGTATAAGTCAATGATAAAACTAGAAATCTATTCACTTACAAAAAACTGCAAAACAATACAAAGACTGGAAAAAACATTCATTTAATGAATTTTGTTTTCATTTTGAGAGAAGTAAATTTCTAATGGGCACATCATGTTACTATTAGTTATATATTAACTCACACTTACAATCATATTATAAAAACTTGAAGAGGATGTTTATGATCTCTTCTTTTACATATCATTATATTTGCATTTATTTTAAAAAAAATATCATTGCAGGCCGAGAGGTATCCTGAGATTTTAAATCCTTATAGGAATGTGAGCCGAATTGAACATAATTACATCCAGAAACTGTTGAGCCTATTTTCCTCTGTTCCCATTGTATATATATACACCAATGATTCTCAACTAGGGTAATGTGAGGTCCTTTTAAGGGTGCCACATAATATAAGAACTGTTATGGGTGCACACACCTACATATGATTTACAAGATAAAGCCAGAGATATCAAATAGGATTTCATAGTAAAAAAAATTCTGGCCTGTTGTGCTCAGAGTTCTTTGCTGCACAAGAATTCTTTTTTGGTAGTGAAAAATGAGCGAAAGTTTAAAACCTGGCATTTTACAAAGGGTGCCTTAATCTTAAAAGGGTTAACAGTCACCAATATTCATGTTATATACCTGTTCACTGCTCTGTTTTTCCTCCAACAGTTGTCAGGACTGACTACCTTAGAATACTATGGGAAAGATTGTCAAAGGTGACTTATAGACTAATTCCTTTCGACTCCTTATAGATTTAACTCCTCCATAATTCCCATTGTAATATGTGAGACTAGCATGCTAATGCCCTCTAGTGTTTTTTTCCTTAGGGCCTTTTTTACATAGTGTACTTTGAGATGCTCAAATGTTGCTCAGTGTTAGTGCTAACTTGAGTTTGGAGCTGATGCACCTTACGGCTGAAAACCTTCTCTAACCGTCTCTTACCTGCACAGCTGTGACTTGCTACTATAGAGGGCTAGTGAGCCAGGACAAGCTTCTATGTATGAGAGAGGGCTTGAGACTGAGTGGGTAATTAAATGGGAAGTAGAAAGGAAATGGGGGTGGGGGACGAGTGGTGAAATGAAGGAAGTCAGCCACCAAAGGATAAAACAAAGAGAATGGAAAAAAAGAATTAAAAAAGAAATAAAGAGAAACTAAATTTAAAAAGGTTGAATGTTTTAATAAACTGGAATTTGGGACTGGGGTATGGAAGTTACTAGTAATGTTTCCCAAGGTGGCTGGAAGTAAGAAGTGGTGAGGGAAGGCACTTTTGGAGAAGCTACTGCCTGTGCCCCAGGAAGGAAGTTGCAGCTCATAAGAACCTGATCCAGCCCACTAACTTGTTCCCCCGTAACCTTCCCAGACTCTACTCCTGGACTTGTCTGAGACCTGTGACCTGGCTAGCTGGCATGTGCTCTGCAAGCTGTTTGTGTGGAGCTGCATGCCTGGGGGTGGGAGGGTGAGTTGGACTGGTGCCAGAACCACCCCTGGACAGTAGAGTTCAGGGGGTGGAAAGTCTGTCCACACAGAATAAGAGGGTGGGGGGTAGGGACACGCATCCTGGGATGATGGATGACGGCAACTTGGGCAGCTCATCTTTAGGGAATGTTCACAAATTAATTGAGCATGAGCTGGATAGCATGGATCGGAGATAAACTTGCCCTGGGGTGGCATAACTAAGCTGCCTAAAATGTGTTTAAAACTAGTCTTAAGTGGTAATATGTATACAATTCAGGGGTTAAGAACTCCAGGAGCCGACTAAAATTAACAAGGCCCTTAAAAGTTAAAAAACCTACTACTGTTCACAGATAAGAACAATTCTTCTTTTTAAGTACTTATATTTAAGTGCATTACATAAACTTTACCTCAACACTACTTAGATATATGTAACTTACAACTACCTTTTGCTCTCTGTATATATAAAGATTCATTACACCTATAGATAAAAAGATTTTCAATTCCTCTGAACACATCATTTAAAAAGGTAAGTATGTGTTTATTTCCAGCCAGGGAAATGCAGATACACCAAATAGCTACAAACTTCCATACACACAATGCATACAAGATGTTAACAAACTGCAATCCATTCACTGAATATTCTGTATCTAAGGCCCAGAATAAAAGTATAACAGTATTTCATTCCATGCCTACGGTCAACTTACTTTGTGCCACTTCACTAGGTTCCCATGAGGGATGTTCTTCTTCAGCAAGGAAATGTAGACTCTTGATAGTCTTTGGTTTTGAACACTGCTTGCACCTGATGGATAAGAAAAAGATGATAGTACATACACTTCGGATTATTGAATGATAGAAAAGTAGGGATGGAAGGGACCTCACAAGAATATCTAGCCCAGTTCTCTGCTCAAAGTAGAATCGTTCCTAACTAAATCCATGAGTGGAAGAATCACTTCCCTTGATTTGCAAGTGACACAGCTGTTAATAAAACCCAGCATGCTGCTGGCTTTTTTTTTTCTGCAACAAGAGTATAGTGTTGGTTCACATTCAGTTTATGGCAGTAGTGCTACTCAATCTTTTAGTTCAGTGGGCCATGAGTGGCCCAACCCATTTGAGGCCCCTGCAGGAAATGGCAGTTTTTCCTTTGCAGGCAGGAACCATTCCAGCCTGCAAGGAGCTGCCAGGAGCGACACGCAAGGGGCGCTGCGTGCATGTGGCCCGGAACATATCTGGGGAGTGTGGAGAACAGCTCCCTGCAGGTAAGTGAAGGGCCGGGGGAGCATATCAAGGTCCCCATGGTGAAAGAGGGAGCAGGAGGCTAGGGGCACTGCCCAGCCACAATGGTGTGTGGGACCCGGGGCCAGGGCAGGGAGCAGGACAGAGTCACAGGCAGCTCATCCAAGGGGTGCAGTGGGTGGTTCTCCACCACTGCACGTACTCTCCCAGGGGAGGCATGAGGGAGCATGTGCCCCCCATATTTGTGCATGGGACAGATGAGGGCTGCTCACTGAGGGTTAGGGGCTCTCCACCCAGCTGCCTTTGCCTAGGGGTTGTGACTCACCTGCCTGCCCAGGGACAAAGGCAGCAGGGTAGAATCCCAAGTCTGCAATGAGCAGACTGCCTCTGCCCTTGCCTGGCTCAGCTCTGCTCTGGCCATGGCAGGGGAATGGGAGGAGGCAGGAAGCAGGGAGGAGAGGTGGGCATATGCCACACCTCCACAGCCTGGCCAGGTCCACCCAGCCTCTTCCTGGTGGGGGCACTGAGCCAGAGCTGGGCTCAGCCAGGCTGGGGGACTTGCGGGGGGCGGGGGGGAAGCCACCCCAACATCCACCTTGCCCCACCCCAGCCACCCTTTCCACAGCTGTTGCTGCATGCCCCAGAGCTGAGCCCAACCCTGGCCCAGTCCCCGCCCCTGAAGGGGGTGCTACACCTTTGCAGGCTCAGCAAAATTACCTCAGCCAGTTCCTTCAATATCCTAGGGTACATCCTATCTGGCCCTGCCAGCTTGAAAGTATCTAGCTTCTCTAAGTAATTCCTAATCTGTTATTCTACTGCTCTACGCTGCTTGTTTCCATCCCTATCTTTGCTGCCAATTGCATTCAACATTTGGTAATTGCCTCTTTGTGAAGACTGAAGTAAATAAGGCATTAAATACTTCAGCTATCTCTGTATCATCCATCACTAGATTGCCTTCCACATTCTCTGCAGGAGCTATAGTTTCTCTGGTTGCCTTCTTACTTTTGACACACTAATAAAATCCATTTGTATTGCCTTTTATGTCCCTTGCCAGGTGCATTTCAAGTTGTGTCTCGGCCATCCTAATTTTTTCCATACATGCCTTTATGATACAGGCAGTCCTCATGCTTATGACCCATCCGGTTCCTGAAAACTACATCTTAAGTTGAAACACCATAACTTGGAACCAATTTTCCCACAGGAACAATGTTGTGTGTGATACAGCTGCATCCAGCTGGTAAGTCTGTTGTGGTAGAAGGGGAGGGGGGAGGGAGAAGATCAACAGCCCTGCATTCGGGCAGGAGCTGCTCATCTGGGAGGGCATGGGGGGGGCAGGTGTTTGCTCCCAGATCTGCGTGGGGCGGGTGAGGACGGGACTGCACTGTGCTTCAGGCAGGTGGCAGGAGCTATGGGGGAGGCTACGGTGAATTTTCAGGAGGCTGCAGTCTCCCCGTAGCCCGTCTTCCCACCCTGATCCAGGGCCACACACCCCCTGCCCCCATACTTCCCACTGCTCGCATAGCCAGGGTGGGGCACGTGCGGGATGGAGCCGTGGCTCATTCAGGTGGTGCGGGGAGGGGAGGGGTGTGGCTCCTGCTGCTGCACGCTGCTTGTCCAGAGGCAGTGCAGCAGCCCAGCTGTGACAGGTCAAGCAGTGGAAGGGCATAGCACCCACTCCCAATGCTGCCACACCCACCCAGAGCACAGCATGGTGCAGCCCCAGTGCTGCCCGCCCCACACAGGCTTGATGCCAAGTGCCTCCTGCTGCTGGGCTGAGACTCATTCTCTGCCCACCTGGTGGTGGGACACATGTGGTGTTGGGCCACTCCCAAGCCAGCTACAGCAGGGATCTGGACAAAAAGTCCAGTGGGCAAGGGCAGCTGCCTTGCCCTGTGCACAGTTCAGGGGGGCAAGTGCTGCTTGGACTTGGATCCTCCCCCAGCCTGGCCTGGCCGGGGCTCTTGCTCACCCAGTGGCAGGGGGCATGGAGGGAGATTGTCCCACTCACCTGGCTGGGCTGGCGGCAAGGGGCACGGCTCAGCACAGCCATGTGAATCCTGCTACTTCCATCTCCTGGACTGTGTCTCGGCTGCACCCCACGTGCATCCTGCTGCTCCCAATCGTGGAGCCTTTGACAGCCAATCTCAGTACTGAGATTGAGTGTCAGGGGCTCCCAATCGACCGGTCAATCACTATCGACGGGTTGATGACCACTGTTTTATAGGATTGTTTTCCGTGTCTCAACTCATTTGAGAGACTGTTGTCTAGAAAGGCTGATCTCCTGTTGCGCTTCCCATTCTTCTGTGGCACTGAAAAAACTTGCTTCTGCTACCTTAAAGTACAGCCAGCTGTCCTGGACTCCTTTTCCCTTCAGACTTGGCTGCGCTCCAGTTCCTGTAGTATGTTAAAATCTGCCTTCCTGAACTTCAGTGTCTTTCTGCTGCTGCTCTTCTTCCTTTCTTCCCATGTCATAGTCAGTCACCCAAGTTACCTTCCACCTTCACAATCTCAATGAGTTCCTTCCTGTTTGTGCGTAGCAACTTGAGAAAAGCTTCCCAAGTTGGATTCTGCCATCTGAATCAAAAAAGTTATCCCCAACACACTCCAGGAACTTGCTTAGATTGCTTGCACACTGCTGCCTCTCTCTCAGCAGATGTCCCCATAATTAAAGTCTCCCATGAGACCTATGTCCTGCAATTTGGAAGCTTCCACCAGTTGTTTAAGAAGGCCTCACCCACCTCCTTCTCTTGGGTTTGGTGGTCATAGCAGGTGGCTATCATAGTGTTCCCCCTGCCACTCTCCTCTCTGACCTTTACCAAGAGGCTTTCAATAAGCTGAACTTCTACTTTGTACTGAGCCTCAGAACACGTGTCTCCTTTATAAGCAGGGCAACACTACCTCCCTTTCCCCGCTTCTACCTTTGTGAACAAGCTATACCCATCCATGACTGTACTCTAGTCATGTCAACTATCTCACAACATCTCTGTAATCCCAATTATACCATAATTCTGTACTTGTACTAGGACCTCCAATTCTTCCTGCTTGTTCCCCACATTTGTTGCATCAGTAGATAAATATTTTGGGTATCTAACAGACTGTTCTAGCCTTTGTTTAAGAACATTGCTAAGGCTTTTGTTATTGCTCCACTTGTTCAGCTTTAACCAGGAGCCTAGACTCTTTGCTTAGCTCTGGGCTTTTGTCTCCATTTCCTGGTGAACCTAGCCTAAATTCCTCCTCACTTCAGTACTACAAAGTATTAAATCTTTCCCTTTGTACAGAACAAGGTTATTCAAATAAAAGTATTCTATTGGAATATAAAAGACCTTTAAAACTCAAGTTTATTTCAGCATGCAGAAATCTGAGGAAGCATGTAAAGTAGTCAGTGTTAATGCTCTCTATGAATCATGATCAAAAAGAAAATAAGTTATTTTAGTTGGAGAAAGATGGCCTAATTGAATAAGCAAGGCTGGCAACTATGCGTTCTTGAGTACATATTCATAAACCAGAACTTTTTGTTGTTTAACAATACACAAAGTGCCATTTTGTAATAGGAGTAATAAATATGAAAATGTACAATGCATTAAAAACATGGCAGGGTTAGTACAGGAATTTGGATATTCCTGTGCCCAAACATATTTTAACTATGAGTTATTAAAACTACCTCTTCTTTTTATTACTAAGGTATTTATGCATCCTCTCAAACTTTACAGAAAGTATGATAGTAAGTAAAATACAGTAAGTGGATAGAGAAGTCCATATCATTTTGCTCTCTTTGCCCAAGGAAACAAAATTACAGAAGCAGTTTATTTTTCTTCAAAGTCAGCTTTCATATCAGTGTATTACAGTTAAAACATAAAACAAACATTTATCTACTTTAAGATTAAAAGTAAAATTTAGGTTAAAAAATCAATGATGCTAATTCTGCCTCATTTGTGTGGCTATGAACCTTGGATCAATTAAGTCAATCCAATTTTACACTGGAGTAACTTAGAATGGAATGCGGTTTACTACATGCATGTATGTCCATACTTATACCCCTTACACACTTGCCTTAAATAAATGCCATGTAGAAAGTACATTAGGGCAGCCCAACTTCAGTGTGGCTGGAGGCTGCAGGTGGCACCAGTGTAGCCCCCAGGTTACATACTACATAGGCATGTAGTATGTGACCCCTCCCTGTAAACTGAGAGTCCTGGCCTAGTCATAACAGTGATGGTATGACCTACTTAGGAAACTGAGGCATGGGCAGTTGAAACCTTGTTATATAACCAAAGAGCAGGAACTTTATGTTAATAAGTTATGAAGTGATAATGAACATGAGTGGTCCAAGAAAATGATATTGTTCAGTGACATTGATTGATTGAGATGTGCAAGCAGTGATTGGACCATGGTATGATTGGCAGGTGGCGAGGTAGCCACTACAAAAAAGCCAGCGTGAGACACCATCTTAGTGTGCGTGCATATGTGTGCGTGTTGTGTGTGTGTGTGAGTGTTCAGGAGTGTGCGTGCACGTCTGCATATGTGGTGAAGAGTGTGCGTGCCGAGAAGCTGTGTGAGCTGAGTCTAAGAGCCTGAGAGTTTTGAGTGGTGTTGAATCTGCTGGAGAGGCTGGGAAGATTGGGAGTGCAGGTGCTGAGTGCTGTGTGTGTGGGGACACTGGAATTCCACCTGAGATACTCACCTTCCTTTCCCCCATAGGACGGGTAAAGTATCACCCTTCCCTTTTGAGGTCTCCAAGTACTCCGCTTGTGGAGGAAAGGGTAGAAATCCTCTGCCTGACAGGGATGTGACAGCAGGCCCTGCAGCCTGGGTGTCAGTGTTCTTAGCTGCCACTGCTGGTGACAGGCCGGTATGGCTCTCTGTACATATTTGTATATAGTGTTCTCTTGAGTGGTTGTTAACTAGTTCATGTTGCTATGATTACTGTTAATTTTGGCTTGTAATACAGATTGCTTATTAACCCTTACTTAGTGTTTGTATTCATTAATAGTAGTGGATCTCAGGGTGGGGCTGGGCTGCAGGACAATACTCTGAGGGGTTAACTCTTTCAGGTGCAAGCAAATCATAGACCCCTGGCACAGTAGACGCCTAACCAACCTCTGTCCCTGTAATTACCATAGCCCCAGAACTCTCACTATGCAGGCTGTACTGGTGGTGCAAAGCCCCCTGTACCCTATGTAGCAGCAGGAAAGGTAGCCACTCGGGCCTGTGGGCTGCCAGTTGGACAGCATTTAGAAATAGGATAGTAAACAAAACAGAGATATTTAGAAATATTAAAAAAAATCTATTCAGACAAGATATATATTGTTAAAAGCATGACTGAGATGGTGACAAATTTAAATGCACAGGTAATTCTAGAATCAATCCCATCTCAACTCTAACTTGGCCTTTTGTGTAAAGTGTATATTTGATATTCTACAAGGCTTTCACTTATTGTGGCTTGATAGGTATGTGTAGTGGAATATGGAATGAGGCATCCAAACACCTTGCAGTTCTTAAATGTGCTCTACTTTCTAGTTTGGAAAACTGTGCCTATAAAGGATGCTGGCTGTGAGACTGGCAAGCTTTTGGACTGGTATCTGCCCTAGGAGTGAAGGAAGGGAAATCATAATGTACAAGGGGTGATCTGGACACTATATTCAACTCCTTTGAAAAGGATGTTTCCATAACCTTGTAATAGACAAACAAAGGGGTAAGGGGACATCAGGCCAAATGCAACATTGTACTGTTCCTTCTCATTCAGGCCTCACTAGGTCTTACTGTCATCAGCCCAAGGCAGAATCTATTCAATCTAGGCATCTTCCTCTAAGCTGCATAGGTTGAATAGATAACCAACTGAACTGTTGTTCAGTTTTCAACTGGAGAAGGCGGGGGAGGCTGGCACTGACTTAGGCCAGTAGACAGGAGATGCTACCGCATGTCTCCCAACCTGCAGGCCACTGCCAGCTCGGCCAAGTATCCCCAGCTCCCTGCTGTCCTTCCACAAAGGGCACCCTGTCCAGGTGCTGGCCCACCTTGAGGGAGACTCCCCCTCAGGTTTCCCCCAGCCTGGGTTCCCCAGTCCAGGCAGCCCTGGGGAGCTGAGGAGAATCCCCTCTCTCCTCCTTCCCAGCTGCTGATTGCTTCAGGTGCTGCCACAGGAGGGAGGGAGAAGAAGTCCTCCTGGATTCGCAGCAGCTGAGGCAAAACCAACTGCAGAGGAGCAGGAGAATTTCCCTCTGTTTCCTGAGGTTGCCTGAGACTTGCATGGGCTAAGGCAAGCAGCTCTGGGGTTTGGGAGGGAAGGGATTCTCCTCAGTTCCCTGGGACTTCCCAGGTAGGGGTACCCTGGGCTGGGGTAGGGGGGAGCCCTCCAAGGAAGGGGCTCCCTGGTGCCCCCATTCGGGGTTGCATGGGCAGACACCCAGCCAGGAGGATGACTTCTTCCTCCCTCTTGTGGCAGTGGTCAAAGCAATCAGTAGCTGGGAAGGGGGAGAGGGGAGGGCCGCCGAGGGTCAAAAAGTCCTCACCACAGGAGCTTTTCCTTCCCCTACATGCTGTGTAAACTTGGCTAGAGGGATCTGGGGGTCTGCTCCCTTGTCTTTGCACCCCACCCCCATCCCTGTGGGATGAGAGATGCACGCAGGAAGCAGACTAAGGAGCTGAGGGGCGAGGTAGTCCCCACTCCACTGGAGCAGACAGCATAGCCCATGGCTACGAAGCATCCTGGGATGCTGGGGGGACTGTGAGTTAACTTGAACCAGGACGGGATCAGGGACAGAAGTTCTATAACTGATTTAGGTTAAACCAGTTTAAGTCTGGTACTACAACCAACCAGGTTTATCTTAAACCAGTTTTGGCCATTTTTAAAGCAATTTATATGCATTGAAGTTCTGTTCTAAGTTTAAACCAGTTTCCAATCACTTAAATTGGTTTATGTGTAACTTCTGTCCCTTCTTTCATTTTTTTTACAGCAAAGAAAACATACTGTAAATTCAAATAACTGCTTTATTAACTGCATCAACTTGTTAATGTCCTTATTGTCAACTAAATACAAAGGCAGCTCCTGAAACTGCCCTATGAATATGAAAATGAAGCATTTTAATTAGCTGGTAATAGAAAAATAAAATCAAATAGTTTCAGGGAACTGTAAAAAAATACTACATGGACAGATTTTAAAAATTTAGCATCTCTTTAGAGTAAAGAATCATAATAGGAGTTACTTGGCCCTCAACTATACTTATGGGAACAAGTACCACATTCAGGATACAGATCACTGTTTCCTTCTGCCACACTGTATTCATTTTTATAATTGTTAAAAGACAACAGTTTTTTTCCCCAAAGAACTTTTAAAAGATATGTCCAAAATGGGTGTGAAAGGTTGAATTAACTTTCTATAAATCCACTTGATGTAACTTATAAAATATGGGCACAATATTTAACCTACCCATAATGCCGTATCTTCCCTTGCAAAAGGAATGGAGCAGAAAGATCTAGGAGTTCAAGATCTTCTTGCGTGGATCTCACAGGAATAACACCTTTAAATCTTCTTGTAAATTTCAGAATTTCTTTTTGTGTCCCTCCTTTAACAACAAATAAACAACAATTTATTAACTCAGAGTTCCCCAAAATCTTGATACCTGGGGCACATTATTTTCTGGATTAAAACTGGCAACGTATTTCGTTCTTATGCTTGAGACTGTGTGTGTGTGTGTGTGTGCGCGCGCGCAAAATACGTATGCATGCATTCTTTTCTGTAAAACAACAAACATATTCCATTCTCCTGGCAGAGGAAAGTGTACTAGTGCTGAAATGTACTGTTAAAAAATGACACCACTACCTCTTTCTTTAAGCAAATGGTTAGTATTTATACTAGCAGTTTCAACCTTTTAGTCTTAAGGCACTCCTCCATAATTCTCTGAATTTTGTAGCACCCTGGTTGAAAATTGCTAAGAATAGATCTAAAAGATCTAAATTCAGACAAGATATGGAGGGGGCTTTGAGGCTAAAAAAGAAATGAGAATCGCTGATCTAGTCCTTGACACTTAAGAGCAAGGACCTCACTCTGCTATGCCTTGCTCTTTCCACTGTCTGCCCCCTCCCAACTCTCAGTCTGTACCTCAGAGAACAAGGCTCCTTCAGGGTCTCACATGCTGGTGACCACCCCTGCAGCCCCTCTTGCTAGCCTCAGGAGGGTGAGAAGATTGGAGGTTATAAGCCAGGCTGCAAATCACAGCTCCATCTGTGCACCTGTCCATCCACTTGCATAAGAGTGCTGCTGGGAGTGTGGGTGGTTGGAAGGGGGCAGCATAGCGGCTGCCTGAGGGAAGGGAAGGCAGCAGCAGTGGTGGCAGTCCCCAGAGGAACAGTCATAGGCACTGATGGAGTAGTTGGGTCAGACACAGGGTGCCAGATGTAAGAGAAGAGCATTAACCTCCTCTCACAGTGGATCTCACAGTATTTCTGTTGCTTTTGTGCCACACTAGTGTACCACAGCACACCCTTTGAGAATCACTATTAACTGTATGCACATAATGCTAAATTAAATAATTCAACTCCCTTGGACTGATGGATATCAATTTCAGGACCTGTGACAAATAACTGACCATGATCCAATGTTAAAAAGGACTCCTAAATTGACTGTAGTGTTGAAACAATGATTTATCCATTATGGTCTAGGAGTAACTGATTATATATATTGATTGTACAAAAATGTGAATACTTATATAAAGCTGCAAATGTGACTTGTTACTGCATGCAGAAATCAGATGTTTAAATAACCACATATTCAATAGAGGCAAAATGAAATGTGCAATTTGCCATGACACACTTAAAAAATATTTTATGGTAGTAAATGACAATTAACAAATTAGCATAGCTTAAAACAACTTTACTCTTGGGAAATGCCTGCAGTTGCCCTGTGCTACTCTCAGGACCATTGCCAAAACCTAAGCCCTAACTACTTGCTTCCCCAAAACCACAACACGAGCAGTGAAGTTGCTTCAGATGTCAATCTCATCTGCTTCTGGGGGAATCAGACGAATGGTACATGACCAGTCCATGGACTGGATGACCTGGCTAGACAAAGCTTTGGCTGAGATGTTCTAGTTGGGGATAGTCCTACTTTGGGGAGGGAGTTGGACTAGATGACCTCCTGAGGTCCCTTCCAACCTTGATTTTCTTTGAGTCTATTTCTATGAATGGTGTGTGGCTGGCCCCACATGCATGCATGTGACTATGCATGTGGATCCTCCCATGTTGGATTCAGTGCATGTGACATCTGCTCCAGCCATCTATAACTCATCACGAAAAGGCCCAGCTTCCCAGGGGCTTGCCTGCTACCATCAGAACAAGTGAGACCCATGGTTCTGGGGCCCTGGTGCTGCTGGGGCTCCAGAATTGCTGCTTTCACCTGGGTGCTTGGCACCCAAACCAGGAAAAGCCACAGTGTTGGAGCCCCAGTAGCACCATGGCTTCTTCCTGCAGCAGGTACAAAATGTCTGGGTGACAGCTACAGCACTGGAACTCCAGTAGCACTGTGGGAAGCAGCCAAGCACCACGACTTGTTCCCATGGCTGCAACTAAGCACTCACAACAGACCCGCAGCCTTGGTCAGGGACCTTCCCCTGGTGGCAGCCAAGTGCTTGTGAGCCTAGGCTTCTTCTGATCGTAGCGCTGGGGTGCTTCAGCACCATACATCTCACCCAGGTGCTTGGCTACCCCAAGGGGAAGGTCCCCCGTCAAGGCTGTAAACTGGATAATCTAGATATGTGGGCTGGATCTGGCCGCAGACCATATGTTTGACGCTAATGCTTTAGGGTAATCCAATGCTGCTACACTGGAGATCTGTAGTGTGCTGGAGAGCAGCGGCAGTAGTGCCTTGGAAGTGTCCTCATCATTTGCCTCAGTTCTCTGTTTGGAGCATGCAAGCAGCCACATAACTACTATGGAATGTAGCTACAGTGAAACTACTGTGACCACTAAAATGATTTTTTTTTTCCACATGGAAGCAACTTGCCATTGTAGTTCTTAAATGGCAAAAAAAACCCAACAGATTTTTAGGTAGCAATTTGAAGGAAAGCGCTTGCTAAAAGCATCAGAACTGAAGCAAGGCGAAAAATGAAACACAGTAATAAATAGGATGCAATTTTAAATACTGCTTTCATGGGACTTTATAAGACTTTACTGGAAATTAATGTCTTATGTTATTAGAAAAGCTGGGATTTTTCTGCAATTTTTCTGCAATTATGCAGGATCAGTTTGATAAATTTCTCCCTATATTTACTATAATCGCTCTGCAATTGCTGCTTTAAAATACACACTTAATAACCAACACCTTTGGCCAAAATAACAAGTCACTAAATACCTGCTTCTTAAATCTTGAAACAACTGCAACTAGAAGACGACCCAATTCTTAAAGAGATTTTTCCAGAACCACTCATCCTAGCTTTTAAACAGGCATTGAACCTTATCACCAGAAGCAAACTTCCTATGGCCCCAAGCACACCAAATGGATCCAGACCATGCCAACACAAGAAAAGTAAAACCTGTCCACACATTTCTATTACTCCCACAACAGAACCATCACCACCATCACTAATCCTGGATCTTATGTCTGGACCTCCAGAAATGTAATAGATCTTATCCAGTGCAGTGAATGCCGTGATGGAAACTATGTAGGAGAAACCAAACAACTGAGTACCAGAATGATAGATTTTCAGTGTGCGTTCAAAGACAAAAAATACCCAATTACTGTGGGTGCACATTTCTCACAAGACAACCACTCTCTCTAACCTCTCAGTTCTAATCCCCAAAGGGAATTTACAAAACACCTATTGTAGATGAGCCTACGAAATTCACTTCATAAATCTACTGGATACAAAAAATCATGGCCTACATACAGACATTTAATTTATGACACATTATAAACTACCTGCCATCTGATAACTGCAGGTAACTTTTCTACATTTTATCACTGGTCCACATTTTCTTTTGTTTTTCCCATTCCATCTGCCTGTCTCTTGCTCATTAACTCCTACCCCCTCTGATCTTCCCTGCCACACATCTGCATTTTCACAAACCTGCATTTTGCATATTAGCTTAAGCTTCTATTTGACCATAGAGAGAAGACAAACACCAGCAGACTCTCCCTATGTCTGAAGAAGGGTGCCTGTGCTTGAAAGCTTGCAAAGAACAATTTTTCCAACTATTTAGTTGGTGTAATAAAAGATATCACCTTTGCCCAAATAACCGTATCTGCCTATCTCCTTAATTCATGAATAGATAACAGGGAAGAAACAGCAATTACTTTTTGCAATGTAGTTGTTTTCTACAAAAACAAGTGTGCTGTTTAATGTTAAATTTTAATAAAATGTATGATCATAAAAAGCATTATAAGGTGCTCTCTGATTCATGCACATTTTAGATTTGTAGTTTACTATCTGTAGTAATGATGTAATGATTTGTAATGATTAGAAAAGTCAACACACCCAATGTTTCCATGTGCTAGGTGATGTGCAAATTGCACAAGAGACCATACCTTTTTATTTACATTTTCACTCTAATTAGACAAAAGGTTGGGAGGAGAAACAAGTACAGAGATGTCCAACAGCTTAGCCGAAAAGCACGCAGGTTAGTTACAGAACCGAGAATAGAGCACGCGTCTACCAAGCCTCAATCCGGCACCTCTTAAGCCATACTTGAAATGTTACAACCATTCAAAGGATTTAAATAAGTATAAAACACATGCAGCTTTACCAATGGAACCACTGGGATAATTTAAGATAATTCATAAGATAAAGTTTCATTTAAGAAAATGTTTTCAGTTTACTTATAAATCAACATTGAAGTCTATAAGATTAAACAATAAATGTCACTGAAATTAATTATAGCGAGTATATTGTATGAATACTGAAGCCAATGATGAATGGTACATATTAATACACTTTTCACTAATGTGATGACATCTTAGTTTTAACCTTTATCCCAAATTAGATTTAATTTATGTTCAAGGAAATTAAAAAAAAAAATGCTAACAGAAAAACCTCTTTCTTGTGTCCATCTTTCATCTCAGCTGTCCAGTCAAGGCCAAACAACTTCTATGCCAGCAGCATGGCTCAGCATCTGGTTTATGGAGAGGAGAGGGTATTGTACTATACTAAAGCAACCTGCTTATGTTTAAAAAAAAAAAGTAATATATGGATCTCCTTAGTTAGATGGAATTGCCATGTTGTGTTTTACCTCTTCAGGCAGTGTACATGTGGAGAAGGTCAGGGAGGATGCTCAGGAGGCTGGAAAAAATGCCTTTTGGAACTTGTACCAACAAACAATATGGAAGTAAAACACAAACAAACAAACGAACAAAACCCAATACATTGTAGAAAAATCCCAGGACTGCGGAAGAGAAATAAATGGGCTAGAAGAAGCCCACTAGAACTTCTGTTTAGTGATACGGGAATAATTTACAATTCTGTCCTTCATTCCCACTAATGCACTTAATATGGTGTCATATCCAGCTGCAGAAGCTTTGGTATCTATGTAAAACATCTGTAGCAAAAATGATGAGGTTTGGTTTTAGGAGAAAAAAGCAGCCGCAAAAATGGGAAGAGGGTCCTGTTACAGAGGAAGAAAGTTATATTAATAAGTAATAAAAATGCATTCGGAACATGCTGCAAATGCTGCAATTAAAATGAGTCAAATAATAAGCTAAGAGGAAAATGGAAGGAGCTTTGCTATTAACCCTCATGATCTCTTAACTAACTCACCTTTGCTTTTTCACACCAAGGCACTAGGACAATGTGATCTTGCTTGAAATTCAGAAAATGAGGATATGCAACATATTTATATTCTTCTTTAAATTGCTTTGTTTAAAGTTAGATGCCTATTTTTCTCTCTAAAAAGCATTCTGTTAAAAATGAACATTTTCTGAACTATATTTATGTGAAACAACACTGACATCCAGAGGCTGACAATGCTAAGAGTAGGCTTGCATTCTCAGAAGCATGCCAAACCTTCTACTTATTTAGTATGTACTGAAGATCTTTTGAAAGATAAAAATCAGAACTAAACCTATCTACGAGCCCATTCATTATAAGTTTTTTGGTTTGACATGAGAATATACAAAAGTATCTAGATCCTCTCTGGATTACAGAAATAGTAACCCACTCTTCGCATTTTGTGTAATCACATCAGTGAACCAGTCAGTTAGCTATAACTAAGAGTTCCAAAGGAAAGTATCATTTAGTTAATCAGTCTGTCCTTGGTTTTTAATTCTCATTCTAAAATGTTTGTTTTTAATTTGGAGAGATACTTAAATCCTAAACACCTAGTAGGAAGGGACACTGTGGCTCCCTCCAGAAGTTACATGTTTTGGGGAATATATGAAAATTTTCCCAAGACAAAAAAAAATGACCAAGCTGCCAAAATGCCAGTGGATCCATACCAGAAGCTGCTGATTCTGCCATGCTGGGACAAACTTAATGTCTAGCCAGGTCTTCTACTCCCCATAATACCACAGTGCTCTTCTCTATCTCCTCACCTTCCAGTAGGAAGGGAAGTCATTGGTGACCTGACAGCCTGAGGAATTGCAAGCTGCCAGAAATGTTTGGTGGCTGCACTATCTCTGTTGCCACCCAGTGGTGAGAGCTGCTGAGATGAGGGCTGCCTGGTCAAGGAAAGCTGCTTTCTCCAATTCCAGACAGTTTGAGTGCCAAAAACTTTAAAAAGCTTCCAAACTACCTGCACAGTGCACACCCTTTAAAGCTGACGGCTCCTGAGCAGCCTGGCAATGGCAAGAGGCTGCCTAGTGTTGGGTTGCTCATGCGCCTGAAGGTCCTGACACTTGGGGAGGTGCCTGTGGCTACTCAAGAACAGCCTCAATTAAGTGGCAAGGGCAAAGGGACTCCCTGAAAGTGGCAAGAGAGGCTGTGTTCCCTACTCTCTCCTGCCACTGCCTGCAGGAAGTCCCTTCACCCTTGCCAGTGCAAATGGCAGTGGCAGGGCTGGCATACCCCAGATCAATCTGTCACCGAAGGCAACAACTTCACCCTTGCTACACAATGACAAGGGTGACAGGGCTCTGTGCAGGTAGCAGCAGGGGCTAATTGAGACAGAGCACTACACAAATAACATGGGGTGGGGTATGGTATCCAAAGAGGATACAACTGTAATTGTATTATCTTACCTTCTACCATTATCAAACATTTTCCTGGCTCTTGAACCATTTCATTGTGCTTCACAAAATGAACAGCTATTGTTCTTTGTTCTGGGTGTTCTGTATTCCACACAGCAGAATCATACCACAGCTTATTGTGCAATTCTGGATTTGGAAGTGTAGCTGCAGAGTCTTGTAAAATAAAGTCAAAGTCATCTCCATCTGGAACTTCTTGCCTAAAACCATTTGAAGAAGGAATAATTACATAATAAATCTATTAAATAATTAATTAAATAATTAAATAATAGCAGCTCCTTTGTCTAATAAAGTATGGTATGCAGTTCTTCAAAAATACTGAATTATAACAAAAGTACATGTGATACCTGAAAATGCACTTTTGTGCATATTATTATTTGACGAAACCTAATCTGATGACATGTTACAGCAGTTTTAGGGTTTGATGCTACACAGGCACGTGTGGAGTATTAGGCACTTTATGTCCAATTCAGTCCTGTGTTAAAGTGCCTGATCTTGCATTTTTAGCAGGCTAAGGCCTAATGCTTTCATCCAGGCTCACTTAAGTGACAAGGACTCCTTCTGACATCTCTAGGTTTTCTATCAAGCTCTAAGAAGGCTGATGGCTATAAAATGGTATTTAGAGGTTTGGTTTTGGGAATTGGCCTGTATGTAAAATAGATATGCATTAGAACAATGGTCCAGTGGAATGGCAAGGGTTAAACTGATTCAAAAAGCCTGTTTATGACTGTGACAGGGGCACTCTCCTGAGGCTGGGTCTCATGTCATCCTGCCCACCTGTCGTTATGGGGTAATCTGTCCGGTCTCACCTGCCATAACTTTGCTGTTCCTACAAACAGATGGTAAATGTGGGAGACTATTACATGCCCCGATGCCAGGGGGTGCTATCTGTGGCTCCGAACCTTCCCTCCCC
>NW_005842106.1:1531268-1540410 GCF_000455745.1 Alligator sinensis
TGCCCATGACTTGCAGATGGCATCCAGATTAATATTACTCCCAGTCTGAGACTGGAACAAACCGAGTCCAAAGTTGGGCTTCACACACACGCACATTCACACCACCACCCCTCTCACAAAAGGCCTCTTCCACTCCGCCCCTGTCTTACCTGGGCCTCTGGCTTACTGCCTGTTAAGGGGCCACACTCCACTGCCCTGTTCCTCCTTGAGTGGTCCCTCTTGGGCCATCAGGCTTTGCTACTTCCATACTGGCCTCGCCATGCAGGACCTTGTTCCCGCGAGTTCCCCTACTCTACGTGGTCTGACCTTATGCCAAACTCTCGGCTAATTCTGCCCCAAACCCTTCACCAGGCACAGGACTGGCCCTTGTGCTGTCCTTCAAGCTTACTCATTTGGCCCTACTCAGTGCACCCCTTGGGCTGTCCTTCACGCCTACTCCGACTTCAGCCCTACTCAGCCCCCTCATATGCACAGCCCTTCAGGCCTACTCGTATTTCAGTCCTACCTGGTGTGGAGCCTCCCAAGGCTTTCCGTATTACCCCCTCTGGGGTCTCTGTTGGTCTCAGGTGGCACTCTGCTTGCTGTGCCTGGCCGCACTGCTCTCACTCCCCAGGGTCTTACACCCCCCCTCATGGGCTCAGGTGGCTGCAGCCATACCTGGCCCCAATACTGCCTTCAAAGCCTACCTGAAAATGGGGGCTGGGGTTAAGGGTTACCCTCCTTTCACCAGGGAGGTAACTGGCCTGGCATTTCCTGGGGACTCCTGCACCACCAGGAGCCCCACCAGGCCATCCTTCCCCAGCAGGGTACAGTTTTAGGTCATGCCCAGGACCAGGAGCCTCCAAATCATCCCTATAAGCTCCTGCCCTTACTTCCAAGATGTATCGTACAGCATTTCAGCCAAGCAATGTTTCTGCCTGGCCTGCCAGCAGTGAACTGCTCTGCTTATACAGGCAGTCAGTCTCTCAAAATGGCTGCTGCAATAAAGCACCTGCTGGCTGTTTGGCTCAGCCCTTAAGTGGCAGGCACCAACAGCACCCTGCCACAGTGACAAAGGCCCACTATGTTTCCTTCAAGGCCTACTGTGTCTGAAGCCAGCAGACACAGGCTGGGAAACTGAAGACATGTACCACACTGTTCCATAACATGAATAGTGTACGCAAACAGAGACAAGGGACTCTGCAGCATTAGCACCAGCTCACAGTGCCAAACTGCAGAGCCCTTGGGACTTCCGGCTTTGGTGGATGGAGAATGGTAAATGCCCAAATGAAGATGTGTGCGCATGTGATGGGTTTGTGAAACAAAGGAATATGCTGGCAGGATAGTATGATGACCACAGGGAAACCAAACTATGATGCCCAGGAATAAAGAGTCATCAGAGGAGGAAGAGGAAGGATTTCAGGGCAGTAAAGGGTCCCCAAGAGGGGAACCTGAAGCTACCATGGACAGATGACACACCACCAGCCCATCTCACCCACTCCACTGGCGGGGGAGGGGGGAGGCCTTGGCCTTTGACCTCCAGGCTGCTGACATCTGACATTCAAGAGAACACCTCAGGGTGAAGCTTGCGTACTGGCCAGATGAATCTTCCCTCTGTTACAGCTCTAGGACAGTAGATATAAAATAGTTTGCATTTGTCTTATCTGCTATCACTGTGTATCAATAACATTCACCTATTATTGAATGGCGAGGTTGTGGTTGGTCTGAGGGTTTGGGTCCATGGAACAAGGTAACTGGGTCATAAAACCAGTGCCAGCGAAGGCCATGCAAATGCATTACTATTTTAGTGTAAAAAAAGACTGCACTTAAATGCTTGAAATTGCGAATTATGTTTATGCACCAGACTATTTTACCTTGCACTCCACCAAAAATAAAACTGCAAGAGTAGAAGCTAGATGCTTGCTTCCCTTGAAAGATTATACCTAAAACTTGCACTTTGTCTCACACACATTCTGTTTCTATTTGTGCCAGAATGAAACCAGCTTGGCATTCCCGACTCAGTACTTTAGAGGGGCTTGCATGATATCACAACTAATCATAATGTAACTACTTACATGTAAAGGAACTACTAGTTTGCTTATAGAATTTTAACAGCAAAAACAACTTCTGTTGTGTGGAAAGCTTTGTTCATTTTAGTAGTATAGGAACTGTGACTGGAAACAACATTGCAAAATAACGTAGCTTAGAATATCTCATAAAGCACTGACTGAAGGCCAGTCTGACTCGTAAGTAAATCAACTGAAAAAATCTCTATATCCAGAGCACATTTTGATGGACACTATAGCATTCAGTATTAACTGCCAATGGAAAAGCAGAACAGACATTTATAACCTATTTACTGATTTGTTCATTTGCTATACGTATTTAAAATACATTTTCAGTCTTTGGCAAAGTTGTGGACACAATTTCTTGTGTATTCTTATGAACAGAGTTAGTCAAGAATGAGCATATCCACTTCCTGGGAAATTCCATGTATGTAACAGAAGTTGGTAATCTTTGGGTATGACTCTAAGGCTTTTGGCAGATGTTAGACTTAAGATGCGATTAACCTGTTTATTTGTTCCATAAAGAATAATCTGGCCACACATCCAGGCAATTTATGGCATTTCCACAACACGTGAAATATTTTACGGCCAGTTTCCATTGCATCTTGATTGAATGTGTAGTAGGGCAGCCCTGGTTGACAGCTCCCTTCGTGTCAGCAGGCTGACATCCGTGCAGCCCTTCTGTGCTGTATGTGGGGTGTCAAGTTGAGGGGAACTCATTAGCTGGGCTGGGGGTGATGAGGAGCAGTGGAGCTCTCCAGCATGGTTCCTGCTTTTCCCTGCAGCTCCTCTGGGAGTGGAGGAGCAAGCTGCAGAGCGCCCTGAGACCCAGCAGGGTGGCTGCTTTGCCCCACAGGTGCCAGGAAGCTGCAGAACAAGGCATTTGACACATCCTGGCCATAGGGTCACTGGAATTAGGGAGAAGCTCCCCAATCTTGGGTTTTCTGTGCACAGGACCTTTAAAAAAACCTCACGTGCAGCCGAGCCCTCCACCGTCTTAAACTGGCTCAGGTGCAGTCCTGGGGTTGAGACCGACAATCAGGGATTGTTGGTCTCAGCCTTGGGACCCCTCTTGAGTCTTGCATTGGGTCCAGTATAGTCTTGGGGCTGAGATGAAACATCAGCTGATGGTTGGTCTCAGCTTCAGGGCCACCTTGGTCCATGCCGGGCTTTGGGCACCCAGGTTTCAACTTGCCAGTACAGTGGTTGCCCAGGAGCATGATCCCAGGCTTTTCCTGTATAAGTAGTAATGGCACAATCTGCAAAATTAGAGGTTCTGCCACACATACATAGCGTGGTAGGATGCATATTTGTTGGGACTGGGGATCAGATCCCATTACACCATGAAATGAACATGTGCCAGGGGCCTTAGGTATGTCCAGGAGAAAGATAAAAAAAATGGTATGGCCCTGAATAAGAAAGCACTTTTTAAAATATATTATGAACAAAAAAAGCCCTAGAGGAGGTAATATTGTTAATAATGATGCAAAAAAAGACAGTAAAATATTCAATAAACATTTCTATTTTGTTTTTGGAAGTAAACAGGATAATGTGTTTTATCATATGAGGTAATAAAGTGCTTTCCAATCTATTTGTAGCCAAGGAGAACATTAAACAGCATCTGCTACAGACAAATATTTAAAAAACATCAGATCTAAATAACTTACACCCAAGAGTACTTCAAGAAAGAGAAAGTGGCTGAAATTTGGTCCAGTGATGCTCATATTTAATAGATCTATGAATACTGGAGACATTTCAGAAAACTAAAAGAGTGCAAAAAAGCCAATATTCAAAGAGGGATATGAGATGTAGATAAGTATACATCTGTTAGGCTGACATCAATCCAAAACAAAAGATGGAAGAGCTGTTCCAAGATAAAATTTGTAAATTAGGTACATGATGAATGCCAGTCCATACGGTTTATGGAAAATAAGTCTTCTCAAACAATCATTCTCTTAGGAGACTACAGATTTAATTAATGAAAATAACTGTGTAGATATAATTTGACTTTTTAAGGTATTCACTTAGTATAAGTACAAGTTAAATGTATTAAGAACAGCTACCTGATGGATCTAAAAAGTAAACATCACTAGGAAATTATTTAAGAATGGAAATGGCTAGTAGAATTCTATGCATTTTGGTACTAGGCCCAATGCTAGTCAACATTTTCATCAATGATCTGGAAGCAAACATAAAATCACTACCCAAAGGCATAACTGGGCAGTTCTATGATCTGGATGGCAATAGTACAATGGACAGCTGCTGCAGCTAGGCCTGTAGTGAGATGGTTGCTGTTCTTGTGTCTCCCCCCCAGTTGGCACTAGGGTTGGTGCTTGGGGCACCCCTTCTTAATTATACTACTGTCACTACCAATAACGTTGGTAAATGACAGAAAGACTAATGGAATTATAAGTAATGGGACACAGCTGTCATACAAAATGATCTGGATTTGTCTGGTAAATCGGATTCCAGTCAAATGTATGTAGTTTAATTCAGCCGAATAAAGTTCTACCTCAGAGGAACTAGTAATTCAGGCTATAACTACAGAATAGGGAAACATACCTGGGAATGTAATGACTAAAACAGACCTAGGGGGTCAGAGTGGACAGTAACTCAAATATGAGTTCTTGGTGTGGTGCTGTGGGGAGAAAGGGCTATTAGAATAACTGGATTAGTAACAAGGATTGCAGACTACCCAGGTTATTTTATTTCTGCTCAAGTCATTGGTAAGACAATTACTGGGATAGTGCATATAACTCTTTTCCCCACATTTTAGAAAGGACATTGAGGAATTGGAGAACGTACAAGAAGGAGCCAGAAAATTAATTATAGTCAAGAAAAAATGCATTAGAGTAACTGACTTAAATGCTGAATCTGTTTAGCTTATTACAAGGAAGATTCAGAAGTGACTTCATTACACTCTGCAAATACCCTGAGAAAACACTGGGTAAGAAAGGGTTCATTTATTTTTTGAAGAAGATATAAAAACAATGGCTGAAAGTTGAAGCCAGATAAATTCACAGAGTTCATAGTTTTCATGGGGAAGGTAACTAACCACTGGAACAAAATGAAGGGGAAGTGGTAGATTCCCCACCTCTTGAATTAGTATATTCAAATCAAGACTGGATACCTTTTGGGAAGATATGCCTTAATCAAACACAATATATTCTTTTTTTTCAACACGCGAGTGCCCTGTGCTCAATAAAAGAATAAAATTAAAGGCCTGGAAATCTACAAGAACTCAGACTAAGGGCCCTACTGGTCTAAAGTTTTATGAATACTTAATTTTCTTACACCAATTAGGTTAAAATTAAACATGTGTTCAAGTACATTGCAAGACTGGCACTGGAATGCTCATTACTTTGCAAGATCAGCCCCGAACGCACGTTAACAAATCAATCCTCACAACCCTCCTCTGTAAGGAAGACATTACATACTTTAGACATTATACATTTTAAAGATGGAAAACAGGAAAGTAAAATGTTTTGTAAGACCCCTGGCAGGAGCATGAGAGAATTAGGATTTGAAACCAGAAGTAAGAGACTCCCAGAGTCGCTCACAACCCATTAGATCCCTCTATATCTGAAGCTGTGCTAGAAGGGATTAGGTTGCCTGTTTTATTTAACATATTCAATTCTCTTTCCTGAAACAAAGATTAAATAAATTTATGCTTGGTTTACAAGACTGAGTTTGGCCACGCCAAAATTGCTCCTGACAATATTATTTTAATAGTATTTTCCTGCCCCGAATAAAAAGAACTTTAATAAATGAAGCCAAACACGGCTTCTAATTCTGTGGAGAGTTACCTTCTTCATAGTACTACAAAAGCCAAAACTAGGTAACTTGGACACCAATACTTTTTGCACTTGTGTACTAAAAAAAAGAATGTAAAGATCGAGCATAGGTATTTACATGCAGTAATTCCATATACTAAATCCAGGTCAAAACTGACTGCCAAATATAGGAACTGAAACTAAGTCTCATTTTTGGATACTAAATGGGGTAAAATAAGAACATCTTATATGATTGCAGATTTTCCCGCATCTGGTTTCAGTAACCTTTCCATCCTTTGCTTGAAATGAAATGGATTAAAATCCAACTCATTTTAACTATTAAAAGAAAGATGGAAATATCAGAAAACCTAGAAATCCTAAAACATACTAAATAATTATGTAAGACACTTACAGTGAGTTGCATTTTGAACAATATAGTTTAATGGACTGATAAAGCTTCTGGGGTTTAAAAGTTCTCAGTTTTGCTCTAATGCGATACTGTTGAGGAGCGTGGTTGTTCAAAATGGTATTGAATGCTGTTACATTTAAATCCTGGTGATCTGTCAGCACTGGAAAAGAATAAAAATGTAAACTATCAAAAATAATGAAACAACACAGAAGTACAAAAGACTAAGTGGAAGGACATGACAGGGGTGTGCTTATTTTCCCTATTTTTTTTTAATAAATGAAACTTTTCTTCAAACATTATTAGACCCTAATGTCTGTAAATTATATTTGAAAACTTACACTTCCAAAAACAGATTTTAAATTTTAGCCCTAGTTTTCAATGGCAGCTGGTGGTTGCCTTTCCCATAGCTGGAACTGAATATTAGATTAGCAAACTCTAGGTTTAGGTGAAACAGTGATCTGAACTACGATCTGAAGCAGGGTTGTCAAATATATGGCTCACGGACTGGATTTGGCCTATAGTCATGTCATGTGGCCTGCAGAACTCAGAGGGGCCAGGAATTTGGGGGGCAGGGAGGGCCTCCCCCAAAAATCAAGAGCTGGAAAGCATGAAGTTCCACTCCATGCCAACAAAAGGGAGTGAGTGATGGCTGCTTTAACACCCACCATAGCTGCCACTGCATCCAGATCTAGCCTGCAAGGAGACCAGTGGTTGGGTCCAGATTTGGCCCAAGGGGTGGGGTGAGTTTAACATCCCTGATTTAAACCAATTTTGGCTCATCCAGTGTCTATGTTTATGGAGATAGTGGCAGGAATAGGAAATAGGTGGGCTGACCGATATCTTTTAAAGAATGTGTGGTGGTAGGCTAAGCTTTAAAAATATTATATTTCCAATGGTTCATTCTAAGGTTCGATATAAGATGAAGAATGATCATGCATATCAAAAATGTTTACATTTCTTCCTATTTCAAAATGTACCAATGAAATGAAAGCCATATGAGATTTCAGGGGTTGCAGTTCTCCAAGACGCCCCCAACATTAGAGGATGAATGCATCTTAAGCTGAACATAGGGCTGTGCAAAACGGCACTGCTCCATTTCGACTTCAGTTTTGCCATTTTGAAGGGACAGTGTTTCGTTTTGCTGTTTTGAAGCACTGTTCTGTTTTGTTTAGTCGAAACTGTTTGCTGTTTTGACACGTTTTGACATTTTGCCCATAGGCTATAACGGGGAATCATGAAAATGCCTAAAATGTTGCCATTTCTTGCCCGATTCAAATGAAAACAGCAGGGAGTGTAGCCCCTGCTGAGGCCACAATGCCTGTCAATTTTCAAGGAGATAGGTGCAGGGGTTTCTTGGAAACTGCACCTCAAACTGTTCAAAGCAAAACTCGTGTCACTTGTAAGTGTGAAGGCCCAGGGGGGTGAAAACAGCAGGCATGGCAGCCCCTGCTGAGGGCATAAAGCCTGCTAAGTTTCAAGGAGACAGGATGCAGGGGTTTCTGGAAAATTGCACGTGAAATTGCTGACAAGCAAAACTTGAGACGTGAGACTGTGTGTGTATGCATTAATGTGCACCCTCACTGGCACTGGGGCCTCTACATGACACGGTAGTGTGCCCCAATGAGGTCTCCTCCTCCCCTCCAGCCTCAGTCTGGTCTACCACTTTACATAACAACAAGTAAGCACTGTAGCACACTAGCACTAGCATCTTAGGCAGCTGAACTGTCACAGAGACTTTCTTTCCTTTCCTGCAGGAGCTTCTTCTCCACCAGCTGCCAGCCCCAGCCCTGGGGCTTAGATGTGTCCAGGGCCCTGCCTCCTTCTGGTCAGCTGACTGGGGACAGGTGATAGGTCTAAGGACATGGCACTGGCAGACAAGGTTCTTTGGGTCAATCTGATATCGTTTAGTAGACCAACTGAATAGTTGGAGAAATATATCTTAGCGAGCTTTAGGGTTTAAAAACCCTTCGCCAGGCTGAGGAAGCACCTGCAGTTGGGGTGTGCTGTTCCTGGATGGAAGGAATAGTAAAGAAGCCAGAAGCTGGCATTACGGCTGTGCAAAATTTCACCAGGTGTTTCGTTTCGAAGTTGTTTTGACATGTTTTGAGCTTAAAGCAGCGAAACTGAAACAAAACAAAATGCTTCGAAACAGCTTCGAAGGAGCTGCAGGATCCAAGGAGGTGTGGTGGGGTGTCACTACATTACCAGCAATGCTGAATATCCTCTTGCTTGGAACACTGGTTGGTGGACTGGATGGGTGTTCGTGGACAACTGTGTCCAGATCCAGCCACATCTGGTTGTGGATTGCCCAGTAGGCCAAGTAGTCACACAGCAGCTGCTCCATGTCCTTGGCGAGACAGGCAGCCACCAAGGCCTGAGTGCTACTTGCCTGATGGTGGCGTCTGGTACCTCTGGACCCCACTATGGAAGCCATGTCCTTGACCCACATTGGTAGCAACTGTAAGAGGAGACTGGCTGGTGGATGGCATGCTGGCATGGGACAGCGGATCCCCCTCTTCCATGTCCCCCGCCTCTGTCCTTCCCCCTCCCTGATTCTCTTCACCAGCACCTCTGTCCACTGATCCAGGGTTTTGCTGCCACATATGCTGACGCTGCCCTTCACCCTCGGATCACATATGGCGGTCAGCATGTGGACCACACTGGAACTCAAGAGATCAAGCCATTTCCTCATGCCCTCCTTCAGCCACCTCACCAATGCCTGCATGTCTGGTGACAGCGGCTTGCCCCAGCCAGGAACACAACTGCTGGAACTTCTCCATATGGTTCTGAAGTTCCTTCACTACAGGGAGCACCTGGCTAAGGAAGGCATCGCCAGCACTGAGGGTCTTGGTGGCCTCAAGGAAGGGCTTGAGGGCCCCCAAGATCTTGGAGATGGTATCCCACTTAGCTCTGTT
>NW_005842106.1:1540468-1546508 GCF_000455745.1 Alligator sinensis
CCCCCCCCCAGCCTCCCGAGCATCAGATATGTGGAGTTCTACGAAATCTCACTGCTCCCCTCTCCTTGCTGCCAGTAGAACCAGAAGCCTCATGCCTGCTAGTTGTAGGAAAGAGGCTGTGTCTCAGTGAGGGAGGTGGGGAGGAACTTACAGCTCTCCCTCTACCACCTGTTCCGCCACTCCCTGAAGGCTTGCCAGCTGCCTTTCCAGCATGTTTCGTAGTGTTTCATAGTGTGTTTGGTGTGCTGGAAAATCTGTGTGTTCTTCTGTAATTTAATATGTATTTATGTAATATATGTAGATAATTGTACGTATATATTTATGTAATGTACGTATTTATGTAATAAATAAAAGAAGTGTTTGTATATGTTCCTGAATAAATTGTATATTATAAAATGCAATATATGCTGTGCTTCTCTGCCCAGTGAATGGAATGCACACTGTGAGAGAAAGCACAGATTTATTTTCTGGGAGGAAAAGAATCAAATTAGACTAACAAAAACAAAAAGAGGATTTTGGGGGAGGAATACATTGAAAGGAATTAATATAATAAACAGTATTAGGAAAGTAAAAGGTACTGGATCCCACTTGCTAGGAATAAGCTAGCAAGTAGGAAGTGATAACCTTTCTCTGACGCTGCTGAGCTGCTGGAAAACAGCTCAGTAAAGCTGATCCCAAGGCACAGAAAAAGCTCAGTTCAAACAATGCTTTTTATGATGTTTTTCCATCTCCCCCCCGCAGAGCACTGGGATTGGAAGAGACCTCAGAGGAGGATCACAGTCACTGGCCAGCTACACATGTCAATATCAGAGTAGTCTTTCCCTCTTTAGTTTCTCTTTAGCTGCAAGCAAGCCCAGCTTCAAAACTCGAAATGTAAAAAGTTTTGAAACGTTTCGAGTGCCCTCATTTCGTTTCAAGGCTGTTTCAAAGCCTTTCATTTCATTTTTATTTTGCTGTTTTGAACTCAAAATGAGCTGAAACAGCGTCGAAATGAAATACTCATCGAAATTTCGCACAGCCCTAGAATATATGTGCATCCCATAGGCAAAAAAGAACACTGATATAGTTTATGTCAGAATACATATATGGCTTAAACAGTTGCATCCATAATGGAAATCAGATACATGCAGCTACTTCAACTGTTTATCTTTGTTACATATAAGTAATAAGAAATCTTTCTGCTGTTTCTTACCTGTGACAGACAATTGCTGGCATCTCTCTAAATATATTACTGGGTCTAGAATCCAGAAAAAACGCAGTAACATTTTTTGAGTTTTTGTTACTAAATACGCATGCAGAAGAGCATATGAATACAGAATTAATTTCTAAATAAATATATATCACTTGTAGTACGGCAGAAAAAGAAGGCAGTACGAAACTTAAAATCAGATGTTAACAGTGACATATTTGAGAAAAACGGTTGTTACTGTGTGTGGCACTGATATTTACCACTTTTTATACTGGTAAGATCGGTATCCATTTTGAATAAAGTCACAGATAATTGCTGTGTTTATGTTAATAGAAAAGCAGTTAATGTCATCACGTGACATGCTATTCCCTGTAACTGTGCATAGAATTTTATTTCCCTTTCTGCATCTAAATGGTAGTTTTCTAACTGTGCAAGTGACATTTTTGACACTGATGTGCAGGTAGTAATTTTATTATTCCTGCACTGTGGCTGTGTAAGTGTGCATGTGCATAGAATGAGCATGCACAATTGGTCATGCACTGAATGGGCAGGTATCCACTGTGGACGGGTTAACATAGCTGGTAAGAAATCCTATGACTAATGGATGTTAATGCCAGAGAAGGACAATAGACTTTCTTACAACTAGGTTGTTAAGGTATTTGCCCAGAAAGCAGGAGATCTGGGTTCTAGGCCTACCTCCTCATCCAGACAGGATTTATACAGACATCTCCAGACCTCCTTTTGAAGCTGACCCCCTCCGCAGCCAAGAGAAGGAGATGCATGAAGCCAGGAGGAAAGCTGGAGGACATTTGCTTCTGGGGGATAGAATGAACTCTGGAAAGGAAAAGACTCTAGGTTCTAGTCTGGGCTCTTTATTTCAATGGGACAAACAGTTTTGCACTGTACTGCTCTCCATCTAGTTTATCAAATACTACTAAATGCTCAGTTTCTAAAGGAGCATTGGAAAGGTAGCTGTGCTGGGAAGTTAGAGATGCAGGTTCAAACTGCTTTGCACCCTAGAACTTGCATCTGCTGCTACTTAAGCAAGTTGAAATAGGACAGCCTCATCATCTTCCTCTTCCCCATACGTGCCCAGCCAGTGCAAAGCCTACCACACGCACACAGTCTGTGCATCACACAGTTATGCGCCACAACAAAGAGTGAAGGCCAAAAGTAGCCCAGTGCACAGCAAGAAAACTACCATTTAGGCCTACAAAAGCAAACAGAATTCTGTGCTACATTTATGCTTTGTTTGATATCAATTTCAGGTTTTGTTGGTTGCAATGTTGCAATTTCCACAGTCTCAGAAATTATTCTCTTAGTTCAGAAATCCATCAGCTTTTTGTCTGACTTATGCTTTGCATTTGTTCTTTCTTAGAAGTTTTGTTTATCAACTAAGCTCACATGACTAACAAAAGAAACATAGCATCAAAATTAATGCATTAATTTAAAGCATTTTAAATCCTGGAAAGTGCTTTATAATAGATTAATTGCTACACTTAATTCCTTTTACCATTAGAGCGTCTACATGGTCTTGAGTTTGGGTAAAGCCTGCTTTTAAGCGTTTCACAGTGCTTTTAGATTTGACCATGAAAAACATTTATACAGAAAAAGACTTATGAGATTCAGATACTTTAATTCATACATAATAATAGTCATCTTAGAATTTTTTTGTTTATGTTTATGGTCCTGCGCACAGTGCAGGTAAGTCTAGCAATTCACTCAAAAGTCATCTTACTACTTGTCACACTTGATCTTCTTTCTGGTAGACAGAATTCTAGGAATAATTCATTATTGACAAGCTCCTGAGTGCACAGAAATTAATACCCCTTTTAAACAGAGCTAACACGAAATTAGCTTCAAAACAAATCCAAGCCCTTTCTTCTTCATCTTGTAACAATTATAAGGGTCTCTCTGCTCAACACTAATGACAGTGGACTGTAAGAACAGTCAATATCACCTAAGTACTTGCAGTTTTAAGGGACCCTACTGCTTATAGAAGGAAATTAATTTGGGAAAGATATGTACAAAGAAATTATAAATTAAATTTAAAAAATCCAACCATAACTGTAAAAACTTTTCCTTCCAGACACCAGCTCCTTTACATTTTTAAGGAAATGATATCGTTTGAAAAATTCAGTACATTAGTTTCTCTTTTTCAAGATGTTGGTGTTTAGATACTAGCACAAATAGGTGTGTCTTTTTGCCAAGTAAAACATTTGGGCAGTGACCATTCAACAGAATGAAATGGGAATAAGGCTTCTAAACACAGACATTAGACTGACAGCGTCTTGGTTCTTCGAAACATTTTGCCTTCCTCTTTATCCTAAATACCCAATAGAAAAATTCCTTTCGTTAAATTCTATTATGCAAATGGAAGCAGTCACTTAAGAAGGGAAGCAGGCAGCAAACCTTTGGAGCAAAGAATTTAGCAGAATTGCCAAACAAATACTTCAGTGTGTATGTTCCCTGGACCACCACTCTACAATGCTATTTTTACCACCAACGCAGAGGTGAGGTTCTCACTATCCATGTTTAACTGATCACTAAAAGTCCTTTTAAGGCAGTAATCTTTTAATAATATAAGAACTGCAGTGACATAGAAGCAGCATCAGCTAACATTGGTTTCTGGTTGAATAAGTCATCAACCTTATATATATTTAATGCTCTGTAATTAAGAACTTTACAAGCCTTCTTCAAGATAGTGATATGTCTATGTTGCATGGGGACGTGAATCATTTTCCAATTGCTCTTACTTGAAAAACTGTCAGAAGTGCTATGCAATTCCATTGAAGACACAGTTTCCACATTTTGATGCTCTGCGAGATCCAGAGAATCCAGAAATCTATAAAAAAGTAAAGGTTTTAAAAATACAAGTAAATACATTTTCTATGTACCTTTTCAGTTCAGAATGTAGATGAAATGTATCCAGGCCAGAGAAACTCTGATGGGCCTACAACTGAAATAAGTCAAATGCTTCAGGAATGGGGGTGTTGACTCAGGTAGCAGTTTGAGTAAGTGTCCAATATACTGCCAATGGAGAGGTGGAATGCTAGAAGCATGAACTTTCATATGAAGTACACTGGGCTGTTGATCTCTTTGCTATTTTATTTCTATAGACCCCAATCCAATAAAATACTTGGTGAACAATAATCTAAGAATATATACATTTTGCTTACAGACACTCACACACACACACCTTCAGTTGAGTCTCAAAAATAACTTCTAGAACTTACGATTTTAATTCTTTAACATCTGGATTACTTTCTGGTAGGACCCCAATTCCTCGACCATAACAGGTGCCACCATGAAGACGAAACTCTATATATGAAACATCAGCCTGATTCTCCGGACTGGCTTGCTTTGCACGTAGACTGTAAATTCTTAGAAAGCTTCCAATCTAAACAAAAAATGATAATCCTGAAGATCTATCCCTTTCTTAATTTTTATTACATTTTTTCACAACAATAAGTTGGTGAGCAACTGTTCCAACACACCCAGCTGCCCCATGGATATGGCTTTATATAATGTCTGCTCCTCAAGCAGACACTGCTGCTACAGAGCAAACAGGCCAATGTGTTTCTTTCCCAGAGGCATATAACACTTTTTTATTGACTCAGTCAGGCTTTCCAGAGAATCACAAATATGTGGTTCATTTGATAACAGTGAGCATTTGGCCTCATGCACCAGTACAAAAGGAGTAAATTAATACAACAAAAGTAATTTAATTGTTTAATGAACAGATGATTACCATATTTACTTGAATTTAAGATGAAGCCCCCCCCCCCAAACAAGGTAAATTTTGATTTTACTTGTACCTTAATACAAGTGCCAGCTGGGGCACATGATTGCTGTGGCCTGGGCTCCAGGACCTGGGTGAAGCCATGGCTGAGCCACTGCCTGTCCTGGGCCTAGGTGGCTCATGCTGCTGGGGAGGGGGTAAACAGTAGGAAGAGTGGAAGGGAGACTGCACAGAGGGTGGGGGAGACCTGTGGCATGCAGTTCAGAAGCATGGGGGGGACAGGGGAGGCAGTGCAGCCTGCCCCTCCCTTGCTGCTTACCTTCTGCTCTAAGCCCCAACCCCAGTCCTGACCTGGCCTGGCTGCTCCTCCCAAGCTGGGCCAGGATGAGGCCAGAACCACTGTTGCAGACTACCCCAGCTACAGCTGCTGCAGAAAGTAAACAGTGGAGAGGCAAATGGCTGGGGCAGGAGCTAGGTTTATGGGGGCACAGGTAGGGGGGACAAGTGGCTACAGGGAACAGGCAGCTTGGGGTGCAGGCACATGTACCAGGCGGGAGGGAGCAAGGGGCAGAGGGATAAGGGGTGGGAGTTTAGAATCTAATTATTGGGAGGCAGGTCATTTTAAATTCAAAGTAATCTTGGATTCAGGTAAAACAGTACTTTGAGGAAAATCAAAGGAAAGAACCAACAACTTTTCTGAGTTCCAAACCATTTAGTACTACTCCAGATTCACTCTCCAATAGAGCAGAGTAAGTAAAGTGGTCTACCTTCTTTACTTGGAATGAATTTTGTTCGGTCTAAACAGTCTTTTCAAACTACAAAAATAATGTTAACTATTCACTAAGGTATTTTGGAAGAAAAAGGTCATGAGATTATTTGGCATTTTACGCATTTTAAAATTAATATACTGATAAAAATGTCATTCTTCTTATGGGAGGCAAATTTGCAGATTGTCATGTTGTTAATTCCGTTAACCTTTTTTAAGGAACTTTGAATTTAATTTACTATTAGCCATAACCCCTTTGTGAAACACAAACCAGGACATAAGGTTATTCCAGACTCTCCTGACAAGGAAGGAATTCAAACACATCTCCCACTTCCCAGGAATG
>NW_005842106.1:1546539-1554361 GCF_000455745.1 Alligator sinensis
TGCCCCAACTACTAAGCTGAGTTGCTCAGCTGTTTACATCTCTTGATCACTTTAGAACTCAGGCGCAAAATGACACAAGAAGGAATCTTTGTTTCCACTGCCATGCAGTTAGAAATCTTTGTGTGAACACATTGTTCTGAGCAAATTTCCAAAGGTTTAAATTAAAGGGAGGGGGAGGATTGTATTAAGAAACTTAAATCCTCCATGTTACAGAGGTGTAGGTTGTAACTGTGTTGGTCTAAGGACACAGGCAGACAAGGTTCTTTGGGTGAATCTGATATCTTTTATTAGACCATTAGAGGGTTTATTAAATCCTCCACTGTACCCCTTTACTAACCTGAAGCTGGATCAAAAATTTCCAGAAGTTACTTTTGTTTTTATTTTTCTTTAACTAGTGCTAAACTCAGTAATAACTGACACCAAACTGACAGAAAACTGTGAGGGTTATTCACTGGATTTACTGCCATGTCTTCAAGTTGTATAAATCAGTAAACTCCAGGGAAACCATTCAAGTTATGCCCAAAATATACAAACCTATATTAGCTAATGATTTAGCCAATTATATCTATAGAATCATTGGTTTTATGCAACGTTTACAGTAACCTGCCATGAAACATGCTTTAGTTGTTTACACACCCTAATAGTTACCTTTTAAAAAGAAGAACATGTCATTATGTGTTTTGCATTTGCCACATTAGATGATGAGAAATATTGAGATGTGAAGGCACCAGAGATAACATACTGAAAGTAATGCTCCATTAAAACCATGCGAGACTTGCTTTCAATAATTGTGGAAATCAATCCTAAGACAAAGAGGGTAATCAAAATAAATGAGTCCTAGAGGGAGACTTAAGAGGAGGAAAGTTTGCAAGGTGTGAAGGACTGAAGAGACCACTGCTATAATATAGAGAAAACAGAGAAAAGGCAGAAGTTGTGTCTGGGAAGTGATCATGAGAGCCCAGAAACATCATGAGATGGCTGAGCACAGGCTGTGGGTAGAGGAATAAGATTCACTCAGTAGCAAAACTGCCCCAATTACTGAAGAGGAGGTTAAAAAACTTGAGTTCTGACAAAGATCAGACATCAGTTCAGGCTTTCAAGACAGCACGTTATATACACCCAGGGATAGATGGAGTAGGGGGTGAAGATAATGGTGACTGAAAGCATGATAAACAGAGTCAAAGGTCCAATCTGATGGCTGTAAGTAAAGCTATTTGTGGACATGTACATTTGGATCCATTTCTAAAGACTCTAAATATTGTAAGATTCTAAAAATCTAAAACTTGTAAACAGATTTCACATTTATTTCCAGAGCATCATCATGACCCCACAGATTTCAGAATTTATTTTAAAACATGATTAAATAATTTGAATAAAAAAGCAATAATAATTTAATAACACTGGTAATAAGCATTCAACTGGAGCAAGGGAAAAAGACTGATTTTTATTAGGATAGCCATCATATCCTTATGGCCTACAATACATTTATTTCAGTCAACTCAAGTTACTATGTTAGTTCCCACTAACTTTATATTTTTAGATCTTTCTCTTTACCTAGAAGCCAAAATTTTAACTAAACACCTTGCACCAAACCTCTCTTTTCTAGGAGGTGAATTTGGGAAAGCAGTGTTTATTTTAATTTCAGGTGTATTTAAATAAATAATACACACAGACACACATGCAGCAAGTAAATATCAATTTGAGTTCTGGCTATCCTTTAGAGATGTGATTTTATCAGAATCTTAATGAAGTGCTGGATTTAAATTGAACAACTGGATGCTTTGTTTCTGCTAGATCCCTAAAAGTCTTTTTATAGGACGGAATATGTATTATTATTTTAATAACTAAGCTGTTGTTGCCCCGTTTTTCCTGAAAATGCCTCCAACTAAATTAGTGATGAGGGGAATGCATATTTTCTTGATGGAATGGAAATTTGGTACTTTTCAAGGTACTATACTATATCTCATGCTCTTCAATAGATAAAAAGCCTTCATGTAGATTATTTCTAAACACAGGTAAGAGTACAAACTTGCAGCTGTCTTGTTTAAGCTGTGCTCTGCAAGAATGCTGGAAAGATTCTATCTAGATTATTTAATATCTCTCCCACGCTCCTATCCTTCTTCACCCTTCCAAATGAATCCTCTAGGAAAACAGTCTTACTGATAGCAACCGATAATTTATACAGAGGTAACCTGCTCCTGTTTTGGAGTGGGATTTTTCAGCTAAAGGGATTTGTTCAGATGTAGTGAATCTATTTAAGAATTTTTAACAAGGTAATTTCTGTGGAAAGTCACATAGCAGACACAATACACTACAATACATGCATAAGAACCTGGATCATTAGTAGTTTGCAATCTACTTAATTTGCAGTGGGTAGCTGAAAGACAGTTCAGTAGACTGCTTCATCTTTTACTTCAAAGGGCACCACTTCTCCATTCAACAGGAGCTTGTAAGTGACAGATGTGATACTCTTTGAAATGAAAGCTATAACAAACCACAGGTAGAGAACCCCAGAACTCCTGCACAGCTCTTTGTAGTAGCTATATATATACCCCCCCCCCAGGCTAGTTCACAAATCCTCATCTTTATAAAGGGCTAAGGAACTTAACTTAGTGAAGAATCTAGGTTTTACTGCAGTATAATCTTTAATTTCATAGTTTGCAGTCACTGACCCTTTAATTCTGAAATGATTTTACTGAAGCAACACATTTTAAAATATCACAGAAAAATAGGGCTGGAGAGAACCTCAGGAAGCCATCTAGTCCAACCCCCTGCTCAAGGCAGGACCATTCCTGTCTAATCTAGACAAGTTTTTGCTTAGCCGATTCTCAAAAACTTCAGGAACAACCTTCATGCACAAGTACCAGGCATAATGTCCAAAACATCAAAAAACAAACAAACCCTTTAATGTGCCACAGGTAAAGCAGGGAGACAAAGCTACTGTCAATCCCAATGGTGCATGAACAGGAAGTAGTTTTAAAATATGCAAGAGATTCACAAAAAGATGACTGCACTCTTCACTACAGAAGAAGGCAAAACTCTCCACAGTCCATGCCAATTTAATTGTACGGTAATATCACTTTCTGATCCCAAATGTAGCGATCAGTCTGGCCCTCTGTGGTGGAGTAAGATGCTCCAGCCAGGAACCTATATGTTTTTTAAGTTCCAGCTGAAGTATCACTACAACCCGGTCAAAGTCCGAAGCCTTGGCTATAGCCAACGGTCCATGCTTCTGAGGAAGACAACTTCACACGAACTTCTGATACCTAGAATCATAGAAAAATGGGGCTGGAAGGGATCTTCATAGGTTATCTAGTCCAGCCCCCTGCTAGGAGCAAGATCATTGCTATCCAAACCATCCTATATAAATCCACTGTCTAACCTATTAGCAAAACTACAGTCAATCCCAACACAACCACAAGACATAACACCCTAATCTGCCACAGGTAAAGCAGGGGGACCAGAGAGGTCAACATTCTGCTGGTTATTAAATTATGCTCAAGAGATTGAAGGAAGACGGCCGTGCCCCTGCTAAAGAAGAAGGCAAATCCCCCTGCAGTCTATACCAATTTGATCATGGGGAAAATTTCTTCCTGATCTGAAACATAGTCTGACCCTGAGTAAGGGGCAAGACCCTCTGACCCTCTACCCAGCACTTCTGGGTTTAAGTCCAAGGAAGAGCACTGGCACACTTCAGTCAAAATCATGAACGTCATGTGCCTCCCAAGGCTGGGCGGGCATAGTGACCACGCACAGGTGTCGACACCAGGGTGGCGAGAATCAATCGGCAATTGGCGGCAGTGTCTGCAGCAAGGGGGAGTGGGGGTGGGGTGGCGAGCAGTGACCACCCACAGGCGCTGCTGGCAGCAGCCAATGTTAGGGGGTACATGTGCACCTGTGTACACCCCCTACATATCAGTAATAGTCAAAAACCCCAGCCTTGGCTGTAGCCAATACCAAATACTTCTGAGGAATAAAGACCCCCATCCACACACACAGCAGCAGGAGGGGGAAAAATTCCCTCCTGCCCCCATGGAGAAGAAATACCCATAGTAGATCACAGGCGTAGCTACTCCTAGATCATCCTCGACCAGTGCTTAACACCTCCAATATTGTGAGGTTCTTTAACTTCCCTAGGCATTCTTTTCCACTGCCTCACTTTTCTAACAGTGAAGAAGTTTTTCCTGATATCCAGTCTAAACCTACTTTGCTGCAACTTCAAGCCACTGCTAAGGGTCCTGCCCTTTGTATAGAGGGAGATAAGATCTTCAGATAGTTGAAGACTGCTATCATGTACCCCCATAATCTCTGCTAAAAATGCTCAGTTCTCACAAGTTCTTTGTGCATGGCTTGCCTTCCAAGCCCTTTATCATTTTTGTCGCCCACCTCGGGACCCTTCTCAACTTCTCCTTACCCCTATTTAGAATGTGGGGCCAAGAAGAGCACATAACTCTCTGAAAGAGCCCTAACCAGTGGTAAGCAGAGCGTCATTATCACCTCTTAAGTCTTACATCTAATATTCCTGTTGATGTAACCCAAAATTATTTTTGCTTTTTTTGCTGCTCCATTTTAGTGATCATGGGGCTCATTTGTAGAACTGTGTCCTAATCTGTCAGGTCTCTTACAGCTTAAGTATACAGTAATATAAATTGTAAGATAAATACTAATCACTGGTATAAGCTTTCATGTTTGTATAATTATGATTCTGTGTTATTTGGTTTCTTAAGCATTACATTGTATTAGAGCAATACATTCTTCCATCTTAAAGATCTTAATGGTATTGTCCCTTGCTATATTTTCAACATTGCTAACCTCAAACATTCAAGTCACAAGTCAGGCTACAAAAATGATTCTTTTAAAATAAGCTTTAGTTTCTTTTCCTTCTGGTTTCGGATCCTTCAGGATACATTCACTTCATACCATTAAACCTTTCTGCAAAACCATGAAGGATAGAAAGTTACTTTCTTAAAATGAAAAATGAGGGCTCCTATACACATGCAGGGAGGCTGGTCTACAGCACGCAGAAGCAGACTCAATTAATTGGCAATTAATTAATTAGCAATTAATTGAGTCTGCTGGAACATGGTAACCACCATACTCCAGCATCATATGCATCAGTGTCTCCATGCTGCAAAATGAGCGGGGCACTTTAAATTAAGCTCATTCAGTGAAAAAAAAGCTTTAAAATTTGAATGGAAGAGGTTTTGAACCATATTGTATTTGTCACATTTCAAAACCTTTTTGTATTATTATTATTACTACTACTACTGCTACATTTAGAGGGAAGTTTCTCTTTTTTATTTTTCCTTCAGAGTAAGAACAGGTAAACAATCAGCAATGAGCACTCTGTCTAAATTTGCGGCTCACACGAAGTTATGGGGTAAAGTAAACAAACTAATGGGAAGGGATCAAATCCAGGTGGACCTGGACAGGTTGGAAAAGTGGGCAGAAAAGAACAGGATGTAGTTGAATAAAGACAAGTGCAAAGTACTGCATCTAGAGAGAAGGAATCACCAACACACCTATAAGCTAAGGGATGACCTCAGAAGCACAGTAGCAGAAAGGGATCTCAGAGTCATAGTTGACTCCAAGATGAATAAAAGCCGGCAATATGACGAAGTGATCAGTAAAGCTAACTGCACTCTATCATGCATTAGCAGGTGCATCACGAACAGGTCCATGGAGGCGATACTTCTCCTCTACGCAACATTGGTCAGGCCGCAGTTGGAGTATTGTGTCCAGTTCTGGGCACCACACTTCAAGAGGGATATGGATAACCTTGAGAGGGTCCAGAAGAGGGCCACTCAGATGGTTAGAGGCCTGCAGGTAAGGTCCTACCAGGAGAGACTGAGGGACCTGGATCTCTTCAGCCTCTGCAAGAGAAGGATGAGATGGGATCTTGTGGCAGTATACAAATTCATCGGGGTGGAGGGCAGCAAGAAATTGGAGATGCTCTGTTTACCAGGGCACCCCTTGGAATAACTAGGAACAATGGCCACAAACTGACAGAGAGCAGATTTAGGTTGGACATCAGGAAGAACTTCTTTACAGTAAGGGTTGCCAGAATCTGGAATAGGCTTCCAATGGAGGTGGTGCTCTCCCCTACCTTGGGGGTCTTTAAGAGGAGACTGGGTAAGCACCTGGCTGGAGTCATATGACCCAAGCGCTCTTTTCCAGGGCAGGGGCTTGGATTCAATGATCTATTGAGGTCCAATCCAACCCTAACAACTAGGAAACTATGAACATAAGAAACTAGGGCATTTTTACACATGGAACAACGTAGCACCAGGAGCTTTGGAAAGTGCCTGGCACTGTGACACTTGCAGTTGTATAAGCAGCAAAATGCATGTCTGCACTGAGAAAATATTGGTGGTGTGCTTTTGAACTAAAACACATTGGAGGTGCTTTACTTCAAAAGCGCATCCTGACGTTTTCTGTGTGCTGATGCGCATTTTGCCGCTTATGAGAACGGTGCAGTGCAGTTCACAACAACTTGTGTGCAGAGCAGACTTGATTAATGGATCTCTGACACACCACAGGACAAAAAGGTATGTGTATAAATGACACTAGTTTCTACAAAAGTAAGATTTGACATTCATTTTCCCCCAGTGTTCCAAATGTACTGGTATACTCAAAAAGACAGTACAAGCCTCCAATTTATCCAACTGGAGCAGCATGCTAGAAACATACTACATTAATCCAACAAGAGACAAGTGGGAAAATGTCACTGACAAACTGGTAACTGGTCTGCAGCTTCAATTCCCAGTGCCCCAAAATACAGTTTTAAAACAAAACTTTTATGGGCTAATGTTAGCAAGCAGGCAAAAAAAAAAGACAGACTTGAACTTCACGTGAAATCATACAATGAGTGACACAGGGATACCCTCACGTATCTAGCATAACTAAAATAAATCTTCCAGGGAGAAAATAAGAAGCCTGAGAGAAGTCAATTAGAAATAGCTGAAGAGCTGTGAGATCAGAAAAGGTAGTAGGTCACAGAAAAAAGATTCAGTGTTGAAAGAAGGTTATTTATATGGAACTGTCAGCTGCAGAATTAAGTTAGAAAAGCCTCAGAAGTGAGTACATAAAGAAGTTAAGGATGATGTTGAATTGCCTACTAGTAGTATATGGATAACAACATTTTAAAAAACAAACTCAAAGAAAACACCATACAGTCAGACTAGGCCAAGGAGTAAGTTACAATTATTTGGAACCTGATTACACAATGCATAAAATAAATTACAGGTTAAAAATTCTCATGGGATACTAAAAATATATTAGTATTTATTTCTTACAGGATGTTCTATTACCTGTACAATACCACAAACTTCTTTAACAACAGTGAATGCCAAGTTAAACTACTGAAGAGATTACTGGAGCAAGAAGTTATAGCTTCACAAGGGGTAAACACAGTTTCTTGCACCTTGGTTTTGGTTTTTAAATTAACTTTGTTCTCCCTTCCCTTAATAAAATGGTGAGGAAATTCAGAAGAATTATGGTCTATCAAGTAGTAAAAATTTCACTCAAAGTGCTATTATGACTTTTGTTTTAAAATGAGAGTGACTATGAAGGTCAGACAGTAGCGTCAACTTTGGGTTACTGGCCTCAATTTTCAGTCTGAAAAGTGAATAAAAGCCTGAACCATGCTTGTACACGGTTTTTTTTTGGTTGAATCAATAAAAAAAAACATGCAAGACAAACCATATTATAAATTTGACTAACAGCAAGAATTCCTGAGCTGTACATATTGTTTAATAGTTAAGTTCTGTATTACTACTTGTATCAACCCCCCCCCCCCCCCCCCCCCGCCACACAACACCTT
>NW_005842106.1:1554392-1571085 GCF_000455745.1 Alligator sinensis
TCCACCACCCCCCCCCCCCCCCCCAGAAATAAAACTTTTTGATAAGCTATGACTTGGGTCTTTTAATTGCCCAAATGACGAGATTTACCAAGATCTGAGGAAGCTAAACACCAATTTTGGAACTGTGTTTTTATAAAATAACCGCTTACACAATGGAGGCAAATGAACAATTTCTAGAGCACAAAATGAGTCACCTGAGTATTATGGAACTGGACATTAACTATCACTTACTCAAAAAAAAGAGATAAGAAATACTGGATTTAAAAAAACAACACCCCCCACAAGCATTTACAAGCCATTGCTGCACATTACAAGTTGTTTTGAACTTCAAAATGAAATTACTATGCTGCAGTGTATTAATGAATGATAAAGCTCTCCAAGTTTCTTTGACCTACAGAATATTACTTTTGATTGCATTTTGAATGTATTCATACATAGCATGCTTGTCCATTGTTGGCAACTCCAATTAATTTTTTTGAGATTTGATAACTATTATAGCAAGTAAAGCCAAATATTAAGTCATACAGTTATGAATATCAACAGAAAAAGCAAGTTAGCTAGAACTATGTACCATGTAAGGCAAAGTGCAGTATTAAAAAATTCCTTTGGGAGGCAGCATTGCATATTGTTAGCACCAAAGCAAGCAAAAGACACTGTTAGTGACAGTATGCCAATTCAGAAAATATATTTAGAAAAAGCATACAGCACTTCTATAAAAACTTTAGCCAGTGCTAACGTATAATCTTGTTTAAAATTAAATAATTCACAACCACTCTATATTAGTACTCTTTGAGGACTAGCATTGAAAGACAAAAAAACCTTTCCTTATTTGAATCAGAATAATTGTACTAATGAATTATAATTCTGAACTGTCTACAAATATGAATAAATAAAACATATGTTATGCTGTTGATTGGTATGTTGATTTTCAGCTAATCAAAATACCAATTAACAACAAAACACGTTGTATAGAACAGGGTGAAAACTCATGGTAGAAATAGGTACTAGGAGAGTTCAACGATGAAAATTTAAAAAAAGTTTTAAAAAAGGTTTATGAAACACATATATGGTGAATAACCATAATAACGGCTGAAGCGCACACATGCTCATCAGACCAAATTCTCATAATATACTTGGCATGTCTGCATTTATTTAAAACAACACACAATATTTTAAATAAGGTTTACAGCAGCAGCCATTAAGAAGCTAGCACAGGTCAATAGAGCAAGCTGGTAATTATGTCAATAATTTGTTTATACTCACCTTTGGAGCCCGTTATGTTACTGATCAGAAAATATTAAGTATCTAAGTATCTAATCTCTATTTGTGAATCTCAATGTACAACATGCCTGTACAACATGCACTAGTGACCTGTTGATCCATGTCAGCATTCTATATTGCAGTTCATAATGAGATCAAATGTGCTAGGTCAAACTGTGTAAGGAGAGAGGGCAGTGTTAAGGAACAGGTGCACACACTCGCTTATGCTAAGGGAACAAAAGAACTAAAGATTTTAGAAATGCCACCTCCCTTTTGAAAATGGGCAATAATGCTCTGGGTACAGAAAGAAGACCTTACCTTTGTTTATGCCAATTTAAGGAGGGCCTCTTATATGGCTGCAAAGGTATTATGTTTTCTTATTGCCTAGGCCCTAAGAGGTCTGGAGGAAAAATACTTCAGGAACAATGTTGAAGAACCACAAACTTACCTGATACGGGAAGATGAACACAGCTACTCTATGCAAGGTAAAGACGATTTATCAGTAGCAAATAAAATGTAGCTATTATCTAACTATCTTCAGCTTTTTCAACAGAAAAATCTTGCCGGGAAAAAAATACACGTTACATTCAAATACTGAGTTTTCAATGGCATATGCTGTGAATGTGCAGGCATATCTACACATGCTATTAGCGTGCAGCAATAAACTCTGGTGCAACATGTGACACAGCTTATGACTCATGTGTGCTGAGTTTGAACATGTTTCTGGGACCGCAGCAGGTTGAGCCGGGTTGGAGCAGCCCCAGCTGGCAGGAGGCAGCCTGCCAGCTCGGGTCTGCTCCGACCTGACTCAACACTGTTGAAGAAGGGCTGGCTGGGGCACGAGGGTGCTCTAGTGTGGGAGGCAGCCTCCACAGTGAAGGGCCCTTGTGCCCCAGCTAGCCACCATCAACATTTACACATGCAGGGCTGCTGAGTAAAAAACTTTGCAGCAGGACAGTATTTGTATTTATAAGTACCATCCTTCTGCAGAGTTTATTAGTTTGCTGCAGTCTAATAGGCCACATGTGTAGATGCAGAGATGTTTACTGCAGAGCTAATTAGGCACCTCTGTAGTAAATATCTTGTGTGACGTGCCCTGTGTGTTTTAAACATATTCCTGTGGGAAGAGTGATTGTGACATCATGCTCTGTGATCAGTTATAAATTGACTCTAGCATCCCAACCAGCTTCTCTACACTTTCTATTGTTTACTCACAGATGTCTTGTTCCTTTTAAATCCTTTTGAACTTCTGTAGTGTACACTAAAATATTTTGTTTTTACATTGTCTTCCAATGTTCTTATATTGACAAAGTTTGTATAAACTAGTTTATTTTTACATTAAACACAATTTCCAAACTGCAGCTCTTGTTGCAAATGGTACATGACAATATTAGAAAGTGTAACCTACTATTTTACCAGTGGTTTACATGACAACAAAATTATGAAGGACTTTCAAGAGCAGAAAAAAATGTCTCAATGAATAGTGTAGCATTCTCTTGCTTCTACGAACTTAAATTGCTAAAGTCCCAGCATACAGGCCCTATTCTGGGGGCTCTTCTATGCCCTCTGATTTAGAAAAGCTCTTAAACGTGCTTAACTCCTACTGGGTGTGTCTACCTGAGATGTTTTACTGTGGAGCTGCCTAATTAGCTCAGCAGTAAAATCTTCACATGTACACGTGAAGCTCTATTAGGCTGCGGTAAACTACTTATCTCTGTAGCATGTCAGAACTTGTAAATACAAGTACTATCCTAAGGCAGAGTTATTTACTGCACAGCAACACATGTGTAGATGCTGACAGGGCTGGCTGGGGTAGGAGGGTGCTTCAGTGTGGGAACTGCATGCTGATAAATTCTGAACTAGAGCACCCTTGTGCCCCAGTCAGCCCCTCCGCAAAATGCTGAGCTGGGTTAAAGCAGCCTGACCCACCCTGTTAAGCAGGGTTGCACAGGCTGACCCAATATGCCTTCTGCCAGCCTGGGGTTGCTCCACCCCAGCTCAACACACTGTGGTCCCAGGCACACATTCAAACACAGTGCCCAGGAGCAATAAACTCTGGCACAACACGCACCAGACATAATTGCTTCTCATTAACTACACTTGTAGATGCACCCACTATTTTCAAGAGATGTCAAACACAGGCTTAAATGCTTTCCTGATCACTGCAGAACAAGAAACATGAAAAATTAAATGGAATAATATAGCCAAGTTTAATCAATTTTTCTCTGTTAAAAAGTATAGACAACCTACTTATTATATTAGTAAGCCATTCAGTAAACTCGCTCTTTTACGAAGAACCACCAGTTTTAATTAGGAGTCATTTTAGTTTATTCTGTTGGACAAACAAGCAAAATTGAGTGCACACAGCCATTAAACTTCAAGGCTTGTAAAGTTTCAGCATACAGTACCTGGAATCAGCATTTTTATTACAATCTCCCCAAAATACAATCCATCTATTACAGCAAAAAGTAAATGCTGTAAAATGAATACAAAGCAGATTTAACTTTTACATTTCAGGTTTAGCCTTTAGTCAAGAAAATGCATGCAATTAAAGTTCTAGTGAATTTCAGGGACAAATGAATGCCTATTCGACTAATCATGCTGTGAAATCACTCTTACTTTTATGGTTAGGGGCTGCTTTCTTAACATTTGAGAAAATGCGGATTTAGTATCTTGGGACCATTGTCTGTGTTTCTTTGGTCCTCCAACTCAAATCCAGATTTGAACCAAGTCCTGTCACTTCCCTATCCACCACAGATACAAAACCAGCCTCTTCCTTCTTCTGTCCTTTGGCAATAACAAGGAAGTGGGTAACATTTCAGGTCTCTTTCCTTTTCTCCCAGCTTCCCCTTTTCCAATCTACCTGGTCAGATACAGCTGTTACCTAGCCTAACTGTTCTAATTTTTTACTAAACATCCTTATACATTGCCTTCTGTCACTTCCTTCCATTTCATCAATCTCTCAACAGCCTTTGCAATAACACCACAAAAATCTCAAATCAATCCTTCCTAGAATTCAGAGAGGCTTGTCGATCTCCCACTTCACCATGACCTTGCTTCACAAGCTGCATCCAGACATGCAGGGGCGCGAGGTTTCCGGCACTGCAAACCTCTTTGTAGTACCACAAACTACATGTGGTGAACATTAAAATGTGCCTCGCACTGCAAATCTGCAGCATGGGGTGACTATTTGATACTGGATTTTCCTGGTAACAAAAAAAACATGCACAAAGATCAGCATAATACAGACACGGAGACCAGGCCATCCAGAGCAATGCCTTGGCTGGCGGCCAAGCTTCCGTGCTGCCCAACCTGTGCCCCTGCTGCTCCAAGCTACCAGGTAAGACTGCTGGGGCCAGCACTGGTTCTGGTCCCAGCATCTAGCTCCCCTCCCCAGCTGAAGAACCGGGAGGAGCTAGACAAGGGCAGTTTGCCCATTACAGGACAGTTTGTCCCACAATGAAGTGCACGTGCAGGGGCATACACTGAGGCAATTTGTCCTGCTGCAAGCACACTCCCCTGCATGTCCGAATGTGGCCATCGAGTCTCTTTGTCCTCTAGTTAGTCTCAGGTAGTGTGGGGATAAAGCAGTTTCCCTACCTCATGGAGAGAAATGAACTGTGGAGTGTTGAGAAAGCATAATAGTAAGTGCCATGCAAGTACCTAACATAAATTTGACTTTGTCTATAACAGAAATATAAAGGGATAGAAGGGGATAAAAATAACAAACAAAACCAGGTACACAGTAACTTGGACTAGTAAGATGCATGCCATACTTAAAACACGGCACAAAACATTCCTAATGTCTAAATATCACATACTGAAACAAGGAAACAAATAATGCATTCTTCATTAGAAGAAGACATACAAAAAACTAGAACTCTGGGTTTCAAAATGATATCTTTTATTAGACTAACTGGAAAATGGCAAGAAAACTGTCCTTTTGTGCAAGCTTTCAGGAATCAAAGTCCCTTCGTCAGGCTCTGGAAAAAGTGTAGATGGTACAAGATGGTAAAAAGTCCCCATAGGTTGGAAATAAACTTCATTTTTGCACAGAGGGAGCTGAAGATGGAAGTCTGTTCCTCTGGGTCCATGAAAGTGTCTATTCTTCAATAGAAGAATGCATTAATTTTATTGCAGAAAGATAAGAAAAATCCTTTATTGTTTTACTTTACATTAGGAAACCAGGTTCAAAAAGCATCTGGTGGCTTTTGCAGTTGGGACCAATACAGACAGATGATTACAGCTAACATATTCTATGTCCCAAAAAGATGTTTCATTAAGTTGTACTTGCAAACACCTTCCTAGAAATAATTTTAAGTAGGAGATCTCCATGTTTACATGATTGTGAAGAGACAAAATAGTTGATAGGATGGTGATTACTTAATTCTCACTATGCGAGTCACAAGGCAGCACTGTGTAAACTAGTCCTGATAAAATCTTTCTTCCCAACAGACTTTAAATATGACTAGCTAACACTATGCAGGTCAGTGTGTAATGTTAGCAGTCTGTTAACTAATTCTCCATTCAAATGAGTTAATAAAACATTAACTACCCTGGCTATTATACTGGATGAAATTCTATGTTATGAAAGTGTCAAACTAGAGATTTGTAAGGGTTTCTCTGGCTTTAATATCCAGTGGAATCCCGGGACAAGAAATGTAAACCTGACAACCCACCTCTACCACTCGCACAACAGAACCATCACCATTCCTGGATCTTACACCTGCACCTCCAGAAATGTAATAGATCTCATCCAGTACACTGAATGCCCTGATGGAAACTACATAAGAGAAACCGAATGACAACTGCGTACCAGAATGAACACACACCAAAAATCAATCAGACAAAAATACCCAATTACTTGTGGGTGTGCATTTCTCACGAGACAACCACTCTCTCCAATCTCTCAGTTCTAATCCTCAAAGAGAATTTACAAAACACCTTTTATAGACAAGCCTATGAACATCACTTCATAAATATAGTAGATACAAAAAATCATGGACTAAATATAGATATTGGATTTATGGCAATTATAACCTGCCTCCATCCGATAACCCCAGGTAACTTCTCTACATTTTCCCAGATATATTTTGTCACTGGTCTACACTCCTCTCTTTTCCCCCTCACCTACCTGTCTCACACCTATTAACTCCCATCCCCTCTGGTCTTCCCTGCCTCGCATTTTCATTTTTACAGACCTGCATTTTGCATATTGGCTTAAGCTTCTATTCCACCCAGCAGAGTATACAAACACCAGCAGACTCTTCCTATGCCTGAAGAAGGGGGTGTGTGCCCAAAAGCTTGTAAAAAACAATTTCCCCAATTATTCAGCTGGTCTAATAAAAGATATCACATTTACCCAAAGGATCTTTTCTGTCTACTGAAGATACAGGTGTAGGAGATAAAGGAGCAAGTGAAAAAGGAAACCAGGGAAGTTGAGACGGCTAGTGAAAGCACTTAACGCAGTATGTTCTTACATTTTAAGATTTGGATGCACACAAGTTCTATTAAAACATCATAATTGTGGGTAGTATTAGAAACACCCAGGAATTTTCTGCAAAATAAATCTTCCTAAAAACCATAAAAATATACCCGTTTCCCTTAATTATCTAAACAACTGTTCCATGTTGCTTCTGCAGTAAATCTACATCAGCTAGCAAAATGTAGATTATAGAAAAAAATTAAGAATAATGAAAACAATTCTAACACCCAGATTTAGTAAGCATAAATCAGAACCATTTTGTTATGTCACATGCACATGAGACATCTCTTTATGACTGTATTAATATAATAAATTAAGTGTATTTGTAAAATTGGATTAATATTTGCAACAAAAACCCCTCATTTATCCTCATTTTCTGATAGATTTTACATCTCAAATCGGATATTTACACAAGTTATGCCATAAAATGAAAGCTACATTTTATACTAATCTATTTTATTCCAAAGCAAGATGGCACTGTTGCTAAAGATCAAATGTTTAATTATGTTGTTCTTTTCCCCATGTAAGCATAATCATTACTGACCCACTAAAACAAATGTGTATTGCAGAATGCAACAGAGTTCACCAAATAAATCACGCCCTCTTCTGACTACAAACAACACTTTAGGGGACTACAAACTTAACTCCACTTTACGTCAGTATCAAGAAATACATTTTCATTTCTTGAATATATAATATTTTCAGTGATGCATAATTTTCAGATTTATATGTTACAGTCTCTGGAAAAAACGGTTTAATTGGAAGGATACTTCATGGTAGTTGCAAGGTAATGAGGATGTTTCTCACACACTGAAGGAGGTTTGAACTGAAATAGCAGGGACAGGAAAGATTATAAAGCTAAAACCCACATTTGAAACTATCTAATTACTAGCAGAACGCAACTGCTGCCTTGTATGAAGTGATCCTCAAGTAAATTAAAAAGTTAGATATGCTTAGTTTTAGGTTACCTTCAGGGATTTTGCTAATTGTACATGGTTATCATAAACTAGAATGTCTACTGTCAGATTTCTCAGCTTATGAATGAGAACTTTATCTCCTTCAAGATCACTTGATTCCACAGGCACCTTCCAGGACTGGTAGGAACATTCTGTGCCATCCCACACCTGCAGTGAAAAAGAAAGATATTAGTATTAATTTATATCCATATCAATATCAATTATACCAATTATCCCATTTCATACATTCAATATGAAAAAGATATAATATTTAAAAACTGAGTATTTTTAGATGAAATTATTACAAACAAACATACCTACCTTAGCAAAGTAACAACCTTTATTCTTTAAGGAATAAAAACTCCCACTTGATTCATTAGCATTATTTTTTTCTCATTTAAAGAATGTGGAATAAGACCTCCAGAATATTTTTAAGTGCCAAATACTAGAAATAGATAAATATTACTACACAGTTTATCACCAGTAGAGCAAATATTAGAGTGTTTATCCTTTACTTATTCACTGCAAGGAGGTAAATTTGTATGGTTTGTGAAACGTTCTGTATTCAAGTTTTGATTTGTTAAAAAGTCTTCCAATTTTTTATATCTGTTAACCCTCTGGACTATGCATATTAAGTATGAATTACATACCCAGTTTGGGTATGTCCCCATCTTAGTGAGATGCCCTCATCTAAAAATTACAGATCAAATTTTCCAAAGGTAGATTCTTAAATATGTGTTTAGACATTAATAGAACCTGGACATGTAGAAGTTTGAAAAAAGCTGCTAAATTGACAGACAGTTATTTCTGTAAAGCAGAACCCACATGTAAACCAGAACAGAATATAGGTCACATGCAAATGCAGAACAGAAGAAAGGCTGCTAAGTTTGAGTGTAACATTATCTTGAACTTATGTGTTACACCAGTATTCACTTCTCTCTCGTAGTTGATTAAATAGGTACCAGAAACAGCTTTGGAGTTATGAATTAACAGTTAAGCTAGGGAAGAGATAAGACCTAGTGCAGGGTTTCTCTGGATTTTTGCATCTGGGGCTGCAGATGCCCAGGAAAATGGTATATGCCATAACCATATTTGACTAGAGAGATGTTTTTGATGGCTTTGATATTCAGAGGACTGACCAATGAAAACTGGCACTGGAACAGGAAAGAAAGATCCCTTTTTATGAAGGAAGAGGCCTAATAGCTTAGTACATATCTTACTTTTTCAAAAAAATTAAGTTTCTTGTAGAACAGATCCAGCAAAGAGAAATTACAAAGACTGCTCAGGGGGAATGCCTAGAGATAATATGGCCCTCTGTTAACATGAACTTGAGTTTTTAGAACAGTCATCTGGATTGGGAAGAAGAAGGTAAAAAACCAAACTAATCTCTGATATAAAAAATTATACCTAACCTTCAAAACCCATCTTTTGAATTTATGGTAACATCTGGATTCAGCTGGGGGGGACTTATTGCTGTTTAGACTAACTTCTTTCAAAGATTCCTCTATCAATATATGCAGGCTACAGTGGAAAAGCCTTTGCATCTAGGCAGTTTAGAAAGAAAAACTTTTTTACAGGCACTGAAGGTTTCTGGTATAACGATTCCTTGAGGATACTTTGCTGTCATATGATATATGCCATTCAAACACCATATTTTCTTGCACACAACATACCACCAAACAACATGTGCACATTATTTTTGAAAAACAGAATAAACATAGGAAGATCTTTCCTTGAAAATACTAGTAAATAGAAGTACATAACTGAGTAGTGGCTTCTACAGCTGAAGCCTCTGCCAATGGGGAAAGGTGGAGGGTGGGGAGGAGGAAGAAGAGATAGTCTCCATACGCAGCAGGGAGGGAGCACTATGTGCAGTACAGGCACTCCTCACTTAACGACCGAGGTTCCGTTCCTGCGACTAGGTCGTTAAGCGAGGAGCCGCCCCTTGATACTGCGTGCCTTGGCTTGAGACGCCGCGCTGCCATTTCCACGACCAAAGTTCTCGTACTTACGACCAGTTCTCGCGGTCGTTAAACAGGTAGGTCGTTAAGTGAGGAGTACCTGTACTGCAGCATTACTTTAGTTGTTTCTCCCAGCAGAGGCAGAAACTGCTGTTGTTGTATTTCTTCGCTTATAATGCATGCACCAATTTCCATCAGATGAATTTTGGAAAAAGGTATGTGTAGGATGCAAGATAATAGAGTATAAATTTGTGCTTGTGTCCAACCAATACAGGGAAGATTGCCAACAAAAGCAGATGATGTGTCTGGAACCTCAGAAGCACTCAGACTTACACTGTTAAAAACAGATGATTAAACAATGGTTAGCTTCTTAAAACTGCACTTTGATTTCTAAACTAAACTATAACAACATGGCAGGGTCTTGCACAAACAATTTATCAAAGCAAACAACAGTGGGTGTAATGGCTCAGACAAAAAAAAAAAGTAGCTGGGGATGGGGAAAGCATGGGGAAAAAAGTGTCTGTAAACTATGTGTCTACCTTCCTACTAACCTAGAGTTCTTTACCGGGCTTGACAAGCACAGGGATCAGGCTGATATAGTTAATATAGTGTATTTCGACTTTTAAAAACCCTTCAACACCTTAGAAACTTAGGTTGTCATGGGCAGGGGAATAAAATATATTTGTGGATCAGAAATTATCTTAAGAATAGAAAATAAAAGAATGGGTAAAAATGTTCAGTTCTCAGAATAAAAAGTAGTAAATAGTGGAGTCCCCCAAATAACAGGGTTGGGATCAGTGCTGTTTAATGTGCTCAGGAATGTTCTGGAAAAGGGGGTGAGACTAGTGAGCTGGCCAAGGTCAAAGTCAACACAATGTATGAGAGTGTTAAATGTATCCACCCTTGAATACGTAGAGAACCTCAGGGCCATTAAGGATCATCCCTGCAAGCTGAAAGAAAACGGAAAAGTTCCACGAGGCTGGAAGACGGACAAAGGCTGCTGACAGACATGAAAAAACAATACAGTCCCCCTCCCCACCAGCGCTTTACTTTCAGCTCAGCACACCCCCACACCAAGTGCAGCGCATGCCCAGAAGAAGCATCACATTAGTTTGACCCAGCTCACCCAACATCGGTATAGAGCACGCGCTTCAGCAGGGCTTTCTGGTACAGTACTTTTATCTAACAGCCAACTGAATCAGCGTTAGATAAAAGTGCCTCACACCCACCCAATCGCATGCTGTCTGTCCAACCCACAGAGCTGCACATGCGACTCGCTGTGGGAAAGTAGCATGCGACTGTGGCATGGGGTGGGTGACAACGGCGGCAGCCGCGTGCAAGCCCCCTGCACCCCACGTCCGTCCGCAGAGGGGCGCCACTGCTCTCTCCTCTCCCCCCACCGCTCTGCTTCTGGGACTGGGCACAGAAACACAGTTGCCCCCTCCCCCCGCCATTCAGACCCTTGTGCGCCTCTCTGCCCTCACGGCTCTGCAGGCAGGGGGTGGCCACGGCACCTCCTTGCCATCAGCTATTGGCAGGAGCCAATCAGGAGTGCGAGCTGGGTTGGGGGCGGGGCGTGCCCCAGTGTGCTGTGTGGAGCTCGTGGTGCCTGGCGTGCCCCTCCCCTCCCCGGGCGAGAGACGACATGTGGGAACATGTCAGGGGAGATGCTGCCGCAGCGCCCCAGGGCATGCTCTGTCCCTGCCCACCTGCGCATACCCCCTACAGACTTTTTAAGTACCCCTAGGGGTACATGTACCCTTGGTTGACAGCCCCTGACCTAGAAGCAGCAGATACAATGTATTTTGACTTCACAAAGGCTTTTGACACAATCCCATGTGGCATTTTCATATACAAGTTAGGAAACTAGAGTCCAGCTGTAGTCAAAGAGTAATCAATGGTTACTGTCATACTGGAAAGATGTATAAAATAGGGCTTTGCAGGGGATTTGTACTGGCTCTGGTACTATTCAACAAAATTATTAATAACTTGCATGCTAAAACAGAGAATACACTTATTAAGTTATTGGCAATGCCAAGCAGGGTAAGGTTGCAAGCACTTTGAAGGAATGGATTAGAATTGAAAATGATCTTGACAAACTGTAGAAGTGATCTCAAATAAACAAGATTAAATTCAAAATGAACAAAACACGACATTTAAATAAGAATAATCAACTACACAGATACAAGATGGGGAGAGACCATCTTATTGGCAGTTCTGCAGAAAACTAGGATTTTGGGTAGATTACAATCTAAACTAGCAGAGGCCAATCTTTTTGGCAAGCATGCCACAAATTAGACCCACACCTCCGAGAGTGCCACTCCAATCCCCTTCCTCTGCTTGATCCACTGCTCTGCTTTCAGCTCCATGCCCTGTACTCCTGGCCGTGTACTCCTTGCATGATCTGCTGCTCTGCTTTCTGCCCTGTCTGCAGCTATGCTGCTTGTCTCTCCCTTGCTGCATGCCACACAGAGAGGCTACCTCTGTCGCTTGTGGCAAGCATGCCACATGTCAGCCCTGCTACTCTAACAATGTTATACCACTGTGAAAATAATATCGTACCATTATATTGTTTGCTTATCACTTTGCACAGCACTGTTAATGACTATTTGGCAGGCTTGAACTGAGCATCAAATGCAATAAAAGCCTGGGTAAAACAAAGCCTTGGAATCAAATCAAAGCCTTTTAATATGCTTTTGATTGAAAATCACAGGGCTTACAAGGACTCAACACTGATTATCACTAAGGGTATATAGACAGGCAGTCATTTGAAGCACTCGGAATTTCCAGAAAATTTGCACCACCATAAAAATGTGGCATAACCTGTTCAACTGCCCATCATGTGGAGCACCACAGAACATGGTGAGAGTATGTACTGCTACAGCCAAGAGGCTGATGAAGCATGAGGCTGATCGCAACATGCTTTGTGGGGACACCTCATCTTCAGGCGTTCCCAAGGACAGCTGAGCTCAGAAGGCACCACCAATTGACTGGTTACCACTCAGGGACACCCCTCTCCTCTCCCTGGGATAGCCCCCGCTCTCACTGGGAGTGCAACCAGCTGTTCAGTTTTCACTCTCAAAGACTCATCAGTTATATTCCCAGCTCCTGTCCCTCAACAGCTACATAGTTGAGGATGATGCCATGCTGTAAACTATGTTGGCCTGGGTACACCAGGGTCACTCACAGACAGTGTTCTAGTGCTTTGGGGAATGTTACACAAGCACCAATTACTGGAAGAGCATCATCCTGAGGGCCTGGAATGATAACTTGTGGCATCAAAGCTTCAGGATATGGTGGTCTAGCTTAATGTAGATCTCCACTAAGCTGGCATCATCTGTGCATGACAGGGCATCAGCAGAAGGGCACCCTTCACCATGGAGAAGTATATTGCCATCACGATCTGGAGCCAACACGATCTGGAGCCAACAGCCTCCAGATTGTCGTCAATGAATTTGATGTGGACAATTCCAAAGTAAGAGAGGAAATGCAGGTGTTCCTGTTTATCCATGAGGTGCTAGCTTGTAGAGATTTTGCTTTCAAGTGTAACAGGCTTATGTTCTGCCAGCACCCTTTGGGCTTGCACCTGGCCCTGGGCCTCTCATGACCCTGCAGTGCCATGAAAACCCCATGTGCACCTTCTAACAGAGCCGTCTGGAGCGTGGCTCAGGAAACAATGCCCTGTAGTGTTCCAGTGCTGCTAAAAAGTCCCTTCCACCACAGCTATGTATTTTTTCTACTTACAGCAGCCTTGAACCACACTCAGTGAACCTCTGAGCACCTGCATACAAACCACTTGTGAGTTCTTGCTTGATTCCATTGCTAAGCTTGCAGGAAAGGTCAGAAATGCTGATTGGGCAGGAATAGATATCTGTCAAGTATAACAAAAGGTTTTCTGAGGAGAATCCATGCTGTGTTTTTTAGATGATGGTGCCAAATTGTTTCTGAGTTCAAATGCCAGTGAGGTTTGGTTCAGACTTGGCAAAGTGTGGAGCTTAGCTGGGCAGGGTGTAGGGACCCCCACACACTCTTCCCATGGTGTGCAGCCCCCACTGCCTGGCAGCAGCAGCAGGCGGGGAGGTCAGGGTGCTCGTGCCCAGTGCAGGCGCAGCTCTGGCCAGCATGTCGTGGGGGGAGGGAGTGGAGGCTGCCTTATCCCCATGGCTCTGCTCCCTGAGTCTGAGCCTGCAGTGGGGGAAGCCCCAAACTGGAGCCAGCTGCTTCCCCTGCTCCCCGTTGTGCAGGTCCCGCACTCTGCCGCAAGCAGAGAGCGCGTTGCCCCCTGCTTCTCCGCAGAGTCCAGTGTGGGGCTTTCCCTCTGTGAGTGCAGAACTGCAGGCACGGCGCGGAGCCCCAGGGATAGTAGCGCCCGGGCAGGCTGTACTCCTTGCCCCCAGCATAGTACCGGCTGCCTCTATTGCGGCTCTGCACCGCGCCTGCAGCTCTGCACTTACAGGAGGGAAAGACCCGCACTGGACTCTGTGGGGAAGCAGGGAACAGGGCTCCCTCTACTCATGGCAGAGTGCGGGACCTGCAAAGCAGGGAGCAGGGGAAGCAGCTGGCCCCAGTGCGGGGCGTCCCCCACTGCAGCCTCAGGCTCAGGGAGAAAAGGCGTGATAAGGTAGGCTCCACTCCCTCTCCCCATGCAGCGCTGGCCAGATCTGTGCCTGCGCTGGACATGAGCATCCTGATCTCCCCGTCTGCTGCTGCTGCCACCAGGCAGTGGGGTCTGCACGCCATGGGGAGAGTGTGTGGGGGTCCCTACATGCCACACCCTGTCCAGCTGAGCTCTGTGCTCCTGCTGCCCCTCTGGGGGGAGAAAAAGGAGGGAGAAAAGTTCCCCCACAGCATGGAACAGAGCCTCCCCCTGCCCTGGGGGGGGTGGAGAAGTCCTCCTCTGGGGATGGGCAGCATCCCAGACCCCCCCTCCACACCCCACATTGATGGGGAAGAAGCAGGGGGAAGAGTCCTCCACTGTGGCCAGGCAGCCTTACAGAGCCCCCCCACAAGGGTGGGAGAAGAGCTCCCCCACACCAAACAGGGTCCCCCTCCCAGCCCCGCAGCAATGGGGGAGAGGGAGATGGGGAAGAGTTCCCTCTGGGGCTAGGCAGCCCTGTGTGCCCAGATTGCTCCCAGCTGGTAGAGAGCTACTGGGGTGGGTCTGCCGGGGCTGGTGACACCTCCTTCCCCCTCAGCTCAGCTTCCCTGTGGAAGGGAGGGCTGCTCTAGCGCCCCCAGGCTCCTGGCTTGAGCCACTGCAGGCATGTGCCAAATGTCTATTCCCTTGCAAACCGGTTCATTCTCTGCAAGTTAGAATAACCTGCAAAGACTGAATCAATTCAGGCTCAGGCTTTCTGAATGTTTGTTCCTATCCCAAGTGTCCTCATAGCAACTACATGGATGAAACTAAATAGCATCTATACACCAGAATTAACTCTCAAAGAAAACATAAAAAGGAACCAGACATGTATGTATAAAGGAATCAGACATTAGGAGTATAAAAGAAGCAGTCCCTCTGTGACTTCACTTTCTTTGTGCTCAAGGGAAGTCTACCTAACACCTTTAAAATGTGAACTTGGAAACAAAAATTCATAAGCTGCCTGAACACTAGGAACCAAGGAGTTCACAGTGATATTGGTTGTAGGGAACATTATAACCTACCCAATTCTTGAATTCTTTCCACACCTGAAAGGTGATAATAATGATCCTCATCCCTTCTGATCTCCCAGTTATCAGCTTCTTTTGTTCTGTTAATTCTTTGTCTGCTACCCCTGGGGATCTCTTTCTACCCTCACATTTCACAGCCCTACCAACTGTATTTTACTATAGACAGGCTTGCTTTTCTCTTCAGACCTGAAGACACTGTTTAGAGTTTGAAAACTTGTCTAACTCTATTCCAACTATGCAGTTGGTCCAATAAAAGATACTGTCCAAAGAAATCCTGGTCTGTAGCTAGGGTCAGATCCAGAGGGGTACACTTGCGTCTCCTTTGATTTCTGACCCACCCAAAGTTTAAAACCAACTGCCTGCCAATGGCAGCAGCATTTTGATTCAGATAGTAGAGTATGTCAACTGAATCCATTAAAATCTACCTCAGGGGTCGGCAACCTATGGCACGCGTGCCAAACGGCCCTATCCCGGCACTGAGGGCAGGCCCGGCCGCAGCCACGTGCTGCCAGTGGGCTGGGCCCTGTCCAGCATCTCCACTGTCTGCTCCACCCCAGCGCTGCTGCTGGGCTGGAGCAATCTGCAACATGAGGATGAGGCCGCGGCCTGAGGATGTGCACGGGCCCCAGCCCCATCTTGGCACTGCAGACAGCCCCGGCCCCAGCCATGTGCCGCCGACGGGCCTGGCCCCAGCCAGCACCACCGCCGCCGCCAGTAGGCGCTGGCAGGGGGGGAGCCATGGGCCGGCCCAGCCCCCGGCCCGGCTGACCTGGGCAGGCCCCGGCCCCGGTCATGTGCTGCTGCCGGTGTGCCCGGCCTCAGCCCTCGCTGCCAGCCCCAGCCCCAGCCCAGTTCTGCTGCCGGACCCGGGCCGTTGACAGTGTCAGGTGCAGACAGCCCTGGCAGCCAGCTGGGATCTGAGCTGGGCCCAGGTTCAGCCGCAGCAGTGGTGCCAGCAGGCTTGGCCCCAGCCCTCACCACCACCAAGGGCCCCAGCAGAGTGCCACTGCCAGGTCGGGGCCATTGGCAGCCCGCCCCCCCCCCGCCGTGGGCCCCAGCCCACACCAGGCTCCAGCCCTAGTCCTTTGTTGTCTGTGGGCCCCGGCCCCAATCCCAGGCTGCTGGGAGGCCCTGGCCCCACAGCCCCAGCCCCTCACTGCCGGTGGGCCCCAGCCCCAGCCCCAGCCCCATGCTGCCCACAGCCCCAGCCCTAACGGGCGCAGTGCCGGCACCTGCTGTTTTCCCCAGAGCCCAGGTCCGGGAGACAGCCAGGGCCAGGGCAGGGAGGCAGCAGTTCTTTGCAGCCTCCCAGCTGCAGCTGGCCCAGGTTCGTGCGGGGGGGAGGGCGGCCACCGGGGCTGGGC
>NW_005842106.1:1571135-1583341 GCF_000455745.1 Alligator sinensis
GGCTGGGAGGATGGAAGCCCTGCTGCAAGCAGCCCGGGCTCTGTGGCTATCAGCAGCTACCCAGAACCTGTTTTTCTGGCATGCCGGCACTCCGGCACCTTCCAAGGCAGGCATTGTGGGTTTTTTGGCACTCCAGCCAAAAACCGTTGCCTACCCCGATCTACCTGGCTCCTTCTAAACTCTTTATTCTATAGGTGTTAATGACCCTCTCCATTTAATGGTCTTGATATTCCACTAATCAAGTTAGTCTTTCTTCTGCAGTCCTGCTGCCTGTTAGCTGCTCCTGGTAATATAGCTTGTATTTCACAGCCCTGCAGACTGTTTTTAACTCATTCCAATTTTTAACTCATTCAAACTTCCAATGAAGTTACATTTGTTTTTACTTTGATGTTAAACTGAATAATATACTCCTGGCCCCCCTAGCATATTAGTGAAGCTTCTATTTTCTTTTTTACCTGGAGAAAAATAGGTGCTAAGTTAAATGGGACAATGCACATCAAATAACTCCCCCTTTTCAAAATCCTAGATTTGCCAATGCCTGTAGCATTTCCTGATACTTTTGCTATGCTCCCTCCCTAGTCCTGTGAAATGCTTTGTTCTTGATTCTTGCAGAGCTGAAAGGACATATTTAGCACTACTAGTGAAATGCCTGTCCGTGGTTAACATATATTTAAACATATATACTTAGATATACATATGCAACCACTGAGAAGCTGGTCTGTTTCAGATCACCAAACAGCAAAATTAATTACTGTCCTTTAACAAGAGCAAAAACATAATCAAGAGAAGGGTAGTTTTATAGACACTTAAAGAACAACCAAAGCTATTATAATTCTTGTAGTATTTGATATAAAATCAGAAACAGTGTGTCACCTGGGAAAAAAGGAATGGATAAATGATGCCATAATAACATTCAATATGTCCTTGATTTCCTAAGTTTGTCTGACCTCTAAATTTCAATATTTTTTACGTAGTTAATATTTTTATGGTATTCCTAGCAAAAATGACATTGTCAAGGTTACGGTTATTAGTGTAATAAACTGGTCTACCATGCTCTGGCTTCTTCAGTTTTTTTTTTTTATCTTTACAAGTCCATCAGTTATTTTCCCCCTCAAAGCTGTTCATTGAATTACATAAAACTGACAAAAAACAAGACTCAAACTTGCAACAAACAACAGAAAGTGAAGCAAAGATGATACTTCAAGAATCACTTGTGTATGCCCTTATAAAAGATTTCTCAGCATGAATTTGCACTTATTGAGGTAATGAGCAATGAACATTTTACCTACAGTTCATGAAGTGCTGAAATACATTTTAATCGGCTCTGTTTGACATCCATTCATTTGAATTAAAATGTTTGTAAGAGCTGTAGGGCATATTATAGGATGCAGTTTAAATAACGTTCTTTTCTATATAGTGTAAATAATGTTCTGCATGAGAACATCTTTGCTACTTTAACAAAAGGAATAATGCACAAATTTGCTACTTGCCTAAAAACATTAAACTTGGTTAAAGACAATTGTTTCCTGGTGCTACCATACAGAAACAGAAATACTGAGATGAAAAGCATCAGACTTTTAATATTTTTCCCATCACTTTTAATATTTTAAGCATCAACTCATGATTGCCAATGAAGAGACAGAGGAATTTCAGGATAAAATCTGTCCACTGTAACAGTTTGCTAATCTGGGAAAATTACATAAATCCCCTTTTATTTAGATGATATTAAGGATTAGTCCCCAGAAACTGCTTTCCTGCAGTGTAACACTTTGCATTTTGTTTCTTTATAGAAGCACCAAAGGACTTATGCATAACTAAAGGGCACCTGAAATCCATCAAAAATATAGCATAATGAATCCATTCATTCTTATTCGACAAAGTGTGCTACACATTGTATTCAGTTAAATCCTGCAGACATTCCAATGGGATGCCTTGATAGAGAATATAATAAATAAATAACCTAATACTTAAATATTTAAAAATCCACCTTGAGAAGAAAGGAAGATCCATCCATTTCTGCTTTCCCTATAAGTTGGCAAGTGAGGTCAAAATACAGCTTTGGCTGAACACCAGACAATTTCACTGCTGGCCCAGAGATGGAAAGATTACTGGCTCCCCAAACACGTAGTTCTTCTATTGTTTTTTGTTCTTCATCTGTGAAAGTGTACAATTTACTAGAGGTTCGAGGAATGATTGCTGCTCCTGGGGTTCCATCAAACGTCAAGGATGCAAATCCAATGCTGGTAACCCCCTGAATCTGTCCATTGTATTCCCTAATCTACAATAAAAAAAAAAAAAAAAAAGAAAAATTAGGGTGGACCGCAATGCACTAAAATACGAAATATTTCAGTCTCGTTACGAGCATAAAATATCTACTGAACATTCTTATTTCTCCAATATGTAGAACACATGTAGGAGGCACCAAAGTAAAAGAAACCAAACCAATACAACCATAAAACAAGCCCAGCATACAGAAAAAATAGAATCAAACACCAAACATTCTCTCTCAGGCAGAGGCCAAAAATCTCTATGCAAATTATACTACAGTTTTAGGTCTGCAGCGCTCAAACTGTTTTAAAAAAGGACAGACCCATTATTATTGCTTCACTGACAGAAAAGCTGAAGCATGGGGCAAAGTGACTTGTCATGGGTACCCAGCAGACTAGTATCTTAGATTGCAGATGTCATAAATTTCAGTAAAGTGTGCTGTGCACTAAATCACGCTGTCTGCTAACAAAGTACAGTTAGAGCCACAATAGTAAAACTGCACCATTCTGTGAGCTACACAACAGAAATGATCCATTTTCCCTTTGATTTGCAAGTGTAGCTCCCATTAAAATGGAAACTAATAGACTCAAAATACTTCTGCCCCTACTGCTCTGAACAGTGGTTGTCTGACAGCCTCCTGATTTAACTGTCTATCTGGTAACATGCAACACATTCTGCTGTGTTCAAATCCTGATGTATTTTTTCAGATGGCAGGCAGAGTTCTCCTGACATTCTGCAGTCTGTATGTGATGTTACTGTCACACACTTAGGTATATGATACAGTTCATAGCTGGCAGCCCTGGCCCAGTTCACCAAATGAATAAGCTGACCCTGTTTGAGATAGGGTTATGAAAGGTAAAAATTATTCTGAATAACTCTTTTTACCATTTTACTGTTTTTATAGGCTATCTTCTGGATGCTGAATCTACTCCATAAAATAACCAGCACAGGGTTCCCACTGTTATGTTTAGCTGCCCTGTAACCTTACCAGAGATATAGAAAATAGTGGAAATACAAGAGATAATGACATATAAAGCTGCTTCATAGTTTCATAGTTGTTCAGGGCTGGAAGGGACCTTACAGAACATCGGGTCCAGCCACCCTGCACTTGGGCAGGAAAGGCCAAATTGGTCCAACAGATGGCACCAAAAGAAAACCTTTTGCTTCTCCCATAAATCTATGACAGACTTGACAAGAGACAGTGCCAAGTAACTTGGACCTCAAACTTTAGGTTTAAAGCTTTACACAATCCCAATCAAATCAATTAAAACACTGTTTTTACAGTATCAAAAAGCTTGCATTTCAGTATTCTGCTCTGGTCCTTACAACTTAAACCTCCACAGCATCACAGTAGTGCAAAAACCAACAATTAGATTTAAGGGTTTTCACGACATCAATCTGTGTCCTGCAAGGCATCAACAGTCTGATAAACGTCAACTGTCTCAAAAAACAACACCCAACATGAGTGGTATTGCTCTTGGTGTCAAATGCATCTGGCCCCATGGGACAGACCTTCCCCTCAACCTGCAGTGCATGTGTTCTTAACAGCAGGACTGGACCAAGAAGTTGCCAACACTTCTAGCTTAGAGTTTATAATGTAGACAAATCAAATTTAAAAAACCCTTTGAATTCATAAACAAAGCATCTAAAGAGAGCTTGCTATTAGGAAGACCTTAATCCCCTGCTATTTTGACATAAGCTCTATCTAAAAGTATACATGCCTTAAGGATCATTTCTGGGAAGACACAAACTTATGCATTCCCTAGGCTTGACAGTTGGAAGTAGAAGCATCTCATTAGGTAAAATTTACAATGTTACCTTTAGGAAAAATTACTCTTTTGACCTCTAATTTTAAATACAACAGTACCTGAAACAAAGGAATTAATTTGGAATGTCTATGTTTTTCATAATTAACCAACTCTCTCTCCCAAAACAAGAAGTAAGCTTTGCTGCTGACATCAACAATATATTCCAGAATAACACAAACTGTGTTGCACCAAGGGGAAAGAAAAGCTTTCTTTCATGAAATGTATTCATTCATTTATTATCAAAATAATTTCAAATGCATTATCAATATTATGTGTAGTATTTCAAATGTATCCTTCTCACAGTTGTTTTGACTTTATTTCTAATGTATTCATTCTTTAATAATTTATCAGGGACCTACTACCACAGCATCTTGGCTGATTCGATATGGAAAATACAATACTAATCCACTTGGAGATGTAAGCCTCCTATGTTTCTTAAGGAGAAAAACTCAGGAACCTAGGTTATCACATGTTGGGATGCTCTGGACTTCAAACCTATTGTTTCATCCCCGCTTATTTTCCCAACTATAGCCTTGATTTCAAGCCTTCAATATTCTTATAGTCTATCTGTCACCTGGAGATGCTCCACCAGGGGCACCTTCATAGTCTATTCCAAACGAGGTGGTACAAGATGATGACCAGTGTCTGAGGTCCTGTGTCATGCTGACTGTATGTCTAGCAAGGAATTAATAATGAAAGCCCAGTTCTAATAGGCCAGACACATTGCTTGGCTAGATGAAAGAGACCCAAGGAGCCATCCTGTGGTGAACTGAAGCAAAGAAGAAGGAAGTGTAATTGAGCAAGGACCTCTTAAAGGTATACTTGATCAAGCGCAACCCACTGGGTAACCCTTTTCGCTTCTTAGCTGCAAAGAAGTAGCAATAAAGCATCAAAGTGAGGAAAAGTACAGCAGAACCTGGATTTTCCTCAGGGTTAGGTTCCTCACCAGATGAAGATCTGTGAAGTAAGTGAGGCTAGACAGCCACAGCCAATAGCTTTGTAGGGCCAGAAGGGTGCTTCAATCATTTGCTGCAGCTTTTATTCCAAAGGGTACCACTTCTTCAGTGAGCTGCATCAGATCGCTCTCAAGTTACAGCACAGTGGAGTAAAACAAAAAAACTGTACCAAACAGATGAGTAGCTCATCCTTACTTTGGCAACCTGATGTCAGTTAAATGGGCCGTGAAGCACCCTGGATCTATGTAATCTGAGCTCTAATGTACAATAGCAACAGACCTGTTCATATGTTGAATGACGCGGAGAGTTAGGCAATACAGAGTACTCAGGGTGCAGAGTCAAGAGGCCTGCAGTCATTCGTGTGCCCACTGCACCTAACTTCACCAACCGCACTGAGGCACTATTAGTCTTGGAGACAAGGAACTCCTGATAATAATGACTTCCTTATTGCTCTTTTCATAAGTATCATGCTCCTGAAATCTCTATGAGTAATTGTAGTCTAATACATTTGAAAACAACTTAGAAAGTTCAGTAATTAAACAGTAAAGGAAAGCCATTCTAAAAGTGGCATAATGGAGGACATTTGCAAAATCTTAAAGCAAAGAGATTTTTCTGTGAAATTCCTTCAGTTTGGGAAAGTGGGGAAACCATTAAGAGGTCTCAATACCGTTCATCAGGGAGACCGTGTGGTGGTATCATATAGTAAACAACAAAAGAAAGACGAAATTTAACATGGGAGGTATAGCAACAACAACAATAGAAGTTCTCTAGAGTGGAAACAATTTAACATTAGAACAATGGACCAGCTAACATAGAAAATGATTTCTTCTGACTTGTGCCTAATAACTGACATATTCTAAACCAAAATCATGAATAAAGACCTATAATAGTTGGCAGCCAAATCATCCTAACCAGCAACAAATTGTCAAATAACCGCAAGTTACCATTTAATATTTAAATTAAATTACATTTAGAAAAGAAAAGCTAGCCTGAGAATTATGCATCATTATTTTCCATTAGTAGCACTACTTGTTATACAGGAAAGCTTCATTAGATAGATATTGGGTAGTTCAAAGTATCAGATACTTTGAAGCTATTGTCACTCCCTAGTCAACAGGATAGACTTTTGCATGCTTTACAATATGAATAATTCTAAATACAGCTACTTTATGATGTGAAGCTGCTTGCTAGTCCGTTGGACCAGGAAAGCCTTGTTAATGCAAAACACAGGTGACCAAAAAATACCAACTTTGAAATACTGTAAATGGATTTGAAATTAATGTACCCATAGTAATTTGCATGTATGAAAACTACTGTGGGTACGTACAGACTTAGTTCACCCACCTGCAGACCTTACTAATTGATAAGAACAAGGTGAGAAATTATCCCAACGATTAATTAAGCAGATTTAATGGTATGTAGTACAAGAAGTTCCTAATGTAGAACAGCCAATGATTGAGGTGCTCTTTTTCCTTTGGTTAGGTCAATCTAAGTGGTGAACTGTCCTGTTAACACCCTCCACTCCCACTCCCAACAAACCCCTCCTGTGGACCTGGCACTCCGATCCTGGGAAGCAGTCTTGATCCTGCCAAACTGCCCCCAATCCCGACATCTGTTTCAAAATCAGTAATTTTGGGTTTCACCCCCCCCCCCCTTTTTTTTTTTTTAAAAAAAAGAAAGGGTGAGAAAAAAAAATTTTGTTGGTAATTTTGGGTTTCCCCCCCCCCCCCCTTTTTTTTTTTGTAAAAATGAGACAGTGCTAGAAAAAAAATTCTGATGTGGCAATGACAAAGATCACCACAGAAAAATACCTATGGTGGGGGGAAGGGGGATGACAATGGGGGACAGATGGTGCATATTAGGCTACTAATAAGTAAGCAACTTTCTTCACATACAGTTTGAGGGAGATGCTGGGCAAGTATTTTTAAACTTAAATAGTTAGAAAATAAAATCATGAAATTCTAGGTCCATTGACTTGACGGCAAGACTTCTATTGATTCCAATAGGGCAGATTTTCATCTTAAATATATTTACACAAGACTTACTAATCTTTAGTGTTTTATAAATAGAGCTGCAATAGCCAAGTATAACTAGATTCATTTGTACGGCAAGGAATGTTACTTACCTAGTTAAATGGAGAGGAAAGGGTGATGATAACAAGCCAAATATAAAGCTGAGATAATTGAAATTATCTAGTGAAGCTGACTGTTAAATTTCAAAGGCAAGTGAAATGCAAAGGACTTCCAAAGTATCTGAAAAAGTTGTAGATCATCTTAAAATGTCTAAAATGTTTCACAAAAACAACATAAATCTAATTTATTAGCTACTACACTAAGAAGAGAGAATTCCTAAAATAAATCTGAAATTGGTTTGGGGCTGGATTAGACATTTAAAAACATTTTAAATCTGGAAGTCCTTAAATTCAGAATCATGCACATAATTTACATAATTCATGAAAGAATGGCTGGTAGTTGAAACAAAGGCTTTGTTTAATTTTTAATATAGAATGATATTTCATGTTACAAAGATATTTCTCAGAGAAGTTGTTTCTTGAGCTGAACACATGTAATGTATACTGCCTGTAGCTATTAGGCATCCATAGGAAAAAAAGAGAGGCTGGTTACTAGCTGGTGCTTTTCAAGAAGCTTTGCCCACAGCACATTCCTTACATGCTTCAGCACAGGCTTTCATTTAATCCCCCTGCATCCTGCTTTTTCTCATACTCTCCACTGAAGACATAAGGGCAGTGAGCATTTTTGTTTCCTCTCAACCACAGAATCCCACCGCGCACCTTTCAAAGATGGGTGGGAGAACAGGATGATAATGTAAATATAGACAACACCTATTGAAGAACTCTGGTTACTATAGCAAATAACATCTTTCTCCTCCTAGTACATGTCCACATATACATTTCACTCTCAAGCTTGCCTTGTTCACATGGAGGAAATACCTTGAATGCTAGTTGAAACTGATTGAAGGAACATTGCAGGGTGCCATCTGGATGCTTCAGCAATGGCATAATACTTGGTGAAGACAGAGCTGGAGTTCCAAATGTCTGGAATGGAAATACTCATGAAATAGGCCACTGTTGTTGCTAAGCAATGGTAGAGTATGGTTCTGACTATCACTGAGGATGCCGCACTCACAATTTCAAAGTTAAGATCCACCAAGATCATAATAGAAATTGCTGTACTCTTATCGTTCTCTCTGGCTATGGAGATCTCCTGAAAAGCTTGGTTTCCCTGCAGATAAAAGGCAAAAGCCCTCCTAACATCCAACATGTGCAATAATGCCTCTGCTATGAAGATTTGAGGTTTTGGGTAAAATACCATCAGATGCATCTGCTGACTCAGAGAGAACTCCATAACCACTTTTGGCAGGAACTTATAACGTGCCTTGAAAAAAAACTTGTCTGGGTAGAATGCAGTATGCAAAGGAAATGGAAACCTCCCATCCTCTTGATTAAAGTGACAGCTACTTATAAGCTTGTTTTTATGGACATAAGGAAGAATGAGGAGATTGCCACTGTATGAAACAGCAGGGCCCTACAGGGCCTGGCAAAATCCTGAAGACTGGATATTCAACAGGAAAAAAAAAAAACATATTAGGCCCTTGATGAACATCAAAGCTCCTGATAAGAAACAACTGACCTTCCATAGATAGGTAATGGGCTGAGACCCTGATAGAGCTTGGAGATAGCTCGTTGTTTCCCTTCCAGAAGGCAGTCTAGAATAACCGAGCTGGGTACAAGGGGAGGGCTGGTCCCAAGCATTTTAACATGCAGGTAAATGTTAAACATGACTTCACAATCTGGGAAGTTAAAGATATACAGATGTCAAGCCTTTCAGGAATATGTGCTTGTCCAGGTAGCAGAGACACCTGACATGTCACAAGACCTGTCACATGATGGTCAGAGCTTAAACCCTGGAAAACTTGAAAGGCCATGCTTTACCAGAAACAATGAGATCCACTGATCAAGACAAAAAAAATGGAGCTTCAGCTTCAGCCTCAGCCATGTAGTTTTTATAGTTTAGTCTTCTCAAAGCTTTCTGATTTCCTTCAGCCAACAACAAAAAAATGAAGTAAATGAGGAAACTACATGGACAAAGTAATAAAATAAGGAAAAAGTAACAAAGTAAGAACAGACAGAAAATGGCTTTACTGCAAAAAACCTGAAGTCTATGCAGCAAGCAGCAGCTCTGCCTGGAGCTAACTATGAGAGGAACTGAAGGGCAGGAAGCATGCAGTATGATTTATACCTTCACTACACTGCATGAGGCAGCGCAAGGTGCCTATGCACTGCACCAGATGCTCTTAAAACAAAAAGCCTGTTTACATGAGCATGTGTGTACCTGTAGTGAAATGTACACATGGACAGGATCTCAAGATCTTAATATAGTAAGTTAATTTTTACTGTACTATATATGCAAGCTAATTGGAACTTGACCATTTAAATCAGATTCTCTGATAAATTTTGTCATAAAGGATTGATGGCCACTCTGTTGTTTTTATGAAAATATTTTTCTGATAAAAAGCTGTCTTGTGAAACATCAAGTTACAGTTTGTAAACATTTCACATTCTTATAAATATACTAAATCACAATTTATAATCAGGATACCCAAAGCAGTTTATTTTTTCTTACATCTGGATTTTAATATTTATCCTAGGACTGTATATCCATAATCACCTAGACTGTTTGATCAGGGCAGTGGCAATGGAATAGAGAAGTAATTTTCAGTAACTCAGTAAATAACTTGTATCCTTAAAGTAAATTAAGTATTTGTGCATGTGTTTAAATATGTCAACAAAAATGAATTACTAAAAGCAGTTGCAGGTACCCTTATTCTTAGAATCAATTCAAAAAGAATATCCACAGCTCCTAAAGTGGAATGCACTTTAACAAGGCATAATTTAGAGACAATACAGCACAAGGTTTTTCCACACAATTCTACCCAGGTACATATTTGATAATTTCCAGTTCTCTGCTGTACAGAAATTGCTAATCTATCTGGACCCTGTCAAACCTTGTAGCACACCTTTGCTTCAGGGGTGTACAAATGCATTACAGTAAACAGAGCTTGCACCCAAATTATTTCCCTATTATTGCATGATCACACACAGTTCTCTTCACTGCTATGCAGTTATTAAAATAATTTGTTACATAAAATAAATATGCTGGCTTCTGTCTAAGTCCCACAGACAAGTGCCCATATCCAGTACATAAACAGTCACCAGCCTGATTGGTGTTTCTTGGCATTCTTATCAGTAGTCTCAGTAGGTATGTCAATGATGAAAAAAGCATTGATATTAAACTATTCTTTTAAATTTAGAAATGGTCCCTCCAGGTCTGGGGTAACAGACTTAATGCTGAACCTCACACCTACCTGGCTCAGTACTACAACTTAGATAGTGTTCAACACCATAAGTTTCAGAGGAAGATGAAAGAAATCCCATGGTAGGACAACCTGCTTCCACCAAGGAGGTCTTATACCAATCCCTAAAAGCTAGCAATTGAGTTAAAATGGAGATGTCAGAGATATGACCCATGGGTCTTGGAATGCACCAACACACTGCACACTGTGTACACTGGATTAACCCTGCACATCATTCAGTGCCACTCAACTGGCCCAGAAGGCATGACAAGTTTGACATGCTTGGATTAAACTAACACTGCACTTCGTGTTAAAATTCCCCAGGTCCACTCTTGCATGATTTTTCTGCACATCCAGGATGAAAAGGGCACCCAAATAAATCTGTATGTACTTGTTTGATTAACCCGCCATGACTACAATATTCACTCGTTTATTGCAGTTATGTCATTTTCTCCCATATGCTTTTAAGCTGTATCATTAGGCAACCCAAAACAAATTGCCATTCTAGCAATAAATTCTCTGGTTGATTATTTACCTTTTTTGATATATGGTGTCAAGATATAAAATAAAGTTTACAGGAAAACCTGTCACCTTTGCTTATGCTCTAAAACTGAGCTATAATTCAGAAAAAAATATTAAAACTGAGCTTTAATTAATCTTGGACACAATGTGAAAATAATGGCTGGGATTCACATGTGAGCAGCAATACTACGCTATAAAAATATTCTGGGGTAGATGATATTTATTTTCTCTTTTCAAGGTATCGGAAACATACTGTTTCAGGACACAAGCTTTTGGATATAAGGGGGAAATACTCATTGATTAAACCAAAGTTAAAAAAATCATAAATCATCTCTCAATCCTTCAAATAATATGTCACATATCTTGAAATAAGCTAAATTTGAACCAGATCATGTTAGTCTGCTACCAGTAAAAATTGGAATTAGAGAAAACTAGGGCTGGAAGGGACCTCCAAGGGTCATCTAGTCCAACCTCCTGCCTCAGGCAGGACCTTCCCTATCCAAACCATATTATATAATCCATAATCTAAATTCTACATAAGACTATCAATCCTGATACAACACAGACCTAAAAACCTAACCTGCTAAAGGTAAAGTAGGGGAAACACAGCAGTCAGTGTCCTGATCCCATGAAATGTTGTCAATATACGCGAAAGACATCTCAGGTAGAGGGCCATGCCCCCACTAGAGGAAGGGGCAAAACACCCCACAGTCCATACCAATCTGACCATAGGGAAACATTCCTTCTTGACCCCAAATATGCCCATCAGTCTGACCCTGAGCAGAGGGGCCAGACCCTCTAACCAAGAAACTCCAGCTTTAGTCCCAGGGCTCAAGTGCCTATATACTAATGCTAGGAGCATGGAAAACAAGCAGGATGAACTAGCGCTCCTGCTTGCACAAAACACCTATGACTTAGTAGGGCTAACGGAAACCTGGTGGGATTTGTCCCACGACTGGGCAGTACATATTGAGGGTTATAGATTGTACAGAAAGGACAGGGTGGGGAAAAAAGGGGGAGGGGTTGCGTTCTATGTCAATGAGCAATATACGTCAACCCTTATCAAGACGGAATCCAAGGATGAGGAAGTAGAAGGATTGTGGGTTAGGCTACATGGGGGGCAAGGAGAAAGGGATTTGGTAGTAGGGGTCTGCTACAGACCCCCACATCAAGGGGAAGAAATAGATGCGGGGCTCTTGAGGCAGCTCTCAGAGACCATAAAAGCTAAAGAAGCGGTAGTCATGGGGGACCTAAACTACCCAGACATCTGCTGGGAGAC
>NW_005842106.1:1585188-1611348 GCF_000455745.1 Alligator sinensis
TTCAGCCTCCGCAAGAGAAGGTTGAGAGGCGACCTTGTGGCTGCCTATAAGTTCATCACGGGGGCACAGAAGGGAATTGGTGAGTATTTATTCACCAAGGCGCCCCCGGGGGTTACAAGAAATAATGGCCACAAGCTAGCAGAGAGCAGATTTAGATTGGACACTAGGAGGAACTTCTTCACAGTTCGAGTGGCCAAGGTCTGGAACAGGCTCCCAAGGGAGGTGGTGCTCTCCCCCTACCCTGGGGGTCTTCAAGAGGAGGTTAGATAACCATCTAGCTGGGGTCATCTAGACCCAGCACTCTTTGCTGCCTATGCAGGGGGTCGGACTCGATGATCTACTGAGGTCCCTTCCGACCCTAACATCTATGAATCTATGAATCTATGAACTGTGTCCCACCTCTCTGAATGCTGGGTTCCGACCCTAACATCTATGAATCTATAAGAACATTGCACACCCTAGTGAAGTCCCCAGCCTCTGAAGGAGGCTTAAAAACACCCTGACGCATGTAGCAGAAATATGAGCAGTGCTAGGAAGCACTGCTAGCCACCCCAAAATTCACCTTAACTTCCCCATAGCCACCCCTCCCCAAGTCCCCTGCTTTCCTCCTGGGCTGCTGCCGCCCACCCCACTCCCCACATGCAGCCCACAAAGGCACAGTGCTCCTGGCCCAACCCACCCTGTGGACCCATGTTCTGCCTCTGCCTGTGCAGCCCCGCCAAATTTCTGGCTTCCCTCAGCCCGCCACAGGGAAGTTGACGCTGCCTCTGAGCACAAAGTGGAGGCAAGGGGACCCAGCAGAGGCCAGAAGCATGGAAAATACCCATAGCAGAATACAGGCATAGCTATGCCTAGATCATCCCTGACCAATGATTGTCCAACCTCTTTTGAACACCTCCAGTGATGGAGAGTCCACAACTTCTCTAGGCACTATTCCACTGTCTCAATATTCTAGCAGTGAAGAAGGTTTTCCAGATCTAAATTTACTTGGCTGTAACTTCAAGCCATTGGTCTGCATCCTCCTCCTGCATCAAGAAAGAGGAGGGGCTTTCCCTCTGCTCTATGGCAGTCCTTCAAGTATTTGAAGACTGCTATCATGTCCCCTTTTAAATGCCTTTTCTTCAAGTTGAACGTCCTTCAGCTCTCTTCATATGACTTGCTTTCCAAGCCTTTCATCATCTTTGTTGCCTGCTCCGGACCCTAACTTCATGTTCTTTTTAAAGTGAGGAGCCCAGAACTGTATACAGTACTGCAGGTGAGGCCCCTACCAGTGCTAAGTAGAGAGGCACTATCACTTCCTGTGCCTTCCACTAAATGTTTTTATTGATACATTCCAAAACTGTATTTACTTTTGTGCAGCCGCATCACACTGCAGTCTCCTATTGAGTCTGATCTACCAAGACTCTCAAGTCCTTTTCCATACTGCTGCCATCCAGCCAGGTGTCACACATTTTATATTTGTGTTTTTGCTCATTTGTCCCAAGGTGCTGTACCTTGCATATGTCCTCATTCAACTTCAGCCTGTCCCTCCCAGTTTCATGTAGACTATAAACTTGCTCTAGAAACTTTCTTAGCCAGCATCCAAATAATTAATAAACATGGTGAACAGCACCAGGCCCAGGACAGACCCTTGTAGGACTCCAAGTGAAATCTTCTGCCATTCTGACATGGACCCTTTACCCTTTTGCTTATGGCTATTGATCTAGTAATCTATCCATCTTATAGGTAAGACCCTATGAAGACAGACTGAGGGATTTGAATCCCTTCAGCCTCCACAAGAGAAGGCTGAGAGGCCATCTTGTGGCTGCCTACAAACTCATGGGGGGGGGGTGGGGGGGAGGTCAGCAGGGAATAGGAGACCCTCTGTTTACCAGGGTGCCCCTCAGGGTTATCAGAAATAATGACCACAAACTGAAGGAAAACCGATTTAGATTGGACATAAGGAAGATATTCTTTACGGTAAGGGTTGCCAAAATATGGAACGGGCTTCCAAGGGAGGCGGTGCTTTCCCCTACCTTAGAGGTGTTCAAGAGGAGATTAGACAGGCATCTGGCTGGGGTTACTGAACCCCAGCGCTCTTTCCTGCCTGGAGCAGGGGGTCAGACCTGATGATCTACCAGGTCCCTTCCAACTCTAGAAATCTATTAAATCTATCTGTGAAATCTATAGTATTTTTATCTAGCCCAAATTTCTCCAATTTGTTTAAGAGAAGGTCAAGCAGGACCTTGTCAAAAGCCTTGCTGAAGTCCAGATATGCTATATCCACAGCCTATCCTTCATCCACCCAAGTACTTACTTCGTCAAAGAAGGAGATCAGGTTTGTTTGCCACCATTTATTTTTCATAAGTCCATTCTAGCTATTTGTGATCAGCCTTTCCTCCTCCAGATGCTTGCAAATGGCATTCCTTAGGATATGCTCCAGTAACTTCCCAGGTATTCAGGTAAGGCTAAGTGGTCTGTAGTTTCCCAGGTTCTCCTTCTTTCCTTTTCTAAAGAGGGGCACTATGTTGGCCCCTTTCCACTCCTCTGGTACCTGGCCCATCTCCCACTTCATAAAGATGCCAAGGACTCTGAGATTTCCTCTGCCAGTTCCTTTAGGACCCTGGGATGAAGTTCATGCAGCTCTGCTGACTTGAATTCACTCAAACCCAACAAAACCCCTCTGACCATCCCTTTTGTTATCTCCTCCTCCAGCTTGCCCCTTTCCTTATCCAGATAATCCTTCTTAGACATCTGCAGGCAGCTTATTTTTTTGTGAAGACTAAGGCAAAGTAGCTGTTGAGTAGATCTGCTTTCTTTGCATCACCAGTTAGGAGTTCCCCCAGGCTTATTAATAGAGCAACCACAACTTCCTGTGGGTCAGGACATGATCTAAGGCAGATGATCCCCCAAGCTGTATGCTCTACTATCTGAAACAGAAAGTTGTCCTCCACACAAGTTAGGAACTAGTTTGACATTTTATATCTGACTGCATACTCCTTCCAGCAGATGTCTGGAAAACTGAAGTCTCCCATCAGTACCATCTCATAGCTTCTAGAAAGATTTATCACCAGCTTGAAGAGTGCCTCATCCATATCACTTCCTGATTTGGTGGCCTATAATAAATTCTCACCATTATATTGGTGCTGCATCTTTCACCTTTCATTATCACCCAAATATATTCTGCTCTGCTATATTCTTCCCCCGGAACCAAGGAACAAGTGTGTTTTTGACACGCATGGTAAACACTACCTTTCCTCCAAACCTTGTCCTTCTGAATCAGAGTGTAACCCTCAAGGTTGACATTCCAGTCATAAGAGTGGTCCTACCAGGTCTCTGTGATGCCAAACAGATCATAGATCTTTTCACAGGCTACATCTTCCAGTTCATCTTCTTTATTCCTCATACTTTTTGAATACATGCATTGGACATATTTTACATTTTGACCTATTCACTTCCCCCTTGCGCCCTTCAAGGCCCAAATTGAGGTGTTCTAGCTTATTTCTATTGCTACAGAATCACATAACAAGTAGAGAGAGATATAAAGGGATCTACTCAATTCACAATTTCTTTGGAAACTGAGAAAAAGGCGGCTTCCATGATCACTGAGAAAACTGGTGCTCCTTGCAATTTTGCATGGAATTGCTCGGGAGGTGGGGCACATAAAAATAAAATGCTGGTGGCCCAGCAGTAAGGGGCAGGACACAAGGGGTTGGCCATGACAAGACTGGGTTAATGACGCCAAATGCCATAAATGGTATGTGATTTTTGCTTCCCCTCTGCATGCCTTAAGCAGATCCCTAGTGACATATACTACACTCAAGCAGGAACTAAACTTCCCCTTTTAAAGCAGCTAAAATGTACTTTTGTTCATATTCCAACTGAATTCCACATGGACAAATTCTGGACTCACTGATTAGGATAAGTAACTAAACTTCAGAGTGAGAAAAAGTAAGTAATACACTTAGCTTTAACATGATTACAATATATTTATGTTTGATATTTGAACATTTTTAATTAATATGAAATTTCAACTCTCATTTCATTAAAACATACTGAGGCTATTTTCATTATTGGAAAAATGACGAATACCTGTTTAACTATATTTTTTCCCTATACATTCATTCTACATTATAGCACAGGGGTTCCTAAAACTGTGGTATGTATACCCCTAGGGGCATGCAAGATATCTCTGGGGGGTATGCAGGAGAAATTGTGCTATGGCAGATTTAATTGTAATAATTGTAGAGGTACATGGGCAGTTGGTAAATCTGGAATTTGCAATACGAAAAAGTTTGAGAACCACCATTATAACATCTTCAGTATAATACACACACACAAAATAAAAGCTTAGCAAGAAAAGTATAAATGGAAGCAAACAAAATGAACTTTCATGAAAGAATGAAAAAATCACCTACATACAGAGACAAGTTGGAGACTCGTACTCCACTGTCCTTGTTTATTGCTTGCCTGAAAACATGATTAGCAGGAGTCTTCTTTACTATCAGAATAAAAAGTAAAGAGATTCAAGCTCAAAGGGAAACAAAATACACAGTACATTTTACTAAACAGTTTACATCAACATGTTACAAAGTATTTTTGTGGGGCAGTAGAGATTCATGAAGATTGCTGAAAATACTTTCTCTTTTTTGTTTGTTGGTTTGTTTGTTTTGGGGGGGTTGTGTTTTTTTGTTTGTTTGGGGGGGTTTTTTTACCAACTGGAAAGACGTTTCTTGCTTGACACTCGATTTAAAAAGATAAGGAAACATAGATAATGTTTTAGAGACATTCCTCAAAGATGAGGTGCACTAACACTCCAGTGAGGAAATTGTTTATTATGTTTTTAAATACTAAAGTATCGATCAACTTGAAAGTAAACTGACAACAAAAGCTCCTTTTGTTAGATGGTATTTTCAGGTCTGCCCCCTGGCACATATTCAGTTAAAGGTGCCATGAGATCTGATCCCCCATCCCAACAATTATGCCTTTTTCCATGCCCCATATGTATGGCAGGAAGTAAGATTATGAAATCAGGGGTCAGATACTAATCGTGCCCTTCCTACTTGTCAGTACAAGGGAAGTTGGAGATCTCAATCCCAGGCTACTCCTGCATCGGTAAATTGACAGTCAGGTGCCTGCAGCTCAGCATATTCCGGGACTATCCTGGGCCCAGGACGGATAATCAGCTGACCCTGGGCAGATAGCCCCAAACCTGGGTGAACCTCAGCCCAGACAGCCCTGAGCCCAGTTCAAGGCTCTGATCCTCTATGACATGTCCTACAACTCTGTCAGAGCCGCCCTTCAGTTCCTCCCACTAGAAGCATCTGATTTACTACATGCTACCATGGATTCTACCTCTTCCCTGCCCCTGCAGGGCAGCCCCAGACTCAGCTGGAGAACTAAGGTTTCCCTGGGGGCTGATGCCAGCAATCAATTCATTGTTGGCAGGCAGGTTATAGATTGAGGCTGTCCTGGGTTATTCTGACAATCATGCCACATGGTCAATTTAAGCTCCATACAAATCAGCCATAAAAATGACCTGCATTACATGTGGCACATTTTAATGGCTGGTTTGCCATTTTAAACACATTAGTCAGAGCATAAATGTAATGCGTAGAGGGACCCTACATAACATAAAAAGGTTATGAAAAAGACAAATTCCCTAACTATAAGCAGAAAAGTACTGTTATCTACAGCTGTGGTTGTTTGCTACTTCTCGCTATAAGGCACTGTTTTTATAAATCATTATCATAATTTAGCTGTTTAAGTCAAAATTTTCCATATTGATTGTCTTCCTAAAAGTGAATTGTTTTGAAAAGTTTCAGTGACAACTGTTTGGTCATTTCCAAATGCAATTAAGGAAAAATATGATGGACATAAACAATTCCATTCTATTCCTGAGCTTGCCACAAAGTTCCTACGGGTGCGTCCACACATGCAAGCATGTGCACTTGCAGCAGCTCAAATAGAAGCAGTGCAAATTTGAGCCGGGGCTTTTTGCCTCAGTGCATGTGCCAGGACATGCACTTTGGTGTGGGGCAAGTTGTACCACTTGGGACAAAATAACCCATGCCTGGCTCCTCCCAGATCTGCAGCCAAGGGGAGCCAGAGCCTGAGGCCAGCACCTCTCCTGGCCCCAGTAGTATAGAAAGCGCCCTGGTCAGCAGCTCAGGGCTACTTCCTCTCAGGAGCTTCTGGGGTAGCCCCCGTGAAAAGGGGCTACTAGTTAGCTGAGTGGGTCTTAGTCCAAGGTAAGTGAATGGACACATAGACAGAAGCTTCTGGGGCCCAGTCAAGCGGTATCTGCGGACACTAGCCCCTTGTGCCAGCTGGACTGTTGCAGCATCCCAAATCCACTTTTTAAAAATACTCCAAAATCCATGTTCTTCCACAATTAGAACAAAAAATCACTGTACACAGACAGACAGACAGATGGAGGATGAATCAGTTGGGCATCCCCGCAGAGTCTGTCACCCTGTAGGGTTATAGCCCCCCCATGCATGGCCCACAACTCACCCGCTGCAGCAGAAGTGGGAGTGGGGCGCTCAGGGCCCAATGCTGCCAACTGCCCCCACCATGGTGCGGCGCAGCCCCAAACTGCTCAGAGCCAGCACCACTTGTGCTGCTCATTGCCAGACCAGCCTGGCTTGCCGTGGCACCACACGCCCTTCTGCAGCCCAGGGGCTACTTGCACTGTCACATGGGGGCTGGCGCAACTCATGGGGATGACATGTCACTCCGAAGCGGGTTCTGCTGGCACTGGAGCCGCTTCCATGGTGGCAGGAGCCGGCCTGGAGCAACATGTCATCCCGTCGCGCCAGGCAGGTCCTGCCTCTAACGGCAGCACTGCCAGACCCACGGTGTATGCGGAGAGGAGGTGCATGGTGGGACCCAGCCTGGTGTGGCTCGCTAGTGCAGCTTTGGACTGGACTGGGAAGACAGCTGTGGCTGCAGCTAGGGAACAGCCACACTGTCTGATGCAGCCAGAGCTGCAAAGAGCAGGTGGCGGGGCAGGCGTACGGTGGCCCCTGCTCGAGTCCCTCTACAAAGCGTGCGGTGGGACCTGGCCCAGCGCAGCTCACTAGGTCAGCTTTGGACCAGACTGGGAGGCACAGCTCTGGGATGTGTGGCTCCTGCTAGCCTTTCAGCCTGGGCCGGGTGGTGCTGGGTGTGTTTTCCGTGGGGCTCAGGCTGCGATGTACGGGCACGGCGCTGTGCCTACAACAGGTCATAGCGCATCCCTGCCTGGCAGGGCTGGGTGTAGTGAGCTCCTTCACCTATCCCTCTCCCTTCCATTCACACTGCTGAGAGGGAGGGGGAGCTGCAGCACTGGGGAGAACAGAGGTCTGCCTGCCGCTCACACTTGTGGTGCTCAAGAGGGATGGGGAGCATATGTGGCTGGAAGGGGGAGTGAACGGCGAAGGAGCTCACTACTCCAAGCCCTGCCAGGCAAGCAGCTATGCTCAGGAGAGAGAATCAGCAGCAGACACAGACTCAAAGAGCTGGTGATGCCAGCTTGGCTCCCTGTCCCCCTTCCCCTCTCTTGCTGCTGGTGGCGGCAGCTGATTCCCTGCCCTTCACAGTGCTGTGAGCCAGGCAGGCAGCACTGATCTCACCCTTCCCCTTGCTCTGCCAGCAGAGGGGCTGGGCTCAGCCACGTGGTAAAGAGCAGGCAGGGGGGAAGCTCCCACATGCGCACACAAAACCCGCTGGCACCCCCCACACACGGTGCACTAGTGGCTTTGTTCACCATGTACAAAGCTGGTGACAACATGGTGCTGTGAGACCGGGCCGGCTCCATTCAGCATGTATAAAGCCCGGGTCCCGCCATGATGCCGCTAGCTGTAGCTGCAGCCGGGGTACAGCCACGCTGCCTGATGCTGTCGGCACCTCGGGGAGCGGGTGGAGGGGCAGGGGTTCAAAAGCCCCCACTTGAGCACCTCCAGAAACCCACCCACAGACCACACATCCCCCCATCACTCCCCATACCCCCAACAGCTCCTGGGTCCCGATCCTTGCCATGCTTGTTTGCCCCAGCATGGTAAGAGTTCATGCCCTGCATGCTGGGGCAGCAGGAGCACTATAGAGATGCTCTGGCCAGAAACCAGAGCATCGCTCTTGGAGGACCGACTCCTGGGTTGCCTCATGGCACACTCTGGGACCGTGCCCTGCCCTGTTTTTTTCACCCGGGGTATTTTTTGACCCCTGGATATCCAGGGGTCTAATTTTGCCCCCACACTGCAAATTTACAGGACAGGGAACATTTTTTCATTCCTGCACACGCCTCTTGCAGCATCTCAAAAGGGTTTGAGATGCTGCAAGAGGCACGTGCGTGCTTGTCTGGACCCGCCCTATGTGGGCAAGTCACATAAACCAAATCTGTCATGGGGATAGGTGAGGGGTGGGGAGGGTACTAAATTCATGTTTCTTACTTCCTGTGTGCCCAAACTGAATAATTTAGATCTGAAATAATGTTAACTACCCGCTGCAACTGAAGTCAATGGCAGCTGCGTTTAGAACATCGGAAACAATATACACTGATAAATATCTCAGTGTGCACCAATTCTTTAACTGCAAAATACTGTATCACTTTAGTGGGTAATATGACAGAAAATTAATGTTCATGAGGCACTCAGATGTTATAATGATGAGCAAATGAGAAAACCCCATAATGTAATTAATTCTGCCTTCAGAGCGTGATTTGAATAATATGGAGTAAATAACGCTTGGAACCTTTGCTGAACAATGGATACCGACTCATTAAGGAAACATAGTCCATTCTATGCACTGACTTAGGCAGGAGGGATCTGGTGGAAAAATAACAGCAAGTGATCAAACAATTAAAAAAGTTACAATTATAACATATACATGCACTAAGGAATTAGATTTAGCTGGCATTGGTGACCTAACATTCTAGCATTGCTTATTTTTGAGTGCTTGGCTTTGCCGCTTTAACTTTTTTTAATGTAGCATTTTTAATGCAACATATAAGATGAAAATATTTGAGCTGTTTACAAGCACGTCATACCAACATGCTTCTACTGATTGGGAGAAAAAAGTTTCTTCCCTTCCACTGACACCTCTCTATAGCAGAAGGCATAGATACAAAATTAAGTATTATCACAGAGTCATGAAAATAAATTTCAGGAATTATTACCATGAAAATAATTAGAAGTCGATAATTTTTCAATCCCTTACCCTGAAATTATCATTTCTTGAAACAAATACTGAGTAAATAACAACACTGTGTTCAAAATAATCCCAAACAGAAACATCTCTTCTGATTCACAGGAACTTTACAACAAAATAAAGTTATTCACCTGGAGCTGAGATCAAATCTAGAAACAGACAGTTCTGGGACACGTTTGTCATAACTTTAGAAACACCTTGAAAGCATTGTTGGGATACAGACACACTCCAGTGATGGAATTATTTGATGAGTAGATATAAAAAGACCATGGCTACTAGGCACACTCCAGTCCTTTTCACTTGTTCAGGAAACCATAAAGAGATGAGAATAGGGGACAGAAAGCAATGCGAATCTGCAGAGGTAATATACTCAGAATTCCTGTTAGAAGGGGAAATTGCTTTCCTTAAGTATTGCCCTACCAGACTAATTTTACAAACAATACAAGGCAGAGTAGATTTACACTTTATCTGATTAATCTAATAAAGTACATTATTCCTTATGAAAGCTTATGCATTGCTGATAAAGCAAATCCATGGTGCAAATCTATTTTACCTTCTTCCTGACTTTAGGCTAATACAGCTAACTATGTCTCTTTGCTCAAACAATGAGCACTTGACCTTGTTCCCAAATCAAAAAATGAGATCATTTACAAACATGGTCCTGTATCAACAGACTTTGTTAACAATTTTTTTCTCAAAGATAACAGCTGAATGGGGATATTGCAAGTCCCGAGCTGCAGTAGGTAAGTATATGATTTTGTCACCTGTGTCTTTTTCTGATTCATCCCAATTGTCTTTGAAGAATTACATAGGCATTACCCTAAAAGAGATACTAAATTGTTCAACTTTATTTCTGTATTTGTTATTTATTTTTTTAATCATACTGAAAAAAACACTGATTCCACATTCAAGACACAGACAGTAGTCTCTCAAATTTCAGAAATCAGGACATTTTTTGTAAAACTGTAATCACAGGAAATAATCTGGGATTATCAATTCATAAAAAAGATAGAGGCTGTTTTAAAACCTGCATATACAATTTGCCATGCTAGATCAAACCAACAGACTTTCAACTCTGGTAGCCTCTCACACAGTGGCCAGAGCCTGTTGCTTTAGCATGGTGTCAAACTCACCTGGATCCCTGAGATGGGTAAGGAATGTAGGACTCATTGCGAGTAGTATCTAGCGTGGGACACAGGGTGGGGCCACCACAGCTACCACAATAGTGGTCCAGAAGCAGCAAGGGGCCCAGGGGAGAGGGTCTGAGTGCGTAGCTATGGTCCAGGGACTGTGACTACTACCAGGAAGTTAAATGCCTACTGGGAAGTTTCTTCCTAACCTAGGCAGATGATAATTGGTTTGTGTCAGAATCACGAGGGCTTATTTTAAGAGAAAATGAAATTTATTCTTGTCACAAAAATCTTCTGTACACAGACAGTACAGAAGAATTCACACTGGTGATGACATATCACCCCTCCCTCCAGCTCATACAGAAAATCCTCAAACTGCCACCCATACTAGAAGGAGACCCTATTCTTTAAGAGATCTTCCCAGAACCACTCATCCTAGCCTTCAAACAAGCACTGAATCTCGCTAACCTCATCACCAGAAGCAAATTTCCTCAGGTCCAGAACACACCAAATGGATCCAGACCGTGCCATGACAAGAAATGCAAAACCTGCCAACACATCTCCACCACCCCCACAATTACTACACCCCACAATAGAGCCATCAGCATCCCTGCATCTTACAGCTGTATCTCCAGAAATGTAATATATGCCCTGATAGAAAATACATAGGAGACCAAACAACATCTGCGCACCAGAATGAATGCACACCAGACATCTATCAAAGACAAGAATACCCAGTTATCTGTGGGGGTACACTTCTCACAAGGAAACCACTCTCTCTCCAATCTCTCAGTCCTGATCCTCAATGGGAACTTAAAGGACACTTCTCAGAGAGGAGCCTATGAACTTCACTTCATCAACCTCCTGGATACAAAAAATCATGAACTAAATATAGGCATTGGATTTATGACACATTATAACCTGCCTGACATCTGACTCTCCAGGTACCTCTCCACTATTTACCTGCTACATTCATCCTCCTTCCCTCTCCCCCACCACCCAGCCTGTCTCTCACCCACTGACTCCTCAATTTACATCTTCACTAACTGTCTTGCATGCATACCAGCCCAGCCTCTGGCTTCTTTACTATTCATTCGATCCAGGAAGAGCACACACCAACTGCAGAGGCTTCCTAGACTGACAAAGGGTTTTTAAACCCAAAAGCTTGCTAAGAAGACTTTTTTCAACTATTTAAGTTGGTCTAATAAAAGATATCAGATTCACCCAACGAACCTTGCCTGCCTGTGTCCTTAGACCAACACAGCTACAACCTACAGCCCTACAACCTTGATTTTTCTAATTTATTTTTTTAAACAATGCTTTTCAATAGGCCTACCCCTATACCAGGGTGGTCAACTTGCAGCCTACGGAGCCATCACATCAGGCCCATGGGGCTACCCACATCCAAAACTGAATGTTCCAGAATCCCAACTATCACTTACGGTATTTACTTTTTTTTATTATTATTTTAGGAGCCTTATCAGTATTGTCAATATCACTTAACTGTAAGTTTTCCAAATCAATTTTCAGCTTTCATCTACAACATAGCTAGCCCAATTAGTGCTAGCTGTCTTATCCTTTATCCACTGTTGGCGTGACTGAAATGCTTAGTACGAACAAAGTATTCTTTGCTACTTCAACATCTCAGTCTTCCAGAAAAAAGTAACAAGAGTAAAGAAAGCCATCACATACCTTTATTCTATGAAATCGAACAATATCTCCAATTTTGTAGATTTTTGGAAGGGCATCTAGATTTCCATTAAAGAGTGTACATGTCAACTTGACATTTGATTGGTCCACAATTGTTACAACTGAACAATAATCTGTAAAATATAAAAATGTAGGACTGAGAAACAGAAAATAGGACTTTTTAATTAACATCCATAGGACCAAATTATGTTAGGTCACTCCAGGTTTCATGAAGTCAAGGGAGTCGCACAAAAGTAAACGAAGAAGTGTGGTCCATTGTGTGGCATGTAAGCCGTTGGAATAGTTGAAAATATTATAGTTGATTCTGACAGAGATTGTGAACCAGGACCTTCTGAGTTATAATCTTCCTTCTGCAACACGCTCGGCCTATTTTTGAGAATGTCACATCTTCTCAAGTTTCTATTTCCCCAATTTTGACTTATACCCAGAACCCATTTTCAGAGCAGCTGTTATAGCATTTGTATCAGTAGGATCATTTAGTTTTCATCATTCAGGCACAAATTATATCAATGTAATAAATTACATCAATACTATTAAATTGCACACAGCTGTTACAGAAAATTCTGTTTTATGTAACTATTAGAAGGGAATGACTGGCAAACCAGATCAAAGGTCTATCTAGTCTAGCACAGTGCTTCTCAAAGTGGTGGCCCATGGACCGGTGCCGACCCGCGAGCCACTGGTTGCCGGTCCGCAGCAAGTTGCCAGGAAAGAAAGAAACATCTTTTCAGAAGCATAACATTGATATGTCACAGCACCACAGTTTGTACATTCCAACACTCCAGGTGACGTCACGTCGCGCGAGGTGAGGAAAGAGAAAGAAACAGCCAGTCGTGCATTAGTGTAGCGCTGTTACACGCAATTGCTGCCACTGGCTGAACCGGGCACTGGTCCCTGACCACTGGAAAAAAAATTGCCGGTCTGCCACATCAGATCATTTGAGAAGCACTGGTCTAGCATACTTTCTCTAAACATAACAGAAAAAGATGATAGTTGTGGCTGGCTTGAAATGAAAGGTTTACATTTTTAAAACAGCCTGATTAAAATAACTTTAAATGTTGTAATGAATTTTTTTTGGCTTTAGTTTATCCAACAGCAATGAATGTTACTGGTCACCTCCCTAACAGCAAATTTACCTTAAAAAAACAAACAAACAAACAAAAAGCCCAGCATGATTCATGCGCATAATAAACCTCACAGAAGAATGTTTATCTGATTATCTCAAATAATTACATTGGAATGGCATACCTGTGTGGTGCTGTGAACATGTAGTCCATTCTAACCACGCAAATGGAGAAAAGTCAACCAACCATCATGCAGCAGACAGCACACAAAGAGGGAAGGAGCTATATGGCCAAGGGCAATTCCTACCCTAATTATACTTGCCAATGGATTTTTGGGTAGATTTTTCAGTTATTGGAGAGACTGAAAATTCAGCATCAAATCCTTACAGAGGCTTTTAAAGTCTCAGTTTTAATGTTCAACCTGAACAGATGCTGTGGCTTGCAATGATTCATCTAAAATACCTACACAATTAATTGTATAGAATTCAACTGATCTTCCACAAACAGATGAGAGATGAAATTTACCCTACCAAGATTTGAAATTGTACTATGAGGAATATTTCCCTGAAGTGTGAGTTTCTCCATAGCTCAAATTTAAGACTTTAACAACTGACTTTTTCCATCTGAGGATAAGTACTACACCCTGGTACAAAAGGGCATTGATTTTCTTGTGGATTTTCTGCGCACGAAGCATACTTTTAAAGAATAAAATTCAGAAACTCAAAGCAACAGAATACTGTATTAGTCACACAATCATGGTTACAAATTCCTGCTACTCATTCTAAGCTCTTGTTTTCAGAGACTAAAAACTTTCCCTATAATATAGGACCTTCTGGAAGTGCACTTTTGTCATAATCCCAGTTAAAATAGAGCTCTTCCAGAATGTAGCATACATTTTGAATGTCCATTAGCTAAAAATCTTTGTAAAGTATTAAACTGGAAAGTTACCAATCTTTATTTTCCCAATCGAAATGTGAAAATTGTTTTCTCTTCTTAATTAGCTGCGACTGACTCCAATTATTTTCACAAATATTAAAACCAGCCAAACTCTTAATGATATATATATATTTTTGCTGCTGCTGCTATTATGGGAAAAAATACAGTAAATACAGCAATAATTTTTATCCTGTGAAGTTACTGTAGAATAATAAAGTCATTTTTAATATAGTTTCTAGTGAGGAAAACTCTACCTGCAAGATAACTAAGCTAAACTTAAAGTATTATTAAAGCTCTTCAGCTACAGGATAATTTTCCTTTACTAGATAAGACTACAGTGCTCAACTGATAGCCACCATTGGGGGAAATATGTTTAATAGTGTCAGTAGCTTTTACCCATAATAATTTGGTAAAAGAAAAAAATTAATGACAAAGTGGCAGCAGAGTGCACTAGATTTGCCTACTACAGTAGAAAGTTTTTACATTTTAGTATTTTTTTACCTCACTAGTTATAAATCTTAAAAGATAACTGATGAGAAATTAAACTATCCGTTAAGCGTTAAAGGTAATCTTGAGCAATTCACCTAATTTCCTCAATATGATTAAGCGCAAATTGCCTCGGAGTTTTATTATAAGAGAAAAAATCCTGTTACTTCTAAGTTAGGTCTTTAATCACAGAAGCCATGAAAACATAAATTATATCATCTGCTAAAAATACTTAGAATTCTTCTCTGTTTTACTTGCACAATACGGAGTCAGAAGAACAATAAAATTTAAAGTAGTAAATTAATTATTTAATGTCTAAAATGCAACTGAGTTCAGTATTGTTAACGGTGACTAGTGCAACTTTCCTAATCAAATTATTGAAACAGTTGCTACCAAGTCTGTTCAAATATTTTAGAGTTGATAGTTACTGGGCTCCCAAATGGATTATACAGTAAATGCTACATTTTTAGAGCAGCTCTCCAGCTATTAAAATCCTGTATACCTACCCTTCTAATGAGGCCTAAATTGAAACTTGTAAACAGCAGGTAAGGAAGTTATTTTCTGGTAATTTACATTATCTTAAGGTACCAGCCTCAAAGGAATAAAACTGAAAAAGTGCCCTAATAAATATGAAGCTGGGAGCTGGCTGATCATTTTTATGAGGCCGATATTTTCAGCAAGCAACTTCAAAGAAGAGCAACTATGTCATGGAGGAGGAGGTAAAGCAAAAAGGTAAAAAAAGTTACATGAACAGCATCAAAGGCTCAATAGCTCCTTTTAGTCCGAAATACTGTATTCTACAAAGAGCAATACCAACTTCAGCAAAAGGAGGGCAAGAAATTGCTTAGCTGCAGTATGATGTTGGATCTTTGAAAGATCAAACTGAAATGTAAATGCATCTTTTTTTCAAATAAGCAGATTCTATGACACCTATCCTTGAGGACTAGTCAGCTGGAGGTATATCTCATCACACACAGGTAACAAAAATGAACACCGTCCAGTCCTTTTACCAAACAGATGCATCACATCCACATATCCGGAATCCAAGGATGAGGAGGTAGAAGGATTGTGGGTTAGGCTACATGGGGGGCAAGGAGAAAGGGATTTGGTGGTAGGGGTCTCCTACAAACCCCCACATCAAGGGGAAGAAAGAGATTCGGGGCTCCTGAGGCAACTCTCGGAGACCATAAAAGCTAAAGAGGCGGTAGTCATGGGGGACCTAAACTACCCGGACATCTGCTGGGAGTCACAGACAGCAAAGTCCCACCGCTCACGCAGGCTTCTAACCTGTGTACAGGACCTCCATCTGACACAGGAGGTACACGGTCCCACTAGGGGGAATGCCATACTGGATCTGGTACTGGCAACGGGGGATGACATGGTTGGGGACCTCCAGATCGGTAGCCATCTGGGGGACAGTGATCACCTAATAATAGAATTCACCATAAGACGTCGAGTGGGTAAGCTAACTAGTAGGGAGAAAGTGCTAGACTTTAGGAAAGCTGATTTCAATGAACTCAGGCAATTAGTCAAGGACGCACTGCAGAGTAGGAGTTTTGAAGTGATGGGAGCCCAAGAAGGGTGGCTGTGCCTTAAGGAAATGATCCTTCGGGCACAAAGCAAGACGATCCCCAAAGAAATGCTAAAAGTTGTCCACACAGATCAGTTGTTATACCCAAGAGAGCATTTTGGTAAAATATCTGCAATAGTTGTTAATGAGAAAACAGCCCCCCACTACTAGTAAAAGTTGAAGGCACTGTGGGAGAGGTATCTGTCTGCATTCAGAAGCTCAGCCATGTCACTATTTGCAAGAAGAAACATCTTTACACTTCCACAGATGAAACAGTACTATTTTACACAGATCTAAGAATCTAAAATTGAGCAATAACCCCCCTTGTAAGAGGCTGCGATCTATTCTAAATGGAATAACCTGTCTGAGTGAAGAATGAATTACAGTGACTATTGAGTGTATAGCTAACCATAGCAACAAGCTTATCTCAGCATGGACTCTCCCAGGCTGTCCACCCCTAATTACATGTTCCAGACTGCTCTGAAACACATTGAAGACTGGTGTTTTACATATGACAGCAGCTGAATGCCCAGAAGTGTCCTCTCCAGTGCATTTCCAGATGTGGAGCACACAAATAGGAGCATGCTTTGGGGTCTCCAGGATAGGATATACTACCACTGCAGTGGATACATATTCTAAGGGCATGCCATGTAACCATACCCATACAATACCACATACTCTTACATGAATGATTTTCAGGGTTTGTGTTCATAATGGGAGAATTCCAGTCCCTTGATCTCAAATCATTTCTAAAACAAAATTAATGATAAAATATTTAGAAGAGCCCTACTTCCTACCTACAAGGAGGAATGTAGAGAAAGATTAATGTTCCTTTCTAGGATTTTCTATTCTGATCACCTGCCAAAGAATCTCATACAATAATTTCTATATCAAGGATGTGTGAGTGACACCCAGAGAGCCGTGGTGGATGGGTCGGTTTCGACCTGGAAGGGTGTGGGAAGTGGGGTGCCACAGGGTTCGGTCCTTGGACCGATACTCTTTAATGTCTTCATCAGTGACTTGGACGAGGGAGTGAAATGTACTCTGTCCAAGTTTGCAGATGACACAAAGCTATGGGGAGATGTGGACACGCCGGAGGGCAGGGAACAGCTGCAAGCAGATCTGGACAGGTTGGACAAGTGGGCAGAAAACAACAGAATGCGGTTCAACAAGGAGAAATGCAAAGTGCTGCACCTAGGGAGGAAAAATGTCCAGCATATCTACAGCCTAGGGAATGACCTGCTGGGTGGCACGGAAGTGGAAAGGGATCTTGGAGTCCTAGTGGACTCCAAGATGAACATGAGTCGGCAGTGTGACGAAGCCATCAAAAAAGCCAATGGCACTTTATCATGCATCAGCAGATGCATGACGAATAGGTCCAAGGAGGTGATACTTCCCCTCTATCGGGCGCTGGTCAGACCGCAGTTGGAGTACTGCGTGCAATTCTGCGCGCCGCACTTCAAGGGGGATGAGTATAACCGAGACTAGAGAAACTGGATCTATTCAGCCTCCGCGAGAGAAGGTTGAGAGGCGACCTTGTGGCTGCCTATAAGTTCATCACAGGGGCACAGAAGGGAATTGGTGAGTATTTATTCACCAAGGAGCCCCCGGGGGTTACAAGAAATAATGGCCACAAGCTAGCAGAGAGCAGATTTAGATTGGACATTAGGAAGAACTTCTTCACAGTTAGAGTGGCCAGGGTCTGGAACGGGTTCCCAAGGGAGGGGGGGCTCTCCCCTACCCTGGGGGTCTTCAAGAGGAGGTTAGATGAGTATCTAGCTGGGGTCATCTAGACCCAGCACTCTTTCCTGCTTATGCAGGGGGTCGGACTCGATGATCTATTGAGGTCCCTTCTGACCCTAACATCTATGAATCTATATGGATCGGATGTATACATAGGAGTGAATGTCTATTACAAGAGGCAGGATTTGATGGATGGCCTATGCAGTCCTGTGCTTATATCACTTAGGCTTCATACACACATTCAAATGACTTAGAAGAATTCTCCTGGGTTCGTTTTGCTAGAAAAGCTTACTCAAATATGCTTGAACAGATATTTGAAAGCTAAGTCCCTGAAGAGCAGAGAGCTTGCAGTGCTGACATCATGCCAGGGTGCCCCTGTGCACACATCTCAGCACGCTTTGCAGGATTACTCAGTCTGCCTGGTGCACATGGCAGTAAAGTACAGGGCAGCCTGGGTCAGCCATTCAGCCTGAGTTTCCCTGCAGCACAACATGGGAAAGGAGTGTTCTCTGTTCCCTGTTCAGCTTGAGTAGTAGACTCCAATTCAAGCGACATACTGTCTCTGGGGCCTGGAAAAGGTGGAGGACAGGGGAGGGAGGGAAGACTGGAAGAGGCAAAGCACCCTGGGATACTGCAGGATTATACAGCAACTTCTCTTGGAAGGGTAAATTGGACAGGCAGCTCTCCCATGAGAAATCCTGTCTGTTCCCTGATTATTTTTCTCCTGAGGATCTTGGAGTCATTATTGATGCCAAAATGAACATGGGCCGACAGTGTGGGGAAGTGGTCAGGAAGGCCAACCGTACCTTGTCATGCATCCACAGATGCACCTCAAGCAGGTCCAAGGAACTGATCCTCCCCCTCTATGTGACACTGGTCAGGCCGCAGTTGGAGTACCGCGTCCAGTTCTGGGCGCCGCACTTCAGGAGGGATGTGGACAACATGGAGAGGGTCCAGAGGAGGGCCACCCACATGATCGGGGTCAGCAGGGCAGGCCCTACAAGGAGAGGCTAAGGGACCTGAACCTGTTCAGCTTCTACAAGAGAAGGCTGAGGGGGGATCTAGGGGCCATTTACAAACTAGTCAGGGGGGACCAGCAGGCATTGGGAGAGTCCCTGTTTCCCCGAGCACTACCAGGAGTGACAAGAAATAACGGTCACAAGCTGGCAGAGGGTAGATTCAGGCTAGATATCAGGAGGCACTACTTCACTGTCAGGGCGGCTAGGATCTGGAACCAACTTCCAAGAGAAGTGGTGCTCGCTCCTACCCTGGGGGTCTTTAAAAGGAGGCTGGATGACCACCTTGCTGGGGTTGTTTGACCCCAGTACTCTTTCCTGCCATGGCAGGGGGGCGGACTTGATGATCTGCTCAGGTCCCTACCGACCCTACCAACTATGAAGTGGCCATTTTTGCTCTGGAAGAAAAGTCCTGAAAATCTGCAAGCTGCAATACAGGGTTTCTGCTGGGAGAGCAGCAATTCTCCCAGGAGAAACTATATGTTGCCTTAATGAGTTAAACTTAGCAAAAGTCTTGGTATTAGACTATTATTGCCTCGGTTTCTAGAATATGTAGCCAAAGTCTAGATAACGCCAAAGACTCCTCTGCATCATACATTCCATATGATATGAAAGGACTCTGTCATACCCAGTTAGGCTTCAGATCACTATAAATCAGAAAGTATACAGCCATGAGCAATTTACTTTTAATGGCTATATTAGCTTACATTTTTCTACCTGTAATCTAATTTTGTTATTTACTGCCAACATCTACAGTCTCTCTAGTGTAGATTCATCTGCAACTTTAATGACATTTGAAACAAGTCTACAACAGCAAGGTTTAATGACAGAACAAAAATAATTTATGTCTCTACTTCTAGTCATGGAATAAAGTACCAATATGGCTGTACTTAATTCAGTTCTAATAACATTATGAAGTGGGCTTTAGGTCCTTGTTACAATACACTGTGAGCTGCGCAAACTGATCAGTGTTGGTGCTAACCAAAGTTCGGAGCAGTCACATGTTCAGACCAGCAGGGGCCTAAAGGATAAAACTTAAAAATCCCACTTCCCCCATTCCAAACTTCTCCTTCGCCTCCTGCTCCCTGGAACTCCCCAGTTCCCCACCATCCTCAGGGATCCCTCCCTTCCCCCCTCCCTTACTTATTTGTGGCTACCCATGCCATCTGTTCTCAGGAGCAAGCAGAAAAAGGTTAACCTGCCTGCCCAGCCACCACCTCTGTCCCTGCCAGACTGCTGCTCTTTTCGAAGTGACGCCCAGAGAGCAGCAGTGGTGGCCGGGCAGGCAAGTTAACCCTTCCCTTCTCCCTCAGGCAGCCACAAGTAAGTGGGGTGGAGGGACTGTAAGGAGGAATCTGGGGTACTGGGGAGGACAGGGGGGGCAGTGGACTGAATCCATGCCAATGGAGGGGGGAAGCCTTAGCATAACACCAGCTGGGTAATATGGATCAGAGATAATCCTGCCCTGCAGTGGTGTAACTTTGAACTGAATAAGGGTGCTTAAAACTAGCTTTGTGTGTCAATGGGAAGACAATCCAGGTGTTAATAACTCCAGAAGCTGCCCCAAATTACAATGCAAGAAGGCCCTTAAACCACAGCAAGGAACAATGGATAACTACAATCAGAGCCATCCCTAGGGGTGTGGGGCTGGGGGGTGGGTGGCGAGCGATTGGAGCATGGACCTGGCTGCATGCGGCGAAGCCTATACGGCACTGTCTGCAGGGCCCCCCAAAGCATGGGGGCCGAGGCAGCCACCCTGATTCACGCCCTCCCACCCCCCAGGGACAGCCCTGACTACAGCAACTAAATTGACAATGCTGGCTTTTAAACTGATCTGCAAGCTTCTGGTTCTCGATTCTGGATACCTGAAATTAATTTAATGGTTGGCAGTTTCATTACGGAACCCGTACAGAAAATCCTCAAACACTTGCAACCCATACTAGAAAGAGACCCTATTCTTAAAAAGATCTTCCCAGAGCCACCCATCCTAGCCTTCAAACAAGCACCGAACCTCGCTAATCTTATCACCAGAAGCAAACTTCCTCAAGCCCAGAACACACCAAAAGGATCCAGACTGGGCGATGACAAGAAATGCAAAACCTGCCAACATATCTCCACCACCCCCACAATTACTACACCCCACAATAGAGCCATCAGCATTCCTGGATCTTACAGCTGCACCTCCAGAAATGGAATATACCTCATCCAATGCACCAAATGCCCTGCTGGAAAATACATAGGAGAGACCAAACAGCAACTGTGCACCAGAATGAACGCACACCGGAAATCTATCAAAGACAGAAATACCCAGTTACCTGTGGGGGCACATTTCTCACAAGAAAACCACTCTCTCGCTCATCTCTCAGTCCTGATCCTCAAAGGAAACTTACAAAACACTTCCCAGAGACAAACCTATGAACTCCACTTCATCAACCTCCTGGATACTAAAAATCATGGACTAAATATAGACATTGGATTTATGACACATTATAACCTGCCTGACATCCGACTCCCCAAATATTTCTCCACTATTCATCCCCCTTCTCTTTTTCCCCACCCCCGCAGCCTGTCTCTTATCCATTGACTCCTCAATCTACATTTTCACTGACTACCTGTCTTGTATGCATACCAGCCCAGCCTCTGGCTTCTTCAGGGTGAAGTCTGAGTGTTCATATTGGAGCTTCCTTTAGAACTGTTTTCATATTTGGTACTCTTACAGAGCATATTATGCCTGCTAATATCATCCCTAAGAAAACCAGTGTCTTTTTACAGAGATCCCCTTAAATTCGAATACATTAAGAAGAGGTGGGGAGTGGGAGAAAACTCATCAACCTTAACTGACAGATATATTTGCAATTTTATATCACAGAATTTTGTTTCCAGTGTTTTAATTTACTACAGGTACATTGTGAGGAAAGACGTCAAACTATATTCCATGATACAACTAAGTTCTAAAACAGGATGGGGTAATTATTTGGGCCACGTAGACAGTTTTAGGGAGCTGTCAAGGGCAAGTCGGTAAGCCCCTCCCCTGCCAACAATACAGAGCCTACACACCTTGTGTACTACCACCAGCACCCAGCAGTAGCACACAGCCCCTAGCCCTGGTCCTGGCCTTGACCAGGCTTGCCCCTGGCCCCAGCCACGGCCTGTCCTGGATTCACCTTGGCCAGAGCAGACTAGGGTTGCAACTGGGACCCACACACACAGTCCTGCACCTGGCCCGTCCTGCGTCTGCTTGGGATTGCCTATGATGAGCAGTGATGGCAGTCAGGAATAAGCTGCTCCTGGGAGCAGGGAAAAAGTAGTTGCCTCTCCCTTGTCGCTCCCAGGTCTCTCTTGCCCCGCTAGGCGGCCCAGAGGTGGCGCTGATGGCAGCGGTGGTGGAGCTGCAAGGCAGCCTGGGCGTGGGCTCCAGATGGCTGCAGCAAGTAGGGTCTGGCAGCAGTGAGGGGGGAGGTAGCTGCTTTTCTCCCACGTTCAGCAGCAGTTTCTGCCCAGCTGCTGCCACCACTCATCATGGGCGGAAGGATCCAGAGCAGGTGTGGGGAGGCCTGGGGCCCAGGCTGTGTGTGTGGGTCCCAGCTAGTCCAGAGCTAGTCTGCTCCTGTCAGGGCAGGTCTAGAGCAGGTGCAGGGTGGGCTGGAGCTGTGTGTCTGGGTCCCCGCCAGTCTCCATGGGGCCAGCGGCAGCTGGAAGGTGCTGCTGCCACCTGGGCTGCCTAGGACTGGAGTCCAGCTGCAGTGGCCCCAGCCCCACTGTGCACCCAGGGGTGGCGGGACATACTATAGACTGGGTGGTTCCTGGATCAGGCAGGACCTAGGGACCTGCCACAGGCCAAACAGTCTCTTTGTGGGCTGGATCCAGCCTGTGGGCCACATTTTGACCACCCCTGTTCTAAAAACCAATTCAATATAGAAGCTTGTAATGATTTACTACAACTAAAATTACTCATTAATATTTGCAAGAGTGAATTTTTGTAGCTCATGAACATTATAATACAAAAAACCCCCCAAGATTAAATGTCTATGATTAAAGTTTAGCCCTCTTTGGGCAACTGTTTACCTACGGCTTTCTAGAATTCACTTACAGAACTATACTGGCTCAATAATCTCGTATTACAGAAAGAGAAAAGGTTATTGCTAATAAAGACACTCATTACAAATTCTGGTCTGATTCTAAATTGCAGTAGTATAAAAAGAATATTATAGGAAACTACATTCTCTTTTAAAAACTATAACAATAATGAACCTTTTCATGGTCAGGGTAAATCAGAAGGCAAATCTTTCTACAAAAACTCAGCTATTCAAACAATGGATTTATCAAACATGTTAAACACGCCCCCCCCCCCCATGAGGATTTTATAAAACCCCAAAGTGAACACTCCAAAGATTTAAATGGAAGATATTTAATACAGCTTAATTGTTATTTCTAATAATGGAATCTAGTTAGAGACATGCAAACATTCAGTAACTGCCAGCAACATCTGGCTAAACAAATGCTTTAATCCAAGTGTTTGCAAACTATAGATCACAAGAAATGTCCTAAGATCTCTATTCATTAACTATTTATTCAACCTATTAACATTTGATTTTTCCACTAACCATAAGAAAATATAAAAATACTAAGCATTTGAAGAGGAAAGAAATGAAAAACATGCCAATGCTACCTTCCCAGAAATAGGTTTTTGCTATAATTAACTTCCACAGTGTTTCCCTTTGAGCTGCAACTCTTTTGTCCTATTTATCTAATTTGATTTTAAAAATTACTCTAAAGTAAACCACACAAGTAGGGGCCTACTCAATTCACAATTTCACAGAAACCAGTAAATCCACAACTGTCTGTGAAATCAACTTAAAAAAAACCTGAATAAAAATAAAATGCTGGCTCCCCAGTGGGAGACAACAGTCCTTGCTGCCTTACAGAATGCCTGGGAAAGAAAGGCACCAGCTGGCAGGAAAACATAAAAAGCAGACAGCAGCCTAGACGGCAGCCACCCGCTTAGCTCTCTTCTCCTGTGGGACCTCTCCATGGGAATCAGCGGTAAGGGGTGGGGCCACCAGGAAAAGCCTGTGAAATCGGCTCTTCATGCCACAGTCAAGCTGGGAAACTTGCTTCATCTCACTACGAATTAAGTAGGTCCCTACACATAAGAATTACGGTACTGAAACCAAGCGACTTACTGCTTGCTTTCTTCATCTGGAAAACAGGAACAATACACACTTACATCAATCACATAGCGTTGCTTGCAGAGCTTTGAAAATGTTTGTGCTATTGTTTACTGATGAGAAACTATTATATTAACATTAACAGAAACGGAGCCCCTGGCTCTTGGCTGCGGGGGCTGCCTGACACTTTTTCAGGCTCTGGGAGCATGGCCACCTCCCCTTGTGATGTCTGCTCCCTTTTGGAGTCTCTGGCACGCCAACTGGAGGAGTTACAGGCCACAGTCCAGAGACTGTACGTCATCAGGGAAGGTAAGCGGGAGATTGACTCCTACTATCAGGCCCTTCACCCCCTGGGGGCGGAGGGTAGACCACAGTTACCTTCCAGGACAAGGGAGGATTTGGGAATCTCCCATGCTGTCCAGCCAAGGGGTTGGACTAAGGTGGTCAAGGGCCCCAAGGTCTGCCACACCAAGGTCCCCACCCCACTAGAGCTTTGCAACAGGTACGAACCTCTTGCAGGCCCAGTAGAGCCTACTCAGCTGCCAGCTCTGGTAGATAACACAGGCTCAACTATAGCTACTACTGCTGCTCTCCCTAAGACAAAACGCAAAGTATTTGTTGTGGAAGACCCCATACTGAGGGGGACTGAGGGGGTAATCTGCTGCCCCGAACCCTTGACCCGAGAAGTCTGCTGCTTCCCAGAAGCCCATACCTGAGACATTCCGGAGAAGATCCCTGAATTCCTCCAGCCCACTGACCACTACCCTATGCTTCTTATCCATGTGTGCACAAATGTCACAGTTTGCAGCAATTCCAGCCGGGTCATGAAGCACTATAGGGATTTCGGAGTGGGGCTAAAGGGTTTGGGGCTGCAGGTGGTGTTTTCTTCAAACCTCCCAGTCTCGAGCTATGGGCTGAGGAGGGAGAGGAGGATTGAGGTAGTAAACCAAAGACTGCAGCGCTGGTGTCATCGGGAAGGCTTCGGCTTCCATGACAACAATCTGCTCTTTGGTGAGAGAGGCAGTGAGCTGCTGGGAAGGGATGGCCTCCACCTCTCTCTGCTGGGGAGTAGGCTCTTCTCAGCCAGACTGGCTGACCTGCTCCACTGGGCTTTAAACTAAGCCCGCCGGGGGTTGGGGAGAACTACCGCCACTGCTGGCCCACTAAGTAACCCTTGAAAAGCCAGCAGGTCAAGACACTTAAGGGAGCCCACCCCTGCCCCAGCCCTAGAACGAGTTGTGGGCAAGGCAAAGTCCCCTAAAGGGACACTTGCCTGTCTATACACAAATGCCAGGAGTTTGGGGAATCAGGAGGGAAGCACAGGTAAGTATCAACATCCAAAGAGCAGGGGGCCACAACTGTCCTGGGAGTGGAAGGCACGAGCACCCTCAGGAGGCCTCAGGTGCCTCTATACTAATGCTCGTAGTATGGGTTGTAAGCAGGAGGAACTATGCCTCCTGATTGCAAGTAAGAACCCAGACTTAGTAGGGCTCACAGAAACCTGGTGGGACCCTACCTACGACTGGGCGGTGGGCATTCGGGGGTACACCCTATATAGAAGAGCAAGGACAGAGAGGAAAGGTGGGGGGGTTGCGCTCTACGTCAAAGAGCACCTCACATCATCAAGGATTAGCTTCGGGTTAGAGAAGGGTCAGGCAGAAACACTATGGGTCAAACTACAAGGTGGGGCGTGGTGAAAGTGACCTTACAGTGGGTGTCTACTACAGACCACCCAACCAGGGGGAAGAGCTAGACCAGGACTTCTCCAGTCAGCTTATGGAGGCGGATAGGTAAAGGGATGTTATTGTCATGGGTGACCTAAACTACCCAGATATTTCCTGGGAGGAGCAGACAGCCAGGTCTGGCCGCTCGCATAGGTTCCTGGCTGTATTACAGGACCTTCACCTTATCCAGGAAGTGCACAGCCCCACTAGGGGTAACACCTTGCTGGACCTGGTTCTGGCCACGGGGGATGACCTGGTGAGGGGACTGCAGGTCCTTGACCACCTGGGCAATAGCGATCATCACCTGCTGGATTTCACTATTCAACGCAGGGCGTCTAGGGCTCACACCAAGGCTAAAGCCCTTGACTTCAGAAGGGCCAACTTCAATGAGCTTAGGAGATTAGTGGGGGAGGCACTAAGGGCCCAGAAGGTAGAGGAGATGGGA
>NW_005842106.1:1613120-1615662 GCF_000455745.1 Alligator sinensis
CGCCTCACCCCGACATTGGGCAAATTCAAAAAGAGTTTATGTGATCACCTGTCTGGGGTCTTGTGAACCCAGCTTTCATCCCTGCCTGTGGCAGGGGGTCAGGCTAGATGATCTGTGCAGGTCCCTCCTGACCCTAGCTACTATGAAACTATGATTCCTTACCCTCCATCAATGCTGACCTTGTGAAGGAACACCTTGAGATGCTGGACACCTTCAAATCTGCCAGTCCTGACAGCTTACACCCCAGGGTACTTAAGAAGCTGGCAAGCATCATAGCTGAGCCACTGGCACGGATCTTTGAGTACTCGTGGTGCTCCGGTGAAGTACCCGAAGACTGGAAGAAGGCCAATGTGGTGCCAATCTTCAAGAAGGGGGGGAAAGTGGATCTGGTAAACTACAGGCCCAGCCTGACCTCTATTCTGGGGACGGTCTTAGAAAAGATTATCGAAGAGGCCATTCTTAACAGACTGGCCGATGGCAGCCTCCTAAGGGATAGCCAGCATGGGTTTGTTGCGGGTAGGTCTTGCTTGACTAATCTTATTTCCTTTTATGACCAAGTGACCTATCACCTGGACAACGGAGAAGAGATTGATGTTGTATATCTTGACTTTAAAAAAGCCTTCAATTTGCTATCCCATGATCACCTCTTACCAAAACTGGCCAACTGTGGCCTCGGCTTCACCATGATCCACAGGCTGAGGAATTGGCTCCATGGTCAGACCCAGAGGGTGGTGGTTGACGGAAGTCAATCGTTGTGGTGCCTTGTGACCAGTGGGATCCCTCAAGGCTCTGTCCTTGGGCCAACACTATTCAACATCTTCATTAATGATGTGGACACTGGTATCAGAAGCAGACTGGACAAGTTTGCCAACAACACCAAACTCTGGGGTAAAGCGTCCACACCTGGGGATGGGAAGGCGATCCAGGCTGACCTTGACAGGCTCAGGAAATAGGCGGACGAGAACCTGATGGTGTTTAACACTGAAAAATCCAAGGTTCTCCACCTTGGGAAGAAAAACCCGCAGCATGCTTATAGGCTCGACAGCGGTACACTGGCTAGCACTACGGACAAAAGGGACTTGGGGGTCATGAATGACCACAAGATGAACATGAGCCTTCAATGTGATGCTGTGGCTAATAAAAAGAGCATCCCACTGTACTCAGCTTTGGAGAGGCCGCAGCTGGAGTACTGCATCCAGTTTGGGGCTCCACAATTCAAGAAGGATGTGGAGAAGCTTGAGAGAGTCCAGAGAAGAGCCACATGCATGATCAGAGGTCAGGAAAACAGACCTTATGATGAGAGGCTGAGAGCTATGGGACTCTTCAGCCTGGAAAAACGCAGACTCAGGGGCGATCTGTTAGCCTCCTATAAGTTTATAAGGGGTGTTCACCAGGATCTGGGGGAACGATTGTTCACCCAAGCACCCCAAGGGATGGCAAGGTCGAACAGTTATAAACTCTTGCACGGCTGTTTCAGGCTGGAGATAAAGAAGAACTTCTTTACAGTCTGAGCCCCCAAGGTCTGGAATAGACTGCCGCTGTAGGTGGTTCAAGCACCTACTTTGAATGCTTTCAAGAGAAATTTGGATGTTTATCTTGCTGGGATCCTATGAGCCCTACTGACTTCCTGCCCCTGGGGCAGGGGGCTGGACTCAATCTTCCATGGTCCCTTCCAGCCCTAATATCTATAAAACCTATGAAATCTATTAAATATTTCCAGTAGCCCACAATTACAGTTTGAAAGGGCCCTTTTCAGAGACATGTTGCTCAAATAAAATCTAGGCTAAAACCAGACAGGATTGTCTAATTTCTGACTGGTCAGGGGCCACAAGCTCCCTAGCCATACTGATGGCTAGAAAGTGGTATTTAGAAGTTTGCTTTTAGAAACTGGCTTGGTAGGTAAAATTGATATATTGCATTAGAACAATGATCTAGGGAAATGGCAAGGGTTAATAGATTTCTAAAAGCCTGTGCGCCACACAGTTTCACAGTCTTCAAGGCAGACAGGGTGTCTGAGGCCAATGGACATGCATATTCTGCAAAATTAAAAACATCCAAACATTATTTTCATAATACAGATATGCCTGGCTCCAGGGCTACAGCATCCACTTGCAAAAACCCTTGTGATTTCCAGTTTCAAATGAAATGACCAAATTAAGGCGTGTGCATGTGATAGTTTTATGAAGATAGGATTTTGGCTGACAAAACAAAATGTGGACAGCATGACAGCCCCAAGGAAGCCAATCAGAGATACCCAGAAATGAAGAATCATGAGAGGAGAAAGAATACAAAAGAAGGAGTTTTCAAAACAGTAAGTTGGCATCAGCCCCCAACCTCCAAGACTGCTGACATGGGACATTCAATCAAAGAAGGTGGCATACTGGTCAGATGCACTGCTTGCCTTGTGTATATTCTGGGTACTGAGGAATTTGGGTAATGTACAGGTGCGTCGCATCTTACGCAGGGGTTAGGTTCCGAGGTCAGCACGTAAGGTGAAAAATCGCTCACAGTCAAATCGCCGGTGATTTGACTAGTGGCGGCT
>NW_005842106.1:1615710-1636115 GCF_000455745.1 Alligator sinensis
GTGTGGCGCGCCCGGCGGCGCGGGGGGTGGGGGGGGGGGAATGTCTTTGTGCCGCCTGGACACCACCATGCTGCCAAAACCTCCCGCCGCCTTAAACTGAAGCCAACTGAAGCCCCGCCCCCACTCCCACCCCGCATAAAGTTGAATTCGCGCAAGTTAAATGCCCATATGATGCAACTGTACTGTATGTTGTAATCACCTTGCTTGCTTTTCCTGCATTGATCTTATTTCCTATCACTATGTATAAATAAAATTTGCCTATTATCAAAGAGGAGTTGTGCTCAGGCTGAAGGTAGTGCTCGCCCGGAGTAAGGTATTGGGGCTGTGTTGTAAATCCAGTGCCAGCAATACCATGATGTGCTGCAAGACACTCCACTGAGCAGCAGATGTACTCCACTAGATCATGCCATTGACCCTATGCCCTGCATACTATACCGCACCATGTGCCCACCCCCAACCCCACCACACTTCAGGTCCCCCTGAGCAGAAAGTTCTTTCAGCTCATTATTCCAGTCCAGGGGTAGAGGCAGGTAGCCAAAGCTGGAAAAGGGAGGGAGTACCTGGAGACTCCAGAGGCAGCTACAGTGGTGAGGAGTGGCACTCAGATTGGGAGTCAAAGATCCACGGGTTAACTTAGGGGTGCCAGATACAGCCTGCAGGCCACCAGTTGAACAGCCCCGACCTAACAATATTCAAGACTATTTTTTTTTTTTACATAGTAGTGACTTGCAGTAGAAAAGGGAAATATGGGTTAGGTTTTGAAAACTTAAAGAAATAAATAATTTTTCATAGTAGTCTCTGGGATCTAGCAGTCATAAGTCTTTTTAGAGATTCCTGAAGATCTTTTTAGGTTTTGCTTTGTTTCTGTTAAATGTTATTTAAATACCTGAGTAACTCTTCGAAAAAAGCTCTCTGTTAAAAGTAAAAAAACTCCACTCCCTCAAATTTAGGAAACATAATATAAAATACAGAATCTCAAATTTAGGAAATATAAAATACAGAATATTATATACTATAATTTCATATTAATCCAACAACTGAGAACATGTCAGAAAGTCTTTTAATTTTGTTTATACATTAAAGCAGGGGAAAAAAAAGCATAAATTATAAGCATATATAGACACATACACCCACTGATGTATAGCAAGCAAAAAAAAGTAAAAATACTGAGGAATCACCTTCAAAAGATTTGATATCAAACTATTAAGGAAAATAAAACCAGGCAACCCCTCTCCTCCTACCCCCACCCAATTCTATATTTATTCTATATTAAAATGAACACTTGATTTTCCAAGTGCAGGCAAAATACAATGCCCCAACATTTTCCTACTACAATATAAGAATTGCACTGATAAAGATTTCCTATCAAAGAAATCCATTTGCACAGTATGTAACCTAACATTCAAAGCTCTTTTTGAAATATCTTAAAAGTCTCATGCACACCTACCAGATTAAATCTCAATCCGAGTACTAAAATCAAGTATTTAAGTTAATGTATTAACTCATTCTTATAGGTTATATTGAATCTTACTACCATATTGAATATTTCTGTCTAGCTTACATTGGAAGTTTGATTATCTGTCTTTATAAGTGATTCTAATAGCATCCTAGCTTACAAGAACAGAATCATAAGAAATACAAGGCTACAATGGGCCTCACAAGGTCATCTAGTCTAACCCCTCTATGCTGGGTAGGATAATTTGTCTTAACCTTCCTAGACTAATGTTTATCTAATCTGCAAGTTTAAAACAAACAAACAAAAAAACCCTTCTAAAGATGGAAAATCCACAAGCTCCTTAGGTAGCATATTCTAGTGCTTAAGCACCCTCGTATTTGGAAAGTTTTTTCTAGTATCTTCCATATTGCAATTAAGTCCATTATATCTTGTCCTTCTTTTGTAGACATAAAACAATTGAAAGCCATCCTCTGCACAACATATGCTGTATGTTAAAACTGTTCTGAAATGCTCTCCTTAGTCTTCTCTTCTCTATACTAAATATAATTACAGTTCTTTCAATCTTCCCTCACATTCTATACCGCTAATAATTTATTTTGCTCTTTTCTGGATTTGTCCACATCTAAGTGCAGTGCCACAAAACTGGACACAGTACTGTAGGTGAGACTCACTAGCTCTGTTCCAGTGCTTTTGTGAACAGGTTAGTCTCTTAAGGCTGCACCCAGACAACCATGGCCATGCAGTATATGCAGACACCTACATATTCAGGTGTTCCCCATGCTACCACCTGGCAGAATGTTTTTTTTTGACCCTGGGAGATTCCAGGGGTCAAAAACTCACGTGGAAAAAAAGCAGGGTAGTGCCTGTGGTGGCAACATGCGTCACCCAAAACCAGAGCCTGGCTGGCCAGAGCCATCCTCTGGCTGCTGGCAGGCTCCCAGATGCAGGAGCACCACAGCTGTAGCTTCCCAGGCCCCCAGGCATCCCACCCAGGATAACTTACCATGCAACAAAGCACACGTGGCACAGACATTCCTCAGAGACAAGTAGCAGTGGCACTGTTTCTTATCCTTGGGGAAACAAATATCCGCTTTCGTGTAGATGTGGCTTAATACCCTGCCCTGCTTTCTAACCGACTTCATAATACCACAGCTAACTACCTTTCTCTTTCCAGTGATTTGCACAGGACAGTCCTAGGAGCTGCTACTCTGTGACATGAGTGTGCCATCCTGGACCCTGCTCAAGAGTCTCCAAAAGCTCCTCCTTGTACTTCTTCTGGAATGGGCACAACCGACTCCACTGTCCTTTCCCTGCCCACCAATATAGGACATTAGGGCCTGATCAACCTAGTGAGCAGGGTGGCTACCTTCTGCTTGCAAGCACCTGCTTATTAATGTTGAACCCTTCGCTTGGCAATGGCTAGCCTTTGTTTTCCTGCATCGGGTGGGAGACCTCAAACTCAATCAGAACCTCTCTCTCTTGGACCCTGACTGCCTTGGCTGGAATGCCCTTCCACTCTTCTCCCAGTCTTGCCTGGGCCTGGAGTCTCCTTCTAGGCAAGCAACTGTGATTTCCAGAGCTGCTGCAGGAGCCACTGATCCATAACCTGGCCTTGCAACAGAGGGCAATAAGCCTTGCCTCCAGAAGCCTCATCGTTTCTTGGCCTGTTCACAAACCATCAAGCTATTTCTCCGGCCATGGACAGCAGTGAGAATGGCAGATCTGGTACCCTGCCTCCCTGCACCAAAGAAAACACTAGTGAGATGTTTTGAGATTTTGTCTGGGAAGGCACTGTACGTGTGGACAATCAAAATGCATCATACCCATGTCCTCACCACCCACCTTGGCGCTTCCTGGAGGCAGCGCCTCATGACAGCTCCACAGCCCACCTGACCTGTGCAAGGTGCCCATTGCCACAAGAACCAGTGACTTCTAGTGGCGGCTGTTGCATGGGGTCCTGGCCACAGGGCACTTCTGCCCACTACTTAGACCTGGCAGTGTTGGCGGCCTGAACTTTCTGGAAGAAGAGGTGGAAAAGATTTTTTCCAGGACTTCCTGGACTGCCTCTGCTGTGGCTACTCTTTGTGGTTGTACTGGATATGAACTTCTCTGATGCTTTATATATTTTCTCTATCCCATACCAAGCAGCTGAAGGGAGCATGATCTCTGCCTGGCCAATTTCCTGCTGGGCCAAGCCAAGACTATAATCCTGAAAGGCTGCAGAAACTGGCTTGCAGGGGCCATCTGTGACTACGCCCTGCAAGTTATCTGCTTGGTCTGGGCACAATTCGCATTTGAGTTTGGATACTTTACACCTTGTAACAAAATTTGGACTGGTTTGTATTACACTGAGCCATTGAGGGGGCCCTCTGTCAGGTAGAAGATGGACAGCTAACCTTAAATGTGTAACCCCATGAAGGACTTTAGGGGAGCGGGGAAGGGGGGTGCGGTTAGTCTCTAGTGATATGGGTGTTTTGTTACTGATAAATGTTTAATGCCACACACTTTAACCTTTCTGTTTTTAATATTTTTCTAAAAAGGGTTTAAAAAAAAATCAAAAACAGGAATACACAGACACAAAACCCTTGCTGGGGACTTTAAACCCCACAGCCAGAAGCTCTGGCAAGACTGCTGGGCATAGTGGATCAGAAGCTCCCAGAGAGGAAAGCCAAAAGACTTCCCCCACCATGGACTTTAAATCTGCATGAAAATCACTGTGTAGGAACTATTGTAAAAATATATTTATAGACTATGTTGCGAAGATGAAGTATTTCCTCTACTGCTATTACATTTATGTAGTCTTGTCCCACAGTGTTATTCTGGGAAACTGGTATTCTGGAAATGCTCAGACTGCCACATTTTTCTGGCTGCTTTTTTGTCATTAAAAGTATGCTGGATATTTTACTTTATCTCTGTGTTAGATTACTGCTCTTGGTAACACTAAATAATTCACACTGAGGTTTGTCCCATTAAGATTTGTTCAGTTTGCAATAAAAGCATCTTTTTTGTTGGTCCTGTACACACGTCTTGGAAAAACTGTCTCACTAAAGTCTACTTGATTAATGAGTCATTGCCTATAATTAAGATCCACCAGAGTCAATCTTACCTTATTCATACTTGTGCAATCCTACTGCTTTCAGTAGGCTGTGCAGATATAATTCAGAATCAAATCTGGCTTTGAAAATAAAAATACATATCAAGTGTTGAAAGTTCTCTTTAGCTTTGCATGGCTAGCCAGAGATTAAAAAAAATAAGTTGTTGAAGCTAGCAACTATGATTGAATTCACATTGGGAACAGATCAGTAAACTAAGATACTATTACTATATAAGCATGTTCATAATATAATCACATTTTAAAGATTAAAAATATACTTATCCTGATATGAGTACCAACTTGCCTTTGACCAATTTTGATTCTTGTAAAGAATTTATATTCCTTAAAAGCAAAATGCTTGTCTTCTCATTGTAAGCTCTGTCAGATGAGGAGTACAGCTTTCTTGGTTATGTTTACATAGTCTGTAAATTGGATTTATACCAACTTAAAATACAAAGGGGTTGCAACTTTCCACCCCCCCCTCCCCTGTAAATATCTAAATTTGAGAAAAGGGTAACAATGCAAAGACAACAAAAATCAGTGATAAAGACATTAGTAGGAATCCTCATGAACTTTAACTTAAGTAAGTACATAAATTTCTGCAGGATTGCAGGTACTCTGGGAAGAACTGAATTGAAGCTATAGTGTATTTTGATTCACTGGGAGAAGGAGAGATTAATGCAGGGAGTATGTAACTGAAGAGCAGGAATTTATTTTAATTCTAAAATGTAGTATGCACTGCAGTTTAATTTCCATTCAGAACCTAGACTGATTGGAGAAAATCTTGCACTTAATCCACTTTATACAGATTACATTTCAGTTGATTTATTAAAATCTACTCAGGCCATGGATAGACGTTGTCTTTGTAGCACTACATAAGTCAAAGGGACAGACATGTACGCTCCTTATAGTACTACAGAAATGATAGAAGCCACAGTGCTCTGCTTTCCAGTGCCATAGTACTCTGCATATGCCCCCCCACATGCCCTTCCAGACAAGCAGCAGGAGCAGTGGCAGAAGTCGCTGGGCAAGCAGGCGAGTGCTGGACAAGCCGCCGGACTACTGGCTCCTGGACAAGAAGCATACAGTGGTGGGAGCCCACCCGCACACCCCCTAGATGGGCTGCAGCTCCGTCCCGTGCCTGCTCCGCCCTGGCTGGGCAGCCATTGCCCCATCCCATCCCAGCCCCACTCCCTCCCTCACTGCGGGGGGCAGCTCTCCAAGCTGCTGGGCTGGTATTGGAAATCAGATCGGTAATGGCTAATATGCCTCCTTAAAAATTGGCTATCTGTATCGGCCCCAAAAATCTCTATTGGTGCACCCCTACTTCCTAAGGAGGCCAGGTGAGCTATCAAAGGACCCACTACTGCCCCTGTCCCCAGAGAGAAGAAATTCCACTTTCCACCCTTCCGACGTGACTCTGTAGCATTCTAGCCAACAGCATTGTACCTAGACTCCTGGAGGCCCCAGGTGAACGTTTAGTATCAGGCCCCACTTCACAAGAGATGATGATGACGACCACAACGACGACGACAACCATTTTCAGGCCCCCTTTCTGTCTGGGCCCCAGGCGACCGCCCAGTTCGCCCATGTGTCTGGCCCTGCCAGCCAAGGGGCTCTGCATGAGAGTACATACCTATTCAACCTTTGTAGAACTACATTTTTGTAGGGCTTCAAAGTGCTGTGGCACTTCTGTAGCAATCCAAAGGCACGTCTATCCACAGCCTTAGATCCCTCAGAATATTCCATCAATTTCCCTGTTTTTATTTAACTTGCACATTTTACAAAGCACAGATCTACAGGAAAGCAAGTTAAAAGATAAAAAGAAGAAAACAAAACAAAACTTCATCTCCATTATAACTGTGTAGGCATACACTGTCTCAACAAAGACACTTACTTAATCTTGCAAGCATTTACATACATTTATCTCACTGACTTCAATAGCACTTCCCATATTTGCATGTAGAAGTTTCCCTGAAGGATTAAGTTGCAGTATGTATTATTGGTTTCTTGTGAAATTTAAATTACAATTTAACAAGATACAAAATGGTAACTGATTAGAGTAAATTTTCAAGGACAACTTGATGGCTTATGGGTTTGATATTTCTAAGTCTAAGATGGCTCGAGTTAGTTGAAGGCACTAGAAATCTGCTTAAAATAAGTTTTTCCTTTTAGCCAGCTGGCGGCGTGCTCACTGGGGAATTTAGCTTGGGTTTTATTACAACTGTACATTTTTTTCATTAATTTATTGTGTATGAACTGCGGTCTATGAGGGTCATGTAGTGCCCTTAAGTTCTGCATTAGGAATTCATTTATACAGCAAATATTACCTACAAATTCAATGTTATTGCATTTAGCCTACTAAAGCTCGAAGAAGTGGTGTCATTTAAAGCTATATGAAATGCCTTAGGGGGGAAAAACCTTTCAGTTCTGCAAGGTTTTTTTACTGATCTCTAAAATGATGCATATTAAAACGTGTATTGTTTTACAGGAAACTCTGGCAGCTACTAAGTGATAATAAGATGAACAGCTGATCTATCTCCGTCATCTTGGATTTAAAAATATGTTTCCAAAGAGACTGAAGAGAGGAGGATCAGCTATTGATTGTACTGTAAATAAAACATGAATCGTATGTGATAAAAAACAAAGATGTACGTAACATTGCTTCTCAAACACTGAATAGCTGTAAGATTCACAACTTAATTAATAGCCTGAGCTTTAGCAGACCAAAAGAAAAAAAACCCCAGCAGACTACTTTGTAACACTAGGCTCCATCTGTTTATAGCACAACAAACAAGAAAACAATGAAAGCAACTTCCACCCACACAGTAGCAGAACTCAAATGTGAAAAGATGTAGCCCATTCAATTAACATTAACATGCCTGAACTAGACTATAAAATAGGTTAGATTAAGTGGAGATATCTTCTGGCTTCCAGATGTGAACTATCACAACAACAACACAAAAATGAGAATGAATACATTGCACTGTTATAACTGACAATAACTGAAAGCAATCTACTGAATTAAAATGCACTAGAACTAGGAGAAGTTTTTAAAAGAATGTAGTAAAATAGTTAACTATTTTGCTGAAAGCAAGTAGTTGGTCAATTATGATTTTATTAGGTCTCATGCTTTTCTCTACCAGATCCTGGTGTTAATGCTTTTACATTAAAAAAGAAAGAGGTTTTAATTCCACCTCCTTCCCACAGTTGTAGAAACAAGTCTAAAAGCATAGGATCTAAAACCCTATAAGGAGGGGTGTCAGAGACCAGATCCAGCCCATGGAGTGGTATCACCTGGTCCACGGGGCTCCTGGGAGCGAGGGAGGAAGAAACTGGGAATTCAGAGGCAGAGCACACCACTGAATTGGCATATTGACCCCACTGAGAACAAATGTCAGCAGTGAAGGGGCAAGCAAGGGCTGCATTTAGACCCAACTCCAGCAGTGGGGGTTAAATCAACTTGTGAGGAACCCCACAGTTCAGATCTGGCTTGGAAGACCAAGGAAGCTTGACAACTCTACCCAGAGGAAAAGAACCCAACCCCCCCACCCCCCCAAACACATCCATGAATTCTTGATGCTTCACTCATGATTTTCATAATTTCATAGTTGTTAGGGGCTGGAAGGGACCTTACAGCTCACCAGGTCCAGACCCCCCGTGCATGAGCACGAAAGACTGCTGGGGTCAGATGACTCCAGCAAAGTGGGCATCAAAATGCTTTTTGAAGATCTCCAGGGTGGGTGACTGTACCACCTCTGGGGGGAGCCTGTTCCAAACCCATGGCACTCAACTTGTAAATAAGTTTTTCCTGATGTCTAGTCTGAAGCGATCTTCAATCAGTTTGTGCCCATTATTTCTTGTCCTCTCCTGAGGGTCCTTGGTGAATAGATGCTCCCCCAGGCTTGATGTAAGCCGCTGATATACTTATAGGCTGCCACCAAGTCCCCTCCGAGTCTTCTCTTCTCCAGGCTGAACAGTCCCAAGTCTTTCAGTGAGAGGTGCAGTGATATATCGGTCTGATATTGGATTGGCACAGATATCAAAAAAAATTGATCATATCAGAAATCAGTCTGATTTGGACGATAAATGCCCGTCCGTGCATGCAGCCACAGCGCAGCATGGAGCATAGCCAGGCAGCTTGGAAAGCTGTGTGCAGCTGGTAAGTCTGGTGTGGTGGAAGGAAAGGGGGGAGAGAAGCGGAGGGAAGGGGCGTGGGGGTGCAGATCAAGGCCCCCATGGTGAGAGAGGAGTGGGGCTGGGGCAAGCACTGCCCAGCCGGGGTGGGATGGGGGTGGGACAGAGCTGCAGCTTGTCTGGGGAGCATGGGGGAGGGGGGGCAGCTCCTGTTGCTGCTTGTCTGGGAACCACTTGTGCAGCAGCTCCCACCACTGCTTGTCCAGGAGGGCATGGAGGCAGAGGCAGACATGTGTCCTCGGATCTGCACAGGGTGGGGGCCAGCCAGAAAGAACCCCACACAGCCCCAGCCTAAGGACTACTGGGGGTACGCATGGAGTGCAAGTAGTGGGGTGCCTGGGGTAGGCTGCCCATCCTCCAGCTGCTGGTTTTCCTGCCGCTGCTTCCCCTCTGGGGGGATGAATATAAAAAGACACTCCAAGTAACTAGATTATAGACATGGAAAATGAAAACAGATTTGTAAGTTTCCATGTCTAAAATCTTCTAATTAGTGGGGAATCATCTTAAATATGGAGTGGTCTTGGATTCAGTTAAATGGGGTAAACTGCTGAAAATTGCAGTTTTATATACAAAAATACCATACAAGACCTGTGTTACATACGCCAGAGTCTTTAATAATGCGATATGGATTGGCCAAGCAACTTTAACAACCAATTCACCCAAGCATCTACTAATAAAAAGAGACTAAATAGGAAAGCAGTTGGCTGTAAGTGAAAGCCTATTTAAAGTTGCAAGTTAATCACTACTGTTAAGGAAGAGACAAATATTTTTAAATTACATTCTCAAAATGCATAGCTATCTGAGTTGTGGAGCTTTTAAGGATTTACATCACATTAGCTAGGCAACTTGTAAAACAAACTTACTTATCAATAACTTCCATGTTACAGTAGTGTAAGAGTGATGTTGTAGCTGTCATGGTCTAGATACTATACGAGGGGCAAGGTTTCTTTGGGTAAGAGATGTCACCTAAGAAATCCTTATCGATAAGTGGAATTCTTTAAAATGCATTGTCCATACACACTTTCCCACTGTGCACACATTTTCCTGCAGCACTTGAGATCACAGAGTTTTCTCCTTAGCAGTACTATGCAGAACAAGGCCTGACCCTCCACATCCTCTGCACAAAACTGTTCCTTCTCCTTTTAGCCTTCTCAACTACAGAATCTCAGAGCGCCAATGGATGAAGGGAGTAGAATGTACAGATGGACAACATATCTTAAAGAACTACAGTTTTTAGCAACTTTTTTTCCCATTCAAGTGCTTGTTCAGATAAGATGTACTTTACACTGGAGTGACTCCAAAGCAGTGCCCCAGACTCCAGGCCAGGGTTTTGGAGTCCTATGTGATTAGCAACTAAGAAACTCGTATACCAAATACAGTACCTGTTTCAGAAGCTTCTGGGACAGCAAAATGTAATGTGAATGAGCACCCTGTAGGGCAAGACATGTGAAAGTGTCCCAATTCCAAAGTCAAGGCAGTCATAGTTTCATACTTTCATAGTTGGTAGGGTTGGAAGGAACCTAAGCAGATCATCAAGTCTGAGTCCCTGCCATGGGCAGGAAAGAATGCTGGGTTAAACAACCCCGGCTAGGTGTCTATCTAGCCTCCTGTTGAAGACCCCCAGGGTACGGGCGAGCACCACTTCCCTTGAAAGTTGGTTCCAGCTGCTAGCCGCCCTGACTGTGAAGTATTGCCTCCTGATGTCTAGCCTGAATCTACTCTCAGTCAACTTACGGCCGTTGTTCCTCGTTACTCTCGGTAGTGCTCGGGGGAACAGGGACTCTCCCATTGCCTGCTGGTCCTCCTTGGCAAGTTTATATCGCCACTAGATCCCCCCCTCAGCCTTCTCTTGTGGAGGCTGAACAGGTTCGGGTCCTGTAGCCTCTCCTCGTAGGGCCTACCCTGCTGCCCCCTGATCATGCGAGTGGCCCTCCTTTGGACACTCTCGATGCTATCTACATCCCTCCTGAAGTACGGCGCCCAAAACTGGACACAGTAATCCAACTGCAGACTGACCAATGCCGCATACTGGTGGAGGATCACCTCCTTGGACCTGCTCATGATGCACCTATGGATGCATGACAAGGTGCAGTTAGCCTTCCTGACCATGTCCTCATACTGGTGGCTCATGTTCATCTTGGAATCAATAGTGACTCCCAAGATCCTTTTCTGCCTCTGTGCTGACAAGAAGGGAATTCCCCAGCCTGTAGGTATGCTGCTGGTTCTTCCTCCTCAGGTGCAACACCTTGCACTTGTCCGTATTGAAACCCATCCTATTCGCATTCGTCCACCTCTGTAACCTGTCCAGATCTAGTTGTAGCCTGTCCCTCTCTCCTAGCGTGCTCACTTCTCCCCACATCTTAGTGTCACCTGCAAACTTGAACAAGGTGCTTTTCTCCCCCTCATCCGAGTCGCCAATGAAGACATTGAACAGTGCAGGCCCAAGGACTGAGCCCTGGAGAACCCCACTGCCCATATGCCTCCAGTTGGACAAATAAATCTTGCCTTCTTGCAGTGCTTTACCAGTTGCCTCTTTACAATAATCCCCCTTGCATATGCATCCTTATATTTCATGTAATTGCTTTAAACATTTGAAAATGATTAATAAAACTGTAGGATGCAGTCTTCTGTTATGTTATCCTCTGTTATGCAATTTGTTGGAGTGATCCCATACCACAGCTGGCTCTCCCATGGAACAGACTGTGCTCGAAAGCTTGCTAAGAAGAATTTTTCCAACTATTTAAGTTGGTCTAATAAAAGATATCAGATTTACCCAAAGCACCTTGTCTGCCTATGTCTTTAGACCAACATGGCTACAACCTACACCCCTGAAGCAATAGCCTATATGGTTTCACACACACGAGGTGGGGAGGGAAGGGGGGAGAAATCAAACACTGCCTACCTGCTCTTTTTTCAGCCACAAGAGCCAAAATAAGAGAAACAGATGTATCTCTGGCTTTCAAGAAGTAAGAACTAACTTTTATTGCATCTAAAGAGAGGAAAATTACCTGCTTAATGCACACCATCCTTGGCAATATCCTGATGCACAACTGAAAAAAGGAATCTTTATGATTCTCTATATTCAGTTAAGCTTTCCTATTAAAATTACAAGTTGAGAATGTTTCAGTGAATCCAATTTTTCAAATCATTAAGACTAGCAACATATGAATAGGTCTAACATAAGCAAACAGCTATTAGAAGGCACCATTTATTTGCTCAAGAATTTGACAAGGCCACTTCAGTGACAGAAAGACCATGACACACAGTCCGTGAAAAAGAAAAGAACCAGCTCTTGTGAACCAATACTGAAATAACATAATCTAGGGATGTTAATACTGATTAAATAAGTACCCGTTTAAACTCCTCGGATGTTACTAGTTAAACAGCTTCTACCAGAAAACCATTATTGGGCTGGTTTCTACCAGAAACCCAGCCCACACCTGTACTCACTTGTTCTCTGGGCAGCAGCAGCAAGCTAGGAAAGCCCCTTGCCTGCTGTTGCCGCCTGTGGCTTTACAGGGCTGTGGTGGGGCTTGCTGCTGCTGCCTGTAGCTGCCCCACTTCTTCCCCTGGCAGCTGTGTGCTGGCAGCAGCAGTACGCTGGGAAAGCCCCTCACCCACTGCTGCTGCCCACACACGGCTGTCCATGGAGCCTTGGCCCAGCTCATTGCTGACAGTGGATGCACACATGCTTCAGGGTGGGGAAGGGGCTGGGGTTGCTCTGCCATAAGGATTGGGTCCCTCACGACTCCCCGTTGCATGAGGTACTAGTCCTCCCTCCCCCTCTCCTCCTCGTGCCTCTCTTCCTCTTTTTCTGGCCTGCCCTGACGCCTTCAGGGGCACATTGCCACTTCCCTTCCCCCCAAAACTGCTCTCTGCCCTGCGTTAAGTGATAACCAGCAAGGTATACTGGTAATCAATATATGAACATTTAAGTATTTAAATGTTTAACCATTCACATCCCTAATATAAATCACTTTGACTCTTGAGACAAATTTTGTTCTCTGCTCCATATGACAGACCCTCATTTCTAGCCTTGTATTCTCCCTTAAAAATGAGGTCTTTTAGAGACTTCAGTGGCAGTACACAGAGCAGGGGGCATTCTCCCATGGCTGGAACTGTCCTGGACCTCTGGACCATTCTCCTGCAGCAGGAACCAGAACCCCAGGAGGATCCCACCTGCTGCTGGAGATGGTCCCACTCCATGCTCCTCTCTGGGTCACCCAGAAAGGGTACAAGGGGCAGTAGGTAGAGGCAGTGCAGCTGGATCCATCCCACAGGGGGATGGGTTCCACTGTATGTAGTGTCCATTGCCTGTGCAAAGACCAGTTCTGCAGTCTGGGCACGGACAGAAGGCAAATCCCCAGGGCTTGATTATTCCCTAGACTGTTCCAGTCTGGGAGATGCTTCCCTCTATCTCCCCTTATACAGATCTTGGTTTGGGATGTTTCCCACCATGGGAGAACACCCCCTCCCCACCTGTCTCACCAATCAAGTAATTGGCAGGACGGGCAAGGAGGCATTCTCCTGAGGCTGAAATCCTCCTGGGGCTCCAAGAGAGTTCCAGTCCCAGGCATATCTACCTCCTAGTCTGTGCCAGAGCCCAGGTCAGTTCAGTGGCTGGAAGGGCATTGGGTCTCCACAGGACTTCCTGACAGCTCGCCTTCAGTGAACTATAAGGGACCCAGTGATCCCCACCCTCTTGCTCCATTGGAGGAAGGGTAAGAGGGCAAAGGACTGTGAGATACTGGGTGTCCTCAACATGAGAGAAAGGTTTTTCTCCCAGCACAAAGAACATGGACTGAGGCACCATCACTACAGATAATCAGCAGTTGGGGGGAGGAGGAAAGGGAGGGGATAATCACAGTTTGGTAAAATAGTGAAAATAATGCACTTCTACCAAAAACAGTGCAAGAAGTAATCATACTGGATGACCCAAATGATGATTTTTGGTCCTCATATTGTTATATTATACAAAAATATTACAAAACTAACAAAGTAAATGATTAAAGAGCTTCAGATAATTTTTTCAACTTAAAGCCCACTACACAAAATAATTCACAATTCATCACTAAAATACCTTGCTAGCAGCACATCATGATTTGCTTTTCATATATGCATATTAAGTATTGTATAAGTATTTCCAACTCTAGTAATACTTTTAGAACACACATGCTGTTTTGTACAGCAAGTGTTTACTTCCTACAAAACAGATACAAAACAATAGATGACTTAAGTAAAGGCCAAGATTTATAGTTTAGAAAAGTTACTATGTAAATACCTTCATGCAATATAATTTTTGTATATCAATTAATATTTGTAGAAAGTGATTGCATTTATTTTAATTCTGTCTCAGGAGGAAAAACATTAGTTACCATCTCTGAAATAGTGTATGGACCATTACTATTCAACTTTTAATTTAATGTGCATATCTATTTTTAAAGATTCAGCATCTTAATGACAGTACTTCAAGATTTTTCAGGCATTGTTTTTAAGTCAATATATTGTGTTTCGTAATTTTTTTTTATAACTCAATGGCACCAGGCTGGTTGGGACCCATTCATTCTTCAAACCCAGCTTCCTGCTAGCGTACACATGCACATCATATAAACCAGGAGTGAGCAAAATACGGCCCACAGCCTGGATCTGGCCTGCGAGGCCATTCTGTCTGGCCTGTGAAACCCCTAAAAAATTCAGAAAATTAATATTTATCTGTCCCTGGCTGCTTGTCAAAGATGACAGGAGACAGGCAGTAGGACCCAGTGGAAGCAAGTGGCATGCAGGAGTATGGGGCCTGCACCAGAAGTGTGGGGCGCAGGCTGGCAGAGGTCTATGGAACCGGGCTGGGCTGTGCCAGCAGGGAGAAGGGGAGCTGACCCGGCTCCACTGAGCTCATGCCAGCTGGGACCCCGCTTTCCTGCCACCCTGCTCTGGGCCCCACCAGTGGTGGTCCGGAACACTATCACGTGCCCTATGCTCCCACCTGGCTGCTGCTGGCTTCCACACGCCCGCTTGCTCTCAGTCTCCCCTGCCCCAACTCCGCAGAACAGGCAGAGACAAGCATCTGCAGCCCTGACCCCATGCTGGCCCATCTCAGCTGAGCAGCAGGGACACGGAACAAACTGGTGCTCAGCGCGGGAAAAAAGCACCTCCCCCCCCCGGCTAGTGCTTCCTGGTGCAGCCACCCAGAGGCACTAAGGGGATGTCCTGTGTCTCTGCTGTGTCACCGCTGCCTCTGGGCTGCCCTGTGGAGCAGCGGTGGCAGTGGAAAGCAGGCATAGGCAGCCTTGTGGGCTGTGAGCGGCTGCACGAGGGAGCACCGGCAGCGGGAGGGGCTCTATGCAGCTGGGCAAATATCCCTCTCTCCCTGCTGGCGCAGCCCAGCCCAGCTCCATAGACCCCTGCCAGCCCACACCCTGGACTCCTGCCACCGGCCCTGGGATTCCGGCATGGGCTCTGTGCTCCTGCACACCGCTCACTTCTACTGCCCCCTGCCGCCACTTCCCCACTTTCCTGCCTACCCGCTGGCCGCTCTGCACCATGTGGCTCCCATACCTACAATACCATACCCACACACGCGCACATCCCCACAAACCCCATACCCACCCACCTGTACCGCCCTGCACACCCCACACAATATATGAGTAAGACTGCATTTTCAGCTATTATGCAATCGCTTCTATATATACAGCACAAACGCACACAAAAGAGGACAAAATTTTTTTTTAATTAATTTAAAATATATCATTACAAGCGTCTGGTTTTTAGTATATAATTTGGTTTTTTCCCCCTTAAGATGGCAAAACCTCTTTCCCAAAGGCAGGGCCATCCCTGGGGTGGGGGGTGAATCAGGGCAACTGCCCCAGGCCCTGTGCTTTGGGGAGCCTCACGGAGCTGGGCGAAGCAGCGGCAGTGTGGAGCTGGACAGAAAGGCGGCTCCACATCCAGCCGCTCACTACCCACCCGTCCGCCCTGCTGCTGACACTGCCAATGGCGGTGGCAGCTTCTTTGGGCCCAGGATCAGAGCAGGGGCGGGGCCCCACATGGGCTGATTTGCCCCGAGCCCTGCACCCTGCTTGGGGTGCCTCTACCCAAAGGAGTACTTCCAGGGACAACGGAAGGGACTTCCGGTGGCAAAGGTCAGAGGTTAGGGGCAGGACTTCCAGTCCCAAGATGGAGACCAAGAGACAGAGATATTCAAGTGGTCCTCGACAGCTTACCAAAACTCGGTTAACAGCCCTCCACCTGAAATAATTGCCCACCCCGATATAAACCATTTAGTAACTGATCATCTTTCATTTTAAAATCAATTAGTTTTGGTCTTCATTACTCATTGCGGAAACTCATTGCTTGTGCTATAGTGGTTCTGAAACTCTGCAGACTATGGACACTCCTTGTCATAATTAAGGCACCTCTACATAACTTTTATGAATTGAGCAGCACCCCATTTAAGAAAGTATCTTAATACAATATTTACCTCCTTGCAGAAGGGGCAGGTATTCAGTGCAGGTGAGCAGCAGACAGGAAGAGCCTGAGCCTACCCTTGTCTGCTTATCTCCTCACACTTCACTTGCTTCCTTATACTTCCGGTGGCACCCTGGTTGAAAATCATTGCTCTAATGGTTAAAACCTTCTTCTGATTCCCATTCCAAATTTATTCATGTCATCTGGCCCCCAGGACTCCCCATGGGTCTGAAAATTTGGCAGCAGGGGAGCAGTGGTACTGCTCTCCTCTTCCTGGACCCATCTCAGGACCTGTGGGGAAACCCTGGCCCTATACCCTAGAGCCAGCAGACAGGGGCCGCACCAGGCCATAGGCGCAATCCTAGTGTGAGAGGCCAGGATGAGGCAGTGCCAGGCCCCCAGGACCCAATCCCAGCATGCAAGAATTGGGAGGTGGTGCCTCTGGGCCCCAGGATCCAATTATGGCGCACAGAGGGCTGTGTCAGGTTCCTGGTACCCAATCCTGGAGGAAGGGGACAGTGTCAGACCACTGGAACCAAATCCCAGAGCACAGGGAGAGACTGGTGCCACGTCCCAAGGCCCAATCCAGCCCTACGCTACTAATATGGCCCACTAGGCCACTGCTATAACTCATCTTCATTCCATATTACTTCACTCCAGGGATCCCGGTTTTCCGTTTGCCATGAAAAAACGTGGTAAAATGCAGAATTTCTCTGTTTATGGAGAAAAATATGGGGAACAGCGGGTTTCCCCTTGCAGACTAGCAGAGTTCCAGCTTGCAAGGGGTTAGGGGGGAGCAGGATGAAGGCACCAGGCAGAGAGCGCCACATGCATAGTAGTTCAAGGCTCCTAGGGGTAGCACCAAGCTTCCCTACCCAGCTCTGCCTTGTCATGCTGGGTCCGGCCCCACTGGGTCATGGAGGCTCCTGTGGGGAGAGCTGCAGGGTGGGGAGCCCTGAGCCCACAGTGGGCAGCCTATATCCACCCATCCCCCATAGGCTCCACTCCAGCTGTGTTGCCCATGAGGGAGGGGGAGCCTGGTTCCATGTTCCACTGCAGCTGCAGCAGCTGCTACCTCCCACAGGGGCTCGGGCATTACTGGAAGGGGGAGAGCTGCAGATTTGGGTCCCTGGCCCTGGTCGCTCTGGCAGCTGGGAGCCCTCCCTGGCAGAGCTGGGTGGAGGAGGGGGTTGTGGGTCAGAAGTGAGGGGCAATGGCATGGACAGGGCACTGGCATACCAGGACTGCTCAGTGCCACAAAGCAGTGGGGGGAAGAGATGGAAGGAAACAGGCACAGCTAGACCAGAACCCTGGTGGGTAAAGGGGGCAGGTGGAACTCTAAAAAACCCCAAAATTAAGCATCAACCTTTATAGGTATTTAGAATTTGTTTTATTATAGCGATTGAGGCACTGGTAGGCTTCTAAACACCTTTAGAATTATAAATATATCAATAAAACATTGTGTTCAACAGAAACATGCATATATATATATATATATAAGCTGTGCTTCATTTTAATCATGGAAAAACATAGATTTGGGGGTTTTGGGTGGGGGGTGTTAATCAGAGAATTTGCAATTTTTAAACAGAGAAAACCATGATCCCTGCTGATCTCTATCCCTATATAAATCCAATCCTGGGAGGTTAGAGCAGACTCTCTGTGTTATCTTGTCAGCTCTTCTAAAGTTTATCACCTATTACCAAACAACGTTATCCTACCACCTTCATCATCCTTCTTTCCTTGTATTCTTTATAAGCTTCAAAATCTGTGTGGAATCACGACTGTTATTCTACTCCATTTGTGTTATTCTCATAACACCTGGTTTTATGTTCTGCACAAGCAGTTCAAGTTTCCTTGGACATGTCTATTTACAAGAGTTGTATCACTTCAAATTTTACTGCTACAATAGAAGCATTCTCCCCCTCCTCCCCCTCACCAGTATCGTTATTCATTTATGAAAAGGAGAATATATTACACTGCTGCAAAAAATGTTTCTACTGTAATAACTGCATTCATGCCAAGGTTGTTTTAGTATAACTTTAAGAAAAAACAAAAATCATATGCCAACTAATACAAACTTGTGTGTAGCTCAGGTCTTAATTTAAAAGCCAATATAATAACCAATTTCCAAGACCGCCCCCCAAAACTAACCTCATAATAAACACAGGGTTTGTTTCATGCTAAAGACCTGATAAATTGTCCACCTGTGTATATATAGAGCACCTTCTAAAACTTAAACATAGTATTCTAGCATAATGCCATAATCAACCAGCATCCTACCATAAATAATTTATGCGCTCAATAACAGATAAAATAGCATTACATTTGGCCCATATCACAATTTCATTCACCGTTAATATGTCACAAAACAGTCATAACACACACCATAGCAGAACAATCTATGCCTTAAAAAACCAGGTAGAGCCCTTTTATACTTCAAATCATTTCCCCTAGTTAGCATGGACTATTAACTTAAGATTGCTCTTTTTTTTTTTTTTTTTACATGTTGCCTTCACCAGTCTGTCTAAACTGAACTATATGTATTATGTAATGGAGAAAGCTTTTAAAAATCTATTTTCTAGGAATAAGAGTAACTTGTTATTTTGTTTTCTTAACTTTAACACTGAAGCTTTGTGGGCATGGAATTAGCAGAAAGCTGGAAATATCTATTTAAAAAAAATCCTCTTTGGATTAAAAATTTAAATGTTTAGTTTGATATAGTACATACCAGTTCCTTTGCTTATATATGGAGACTTGAAGAATTTTACAGCACCATACAAGTTGACTGTAGTACCTCCTTTAAGACGATTCAGAGGGGTATACATGTATTTTGGAGCAACAGGCTGGGAAGATAAGATAACATCTGGGTATGACAATATAATTCAAACAAATATTATGCCAAAACTATTTCTTTATAAACATTTTTTCCTCTTTTTTCTCTCTCTATTTTTAAAGGCTATCTGGTCCAGTCCCCTTGGGTGGTAGAGCAGGATTCCATCTTCCTCATTTTAAAAGCTCAAGATAAATACATCCACTGTCCACAGGCAGTGAGTAAGCATGAAGAAATTTCATTTCCACTCTCCACTGCTTTTCATGATTGTTTCCCTTATTATATACTACTGCATTCAATTGAATTTGAACAAGCCTCTCTTAGTGAATTAAAAAAAACCCAAATATGACAAAGCACATTAAAAATACTTTTTTGATTGCTTTGAACATGTGCATCAGCGTAGCATCTGAAGACATTTATAGGTCAACCTGTGGCACGCATACTACAAGTGGTATGGGCAGCTTGTGGTATGGGTATGGTACAGCAGATCAGGGAAGGGACAAGCAGCATAGTGGTAGATAGGGCAGGAAGCAGAAAGAAGAGCAGCAGATGGGAGAAGAAAACACAGAGCAGAAAAAAGCACAGCAACCAATCAGACAAGGGAAGGACACTGGAGTAGCACTCAGGAAAATTATGGGGCTAATTTGTGACCCACCTCCCAGAAAGGTTGACCCGCCACTGCAGTAGTACATAGGGACAGGCAATTTTTCTTTGTACATTAGACAGAATTCTGATTTTGGATCTTAGCTCTCCAAGCAAGTCATAAAGGAATAATATTTTACACTGTCACCTACAGAGGCAACTTGAGGTTGAACAATATGCCAGTTTCTTTCAAGAACAACAAAAAAAAGGTTCCACAAAACTAACAAAAATTTGTGGCTATCAAAGCTATACCAAAAGAAAATCTCCACTAAAATACATGCAAGGCCCTGGCAGAAATTAATACTGCAATGGGATCTGAGGAATTCTATCACAGATGCCAAAAACCACAGATCCTGCTATGCCAGATGTGCATGACAGCACACGATTTTGGGGTTTGGGGATAAAATGCCTCAGGTCCCATGCCATGTTAGGGGTCGGCCTTGATCAGGGCCCTCTCCCGCCTAGACCTGTAGGGCGCGTCCAGACAAGCGCGCATGTGCCTCTTGCCCCGCCTCAAAGGGATTTGAGGCGGGGCAATGGGAATGAAAAAATGTTCCCCATGCTGCACAGGGATAAAAAAAAAAAAAACGCTCCGCAATAGAGCAGAGCAAGGCATGGTTCAAGACCGTGCCTAGAGCCAGTCCTCCAACTCTGGTTTGGGCCAGAGCATCTCTTTGGTGTTCCTGCTGCCCCCGGCGCTGTCAGAGGTAAGTTGGGGGGGG
>NW_005842106.1:1636136-1646192 GCF_000455745.1 Alligator sinensis
CAGAGCGGGTCGCACGGCTCCGGAAGGTGTGCACAGGAGCCTCACCTCCTGGAGCCCTGTGACCCACTCCGGTGCAAAGCTGGACTAGTGAGCCACATAGGGCTGAGCCAGGTCCTCCCCCCGCAGGCACAGGAGGCAGAGACAGGAGCCAGCCCCGGGGCCCAGCTTATGCTGCCACCCAGCTGGGCCCTTCCTATAGCAGCAGATCTGCCTGGCAGCAGTCCAGCAGGATCCGGCTTGGCTTCGCGTAGTCCCTGCGCGCCGGGCCAGGGGACACAAACCACCTGGGGCAAGCAGGACATGGCGCGGCTCAGCTCCTCATGGTCCCCGGACATTTTTAAAAAGACATGCAGCTGATTGACAGAATGAGCTGATTGGTAGGAACTGAGTAGAGGAAACAGCTCCTCAGTCCAGGAGACAAGTTCCCTTGTCTCTTGAAAATGCATAGTGCAGCCCACACACCTGGACATTTAAAGCCACACATCTTTAAAGTGCTGCACAGCTTTATATATCCTGGGGTGCAGAGTCTGAGGTCAGGGATGTGGCTCTCCACTTTCAGGCTCCCCCACATGCTATCATGTTCAAAGGACATATGCATCCAGCTGCGCTATGCATATCCCTTGAACATGCCTGACTGAAATTTTGAGATCTTGGCAGGAAATATATTACAAAGGTATACAATATTATTTGCAAATTGTTTAGTGCAGAGGTTCTCAAACTGTGGTCTGCAGACCACCACTGGTCCACGAGCTTCATTCAGGTGGTCCGCAGAAAGGTGACCTAAGGCAAAAGCTGATAAACATTACACCCAACTTCCCAGAACTTTGCTGAAAAACACAGGCACATCCATTGCATTTGAAAAGTTAGACTACTGATATTAAAACATGACTTGTGTGCTTTGATTTGTAGAACAAAAACAAGTTTATTAAGTGGTCTTCCCAGACCCTCAGCAATTTTCAAGTGGTCTGTGAAAAAAAAGTTTGAGAACCACTGGTTTAGTGTATTTTCCATGCTTTCAAAATGCAGAACCAAAGAAATGGCTGTTGAAAAAGTAGCTGCTAGGAAAGGAGACGGAAGTTTCCACACATTTATTTTAACTCAGAATGAATCTTTTTAATGTTCTATTGAATTTAAAAACGACTAAAATGTAAACTCACCATGGATGCAGTTTCGGAAGCAGTGATTGGGCTCGACTTTGTATAAATCTGAGCAAAAGAAATGGTCAGCAGATTCACAGATTACAAATTTGAAAACACAATACAATAGTCTAACAAATAAGAATTGAAACTGCTTGACCAAATAGTTTTAAAAAAAATCTTTATTCTCAAACAAAAGGACAAGTCTCAATTCAGGTCCTACAAAATAAGTCAACAAAATGTTTTTCCTCTTCCTTTGTGCATAATTTATGAAACCACCCAGAGTAAAACTATGCTTTACAGAGAAATAGAAAGACATATTTATTTCCAATTATACTGGAATATTATAAAAATAAACAATCTATAAAAAGATATATTAAATCTATTAAAAGATCAAAAAGATTTGGTTGAGGTTTTATAAACATGGTATGTTTAGTTTGTGCGAGTTCTACAGCTTCTTCAAGGGATAAATTAATCTCCATTTTTAGTGATTCTTAAGGTTTTTCTTTAAAAAATGCTCACAGTATACTAAACAGAGCTAGATGTTCTTCTAAGTCATATTCTGAGCTTGCTAATGGCCCTAACAAAACTCAAAGCAGAAGCAGGACACCAAAAAAAAAATACGTTAAAGGATCCTATGCTGGACTCTTCCTGTCAGCAGAGGATCACTATAGCGGAATACAGCTCTGAACCATACTCAGATAAATCCCCTAAATTGGGAAGTAGAAGCTAGAGGGCATGGCTGCCAGGAAGGTATGATAGTTTTCCCATGGCAAGTGAATCTTCCCTGAATATTTTTACCCATATGATAGCCACTTGATGCCTCAATGATGAAGATGTGCTATGATCATCAACTACTCTGACTGCACAAAGTATTATTTTATTTTAAAATAATTACAGAAAGATGTTTTAAAATTGGCTTGTGGTTTTTGTGATCAAGAAACTACTATAAAAGCACAAGATTCACAAAGGAATTTGAGCACCTAAATCCTATACAAGTTCAGGACAACAATTCACAGAACCTAGGCCTTCCCCTTTTCATGGATGCACCACCATCACTGTGCTACAAAGTCATGTTTCGACTTCAAAAGAAAAAAAAATACAAACCAAACATCAGTACACAAAGAGTACCAAAGTCTAGGCAGGGAGTTTTAGGCTGTGAATCCTATGCACATGTTTAACTCAGGCTGCACGTAGGTACCTAAGATTGGGAAAACAGGATTTCTGACCCTTCTTTTCAGCATATCCTGCTGGATGACTTGCCTGTTCCCTTACTTACCAGTGAATCTCCTTCATAGGCGATTCACTGGTAAGTGAATCGCCTACCTCTACCCCAGTTTAAAATATAGGGCTTAACTAGTGTTCGTGTCCTGTACTTCTGGTGCCAGGTCCCTGAAAGCAGTGTGGGAAAGCTTATATTGTCACACTTGAGCCCCTTTGTGGCTCTTACCCAAAGTCACTAAGACTTTCCCCAGCCACTATCATGTATGTTAATTTTTATAGTATTTATGCTTTCTATTTGCTGTGATTGTTACCAACTGTGAACAATAACAGGTTGCATTATAACACACTTGTAATTGTTCACAATTGTATTATGACTCTTATACAGTTTTCCACAGAGGTTCATTTGAGAAAATTTCATTCAATCATTTTGATTTTAACAATTTAAAAAATATATATTTTCTTCTTCATTAAAAAAAAAAATCAATTAAACTTTTATTCAGATAAAAGTTTGAAGTTTGACACTTAGCCCATAACTGCCCATATATTAGGGTGTTCTACAAGTAAGGGCAGACAAGGTTCTTTGTATAAATCTGATATCTTTTATGTCCTTAGACAGCTACAACTTATACCCCTAACTATAAGTAAGGGGAAAATTTAAAATGGAAGTTGGTAGTAGTCAAAAAGTCAGAGTATGATCAGAATACTCATCAACACACCAAAAGGCAGTCTGCCTTCTTTGATATTAGGTGGGTACTGCTAGGGGAATAAAATTCATAAGGCTCCCTGTTTAGCATGGCAATACCTGAAACTGCTGCTTGGATAATTTACATGAGTAATACCGGAAATATCTCCTTGAAATATACAGCAAAGTTTATTAAAGACTGGCTTATGAAAGACAAGAGAAAGTTACAAGACTGAAATGGGAAAAAAACCATACACACAGAATATCTGGGTCTCTTCATAATTTTCACTGCTCTCTGCAGTACTCAAATTTTGAAGTTTAATTTAAGAAATATTTTTATCTTTTCTACTGTAGATAAAGACATTCCTACGTAAACAGATGTTTTGCTGACATATTATCCTAGCCAGCCAGAGGCAGAAGCAAAAGAAGGTAATCATTACTTCCACATCTCAAAAGCAAGCATCCAGTCAACAACATTTATATATATGGTAATGATATTTAAACACATTTTTTTTCCAGAAAAATAAGATTTATAACACTAGACTAACATAACCTTTAGTGCTGCACAGATAAAAAGAAAGGTTTTGGAAAGTATAGTTAAGGCTGAGATTTTATTGTGTGCCTCTAGGAAACAGCACAAAACTTGCAGCTGGAGAAGAAAGGAGCTTATAGCGGTCTTTAGGCAACAGACAACCCGGGGGGGGGGAGGCGGCGGGGATTTTGCCATCTGGGTTCAGGGCTCTAAAAGCCCTATCACTGTTCCACTGATGGGAGAATCTCCCTGCTCCATATTACAAACAGCAGTAATAACCAAGGCCACTAAGCGTATTGTAATTTACTCCATACATTTTGCAACATGCTACACCAGTTGGAAAAAATGGACTTAGAAAAAAATTGCAACTTGCCCGAGTGAACATTACTGTAAGGTCCTTAATGATTAGATCCATTTTTTTTTAATGCTGCATACATAAATGTACAGTAAGGAATGTTGATGTATTTACTTTTTAATGTACCATAAGATTTCTCTTGCATTTGAAAATGTTCAAGGTTTTGCACTAAAATTGGCTATTTCTTGACAAGGAATCTGGCAAAATCTACGGTGATTAACTTTTTTTCTCTCTCATTGTTTTACTTCAAATAAATAACAAATCAATGCCGATTTGGGTACTTAAAGGAGCAAACATACTTAGCCACATACATAAATGGTTGATCCAGCTTCTTCTGACACTTCCAGGTGACAGCAATGTCTGCCATCTTCACTTGCAGAAGGTGATGTTGCCAAATTAAATCCAGATATTAACATGGTGTCCTATTAAAAATATAAAATTAAACCAATAACTGACTCTTTTTCTTAGAAATACTGTATATCCATACCAACTTCCTATGAATGTCAACAGCCCTGTAAAATATCAGCCCAATATTACATTGAGTTCAATATTACATTGATCACCAAAACAAAAAACAAGATTTGTATCTGCTAGTAGCTCCAACACATGTAAAATCAGCATGCAATTTCTGCAGTGGAAAATATATATTCAATTATTCTTTTGCTGAAAACTAGACTACGGCTTCAACTAAGCCCTGGTTTCAAATATTCCCCAAATTCAAAACCGTGACATCTCACCACAGCCTCAATTGATGGAATTCTATGTCTGCACTACAAGTCATTCAAGTTGATCAGAATATTTCCTCTTCAGGACTTAAATAGCTACAAGGACACATGGAAAATATACCCTTTCTTTATTTCAGACATTATTTGTAATCCCAAATCTTATCACTTTTAGAGGGTTGTTTTTTTAAATAAGTGCATTCATAACATAACATAGTGCTGTTATTGGGGGAAGATGGGTACCTCTCCAACCAGAAGGCAAGTCAGAAATGCCACAGGGAGCACCGTGCATGCACGTACGCGCACACTTCAACAAAAAGAGGATGCAAGAAGCTCTTATTTCCAAAGAAATTTATAACTAATGGAGTGAGCAAAATGAGTTCTAAAGCATTCTAAAGATTAAGCAGCAGAGCAGTACTAAAAACGCACACAAATTTTGTCCCTGAAACACATAATTCACATTTTTATAAGTCCTTTAGCAACATGAGCAACTTGCAATGAGTATATTTTATAAATAAAATCTTACATGTATGTATGAATATTTTTAAAGGCCATTCTTTCAATGCAAGTTTTTAATAAGGAAAAATATGCTTCAGTCTCTTTCTATTCCTTCTTAAAAAGGCTGTTGGCACAGCAGCTCATCTGGCATAGAGCCCAAAGAAAGTTATTTTATGAAGATTGCCTTTTGCAAAGGTACTCCCTATGTTATAGGTTTGAGGGGGTTTTGTTTTATTTTTAATAGTTTTTAAATGTCAGCGACTTAAAAGATATATTAAAAGTCACAATGGAACACCCTGACATGAAAAGGTTCTACTTGAGGGAGAATGCTATACCACTGGTTTGTCAGAAACAGAACAGGGAAAGCTATGTCAGAAGGAGAAAGAAAAGATTAGTACCTTACCTTTTTTGAATAAGGAAAATGGTGAAAACTAAGGAACTTCCTTCATCTGCATGCTTTAGCCATTTTGCACCTCTACAGTACATTTACTGACATAAATTTAAGAGATACCTAACAATGACCTTAATAGAAATGGCAAGTCAAAATGTATATTACAGTATATTTTGCATGCATACAAATTTCAGGCAAGCCTCAGAGGTTAGGACATTCAAGTACAAACAAAAAACAATAGAATCAGTGGTTTTACTTGGTTTATGCTTTCAGTAATAGCAGAATATTAGGGGTGTGCGAAGTGGGCCCTATTCAATTAGGATTCAGCCCAATCAGGGACAATGATTCGATTCAATGATCAAATCAGTGATTCGGACATACACACAACTTTAAAAGTGTTTTCTACATACCCTGAGGTACCAGGTGCGGTTCATGATCACTGCCATGCTGGGGTGCATGGAGTGTCCCACAGGAATGCGGGGAGGGGGGACCCTCTTGTGCTTGGCAACGAACCCACAAGTGGACTGGAAATACTTCCAGTCCACTTCCAGGTCTGCCAGGGATCGCGCTGGGCCCCCCCGCACCTCCCCAGCTTGGCAATCGGCCGCAGGGGGACCCCGGGTGCCCCCCCCCAGACCCAGGAGGCACGTCACCGAGCCAGGAAGGCAGGGGGCGGGGCCCAACGCACTCCCCAGCAGACCCAGAAGTGGGCCGTAAGTGCTTCTGGGTCTGCTGTCGAGAGCACTGGGGAGCCCCCTGTGCTCCTGTGGGACACTCCATGTGCCCCAGCATCACAACACTCACGAACCCCTGCTACCTAGAGCTATGTAGAAAAAACATTTAAAGCTGTGTCTATGTCCGAATCTCCAAATCTTTCAGTATCGATTTGGAAGGTTCTGATTCGATTCAGAGAGATTCAAGGGTTCTCCAATTCAATTCGGATTTGGAGATTTGGCCACCAAATTGGACTGAATCTCTGCCAAATCAAATCAGGGACCGAAGCTTTACACAGCCCTACAGAATATACAATGATGAGATTTAGACAAATCTGAGGTCACAAAGTTAACTATAGCAGCTGAAGACACAAAGTAAAAGTTGTCATAAAGATTCACTACATCATGATAATGCTTCAATTCAACTCCTCACTGTAATTTATAATTTGCATTGCAGTGGTATCTAATAACCACAATAAAAAAAAAGAAAGCACCTCAGTATGCCAAGTAGGATTTGTACATACTAAAGTCATAGCGGTGACCACAATGCAATCCGGACTAATAGCCAAGTCTAAAACACTTCAAAAGGAAGTTGTACAAATAGGGTATCTAAAGCAAAGAGAAACAGTGACTTGCTCTTGGGCACAGCAAATCAGGGACAGTCACATAGATTTCCAGTCTCTCTCTAACCAGTAAGGTTATATATTTTTTGCACTGAATGAAAAGTAAGGTCCCTTATATTTAGCTGCTCCAAGTCCTAAAATGAGAATAAATAACGCCAGAACTTTTTCATTTTAATGTATGACCATGGATCTGTGAAGTAAGTATAACCCAATTGATATCTCACCACCCTTTTGAGATGCAGCTAAGATTTTAAGAAACTGACAGAAAAAATAATGTTTTATATAAACTACCAATGGTTCATATAAAATGAGATAAACTCTAGGCACCATCAGAAGATGAAGCTAGACTTAAAGCAAACACAGTAGAATCCACAGTCTTAAATATTCATTATGCCTCGTGCAGAAGAATTTCCATGCAGACTTTATTCAAAAAGAAAATAAAAAAATACACAGTGTATAACTGATAGTAGCAACTATCAGTTTGTTGTATCTGTACTGATATTAACATTAAGAGAAACTATAAAAGAAACCAATACTCCTGCATAAAGAGGTCATAGCTGAATTATCTTCAGCTGAATTAGCTGAATTATCCACCAGCATCTGGGGGAACGTTTGTTCACCAGAGCGCCCCAAGGGATGACGAGGTCGAATGGTCACAAACTACTTCAAGATCGTTTCAGGCTGGACATAAGGAAGAATTTCTTTACTGTCCGAGCCCCCAAGGTCTGGAACAGCCTGCCACCGGAGGTGGTTCAAGCACCTTCATTGAACACCTTCAAGATGAAACTGGATGCTTATCTTGCTGGGATCCTATGACCCCAGCTGACTTCCTGCCCTTTGGGCGGGGGCTGGACTCGATGATCTTCCGAGGTCCCTTCCAGCCCTGATGTCTATGAAATCTATGAAATCTTTACAGTACGTGAAATAAATGACATTAAAGTTGTAATATCTAAAAGATTTTCTTTGTAAGCAGAATGCTTGAGACAATGCTTAATTGGTCTAAAAATAATTTCATATGCATTTAAATATCAATGATCTTTGGTGAAGAACTAAAATTTTGAAAACATTTAGAAAGAAAAAAAGAGATGCAAAGCAGTCTGGTAAATTAAGATCAAAGTCCACTACAACGGATAATCAACTATATAAAAATACAGATTAATTAAACAGACAGAGGATAAACGTACCTCTTGTACCTTACTATATCTTCTGTATGTATTTATTTTTCCTACTGTATTGAAAAACTTTGATCTTGGTTAATGAATAGTGGGATAAGTAATGATCTCAGACATTCACTTAAATATATCGCTGACTCGACTTCAGGCTCCTCAGACTTTTATAGAATGAAAAGCCTATATCTGAACTGAAAATATAAAGTGGTCTGCAATTTTTTTGAGAGACTCACAAGGTCATTCAACTAAAACTAATTTTCCTATTAGGCATTCCAAAAACTTACAGTTTACTTAAGGTTAAGGTTTCATAGTTTGTAGGGTCAGAAGGGACCTGAGCAGATCATCAAGTCCGACCCCCTGCCATGGCAGGAAAGAGTACTGGGGTCAAGCGACCCCGGCAAGGTGTTCATCCAGCCTCCTTTTAAAGACCCCCAGGGTAGGAGCCAGCACCACTTCTCTTGGAAGTTGGTTCCAGATCCTAGCCGCCCTGACTGTGAAGTAGCACCTCCTGATATCTAGCCTGAATCTACCGTCTTCCAGCTTGTGACTGTTATTTCTTGTCACTCCTGGTAGTGCTCGGGGGAACAGGGACTCTCCCAATGCCTGCTGGTCCCCCCTGACTAGTTTGTAAACGGCCACTAGATCCCCCTTCAGCCTTCTCTTGTGGAGGTTGAACAGGTTCAGGTCCCTTAGCCTCTCCTCGTAGGGTCTGCCCTGCTGCCCCCTGATCTTGTGAGTGGCCCTTCTCTGGACCCTCTCCATGTTGTCCACATCCCTCCTGAAGTGTGGCGCCCAGAACTGGACGCAGTACTCCAACTGCGGCCTGGCCAGTGTCACAAAGAGGGGGAGGATGGCTTCCATGGACCTGCTTGGGATGCATCTGTGGATGCATGACAAGGTACGGTTGGCCTTCCTAACCGCTTCCCCACACTGTCAATCCATGTTCATTTTGACATCAATAATGACTCCAAATCCTTTTCTGCCTCCGCACTGACGAGAAGGGAGTTCCACAGCCTGTAGGTGTGCTGCTGGTTCTTCCTCCCCAGGTGCAGTACCTTGCATTTGTCAGTGTTGAAACCCATCCTGTTCTCATCTGCCCACCCCTGTAACCTGTCTAGGTCCGATTGGAGCTTATTCCTCCCTTGTAGCGTGCCCGCTTCCCCCCACATCTTAGTGTCATCTGCAAATTTGAACAGGGTGCTTTGAACAGGTTACCAAGTATGTGCTTCTTTCAGACACTACTGACCCAAGCACCTACCCTTATAGGAAGGATAGTGGCTTGGTAGATGGACGGTTCATACAACTCTACGCATTTCACATGAATGCGTCTGGTCCGTCTCACACCGCCCAGTACAGAATTGCCTCACTACCTGCTTGCTCACTCCTAATACAGACTTAGGAATCCTAATACAGGAAGGCCTAGAATAGGTGCAAGAAGAGCCAAGACTGAAAGCTCAATTAAACCTGTGATGAATTGGGGATTTCCAAAATCAAACTAAGGCAGGGGCTTCCTATTTTTCTGAGCTCCTGAATCCACCTGTGGCACAAGCCCAACTTTTACAAGTGGATTTCCACAGGAGCTTGTGACCCGAAATCAGGATCGTAACCATTTAGTTTAGAAAGAGCTGAACTAAGCTCTTGATCCATCAAGATGTTGAGCACTTTGGCCCTGATCCAGCAAAACATAAGAGTTACATCAGGCAGATAAGTAGTACCCTTAAATGAAATTAAACTGCTCAGAGAAGTGAAGTCAAATATGCTTAAGTACTTTGCTCGATCAAGTGTGCAATGTAAGACCTCAGTCTTCTTGGTGGCTCTTAAACATGCGTCTCCAAAACAAAAACCTAAATTACTTGTTTTTCTTTACAAACCATGCTTTTGTAAGCTTCCATAACCCATTTAATGTTTGTAAAACAAAAGATTTGGGAAAAAGACAAAATTCAGCAACAAGCAGAATTGATCAATTATAGCTTATACTAGCAAATTGCCCGTCATGAATGACTTGGGGGGG
>NW_005842106.1:1646210-1650320 GCF_000455745.1 Alligator sinensis
GCCCCCCCCCCCCCCCCCCGACAGGCCTACCACTCCACCTCTGGCCCTGTGCACCCCTCCATGTCCTGCCCCCCTACTGCTCTACCCTGCACCACCCCCGGCTCCCAGGAACCGGGGGGGGAGGAAGGGACGGGAGCTTGCTTGCAGTGGTGGCTGCTGACACCCAGCAGCATGAAATATGCTCACCCTCCCTGCCTCCCCGCTGCCTCCCCTTCTCTGCCAGCTCTTATCAGGGCCGGGCAACAGCAGCACAGTGGGTGCACTGCCACCGGAAACCCCCACTTCTCGCTCCCCTCCCTCCCTCTCTCCCCTCTTCCCCACCGCCTCCCCCTCCATGCCAGCTGCTGTTGGGCAGGAGGCAGGGGGCAAGCAGTTCATAATGCTTCGGGCCCTCACAACCAATCGGCACGCGGCCTTCTCAGCAGCGTATGTGCAGTTGGCCCAGAGAATTATGGGCAGACAGACTAAGGCTTTTATTATATTAGAATGCACATCTAGTTCCTCACCATTTATCAAATGTCTGGCAGTTTTAATAAAAATAAATCTATCAGAATATTAGCTGCTAGAATTTCTAGAAACACGAGCCGTTAAGGTAAACAGCTACAACTGAATATTTAGAGTTAATAAAATTGCTTAAAGCCACTGAAAACATAAAACCATTTGCTTAAAAAAAAAAAAGCCCACCTGCAATCTCCCATTAGGGTAATAAATGTTTACCTGTATCTTTCCCTGAGATATTTCTCATTTTAGTAGAATAAGGAGCCTGATAAGCAGCCTGTTACATTTGTGCAAAATGTGCTGCTGTGTTGTTCTATGACGCTCAACAAGGGTATAATTTATTCACTCCCATGGGGTATATTTTTCCTCAATTTTAGCATAAATAAATCAAGGATTACATCCCTCTGCACTGCTGTGAAATCAATGCAATGTATATGAAAGTATATATAAAACTGAAGAATTAACAAAGCACTGCCCAACAAAGCACATGCAAACTGCATGCAGCCCAAGGGCTCCCACCTGGTTGCCATGCTCTCCTTTCCCCCTCCCCAGTTGCTCCTGGCCCAGTACCTGAGCCATGTATGTGATAGATAAAGGAGCTGGGATACCAGCACAGCAGGTGGGTCATGCCTGTGGCTGGGACAGGGAGACAGATACTGTACACAGGGTGGAATGAGGGAGGAGGAAGGAGTGGGGAGTAGGCAGGCTACTTTTGCTGCTGAGCTGTCAAAGTGCCTGGGAGAGAGGGAAAGCTGGGCTACTCATGATGGGAACATGGTGTGAGGGGGTTGCTGGACAGCCCATAGAGCTGGGAAAGGGGGAGAGCCGAATTGCCCATGCTGTGCAAGCAGCTCAGGGGGAAACGGCAGGGGGGGGCGCAGCCGACACAGCTTGCAGTCCCTGGTTGTGTGGTAACCAGAGCATGTGGTAACCCAGCTGCCCAGAAGTTGGATGGCCCCGATTTAATACATACAAAAGAAGGCTTTCCTATAGCAACATTATGAAAGGCATAACCGGGAAAGGTTCAGCTCACCCAATGCTGTGGTAATCTGTTTTCATAGAACATTTAATTCTGATGCACATTTGGATGGATTAACAGAGGTGAGAAAACACTTAGGGTCAGCTGCTTGCACTATAACAAGGTATACTACCATCTGAACTACAAAGTTAGAGCAACCCTGACATTTGCATTTTATCTCAAATTACCAAATTCTTCATTTTTGTTAACACAAGATGCTGAATCTGAAGCTTTATGAAAATTCTACTAAGTAACTGAAGAGAAATGGAGAAGGGATATTTTCAGATCCCTCTTCTCCAAAGCCTCAGGCTACAATGTTTTCTAATCCAAGATGTGGCATATTCTCCTTCTAAAACTGTCACGTAATCCAAATTTATTTTCTTCTACAGAAACATAACCAAGACCCTCTTCTTCACCTCCCCTTAGTACACATGGGGTCCAATATATAAGAAATCAGTAATAAATCCTATCCCTTCCCTACAAGCTTTGTACCTGTCCTTTTGGCTATCAGACTTTTTCAAAATCCCAACCTACTTCTCTCCAACATGTTTTTCCAGAGACATAAGTGAAGACCACTTATAATCAAATTACAGGTCTTAGAGTATTTCACTTATGCAGCTCCTTCAATAAAAGAAGCTGGGATAAGACCAAAGCAACAGAAAAAATGGGATGTATAGACATGAGAAGTGGCAAGATATAAGGCTCTTGCTAACAGGTTTCTCACTTGGACAGTAAATCTCACTTGGTTGTATTTGCTTGCCTCATCTTCCCTCCAGTGATCAAGAATTATTCTGGGAATGGCTACATGAATCCTCATTCTCTCGTGGGCTCTGTGGCAAAAGGCCACCTCGGTTTCTCCCCAAAAACTCTGCTCTATGACACTCTGGTTAGGATGGGCCCTGCAGAGGGTACACACCTTACCCCATCTCTTTAGGTAACCTGAGCTAGATACATTCCTGAGGGAGGAAGGAAACCTGCATCCTCTACCTACGTGATTGGCATCACACACCTAGGTGAGGGGCTTGGGCTCCCTGGTAGGTTAGAGATTGCCAGTCTGCCCAGCAACCAGTGATGCATTTCAAATTGGCTGGCGGGCTGGCAGCCAACAGGTACTGGCCTCCATTGGACCAGGTAAATGAGGTCATAAGGTGTAAATTAAGGACTCCCCAGGAGGAAGGGGCAGCAGCCATGAGGAAGACTCAGAGAGAGAGAGAAGAGCTGGACCATCTGAAATTTGGTCTCTCTCTCAAAACTCATGATCAAGGAACTGCCTGCCTCCGGATGATACTTGGAGTAAGCTACCTGAGATCTAACTAGATATATAGCTTGCAGTAACTCAGATGCATGATCAAAGGCTACTCCAGCCACCCAGTTTGCTCTATGGGATTTCTCTGATACTACTCAACTCTGTACCCTATTCCTACCCTACTCCTTGTAACCAATAAAGTTTTCCTTTGTACCTAGCATGGGAGACTTATTGGGAGTGGGTCTGGATTATGCCTTGGGGTCCCCTTGGTTCGGCTGACTAAGGGAGACCACTACTTGTGCTTCTGACTGAGGGAAGAACCCCAAGTTCTTGAAGTGAGTCAAGTACCCTCAAGGGCTACTAGGCCTGTGTTTCCCAGGGGGCGCAGTGCCAGAATCAAGCCTGTCCCTGGGTGGTGGCAGCTCTACCTCCAGGCTAGTGGGTGTGCTCCAGGAAGGGGGTTGGCCAGACATGAGGCGCCCCCCGGGGAGGCACTCAGAGCCTGGAAGGTGATCAGGTGCAGTGAGGTGGGTGGCTCAGTGCAGGAACACTCCCTACTGGCCCGCCACAGGCTCAGTGCTTCCTAAAAAGCAGTGAGGCATCTGCACACAGAACAAAGTCACAAGAGGAGGACTTTAGACTTACAGCAAACACAGAAATTTTGCACTGACAATCCCACCCCTTATACAGCACAGTGGGCTTGTGTAGCTTTCAGCAAAGGATGGATGGGAGGCTTGGACCACTTGCAACCATGCCATTTCTTTACCATTTCAAATAACTTACTCCCTCCCTGTTCAAATTCAGCATGTGGTGTTCTAGCTATACGGAGCCTTGAAGATTCAGCATAAGCTTTTCCCACCTAACTTGCAGATGAGGGTTGATATCAAATAAGTTATAGACCATTTCTGTCCAAGTTATTCTGGATCCTAAACCTATCCTCCAAAGTATCCACAATTTCACCCAACCTGGTATCATCTATACATTTGCTAAGCATGCACTAGATCCCTTCATCCAACTCATTAATGAAAACATTAAAGAATACTGGACCCGGGACAGACCCCTGGGGAGCCCCACTTAATACCTCCTCCCAACTAGAGTCATTGATGACCAGGGATCATGGTTTTCCTTGATAATAAATAAATAAATAAATAAAAAATAATTTGCAAATTCTCTAATACCTTCCCTCCCCCCCCCACCAAATCCATGATTAAAATGAAAGGTCCCTCACAGCCCCCCTGGCCCTGCTGGTGCTCCTTACTCCATCCCACAGCCCTGCTGGTGCCCAGTGCTCCCCCCCCCCCAATCCCCCTGGAGCGGGCCCCCCGCTGCCAGGACCATAGGGCCAGGG
>NW_005842106.1:1650465-1650916 GCF_000455745.1 Alligator sinensis
AGGGGACACAGCAGGGACCGGTGTCCCCCAAATGTGTGTGTGGGGCTCAGACTCCCGCCCTGTTGCTCTCCCCTAGGGCCTCCACAGCCCAGCAGGTGCAACCTGGAGTGGCAGGGAACAGCAGAGCTGCTGTGTGGGGATCTCCTTGCCACTGCAAGCTCTATGCTGTCCTGGTGACACATCCCCTGCACACACGGCAGCAGTAAGGGGCACAACCCAGTACCACTGCCCCTACTGCTGCCACATGTGCAGGAGACACATTGCCAGCGCAGTGTGGAGTTTGCAGTGGCAAGCAGCTTTTCTGCATGGCTCTGCTCTGCCCTGCAGTGCCAGGTCCTACCTACCAGGCTGTGGAGGCTCCAGGAGAAAGCAGCAGGGCAGGAGCCTGAGACTGCTGTGGGCAGCCAATGCCTGCCACCACCCAAGCACAGATCTGGGGGGGGGGGGGGGG
>NW_005842106.1:1650926-1651737 GCF_000455745.1 Alligator sinensis
GGGGCAACTCCTTCTACATCCCGAGGAGCATGCACAGCTGTGAGGAGCCACTCAAACATGTTGGTCTGTTCTCCCCAAACCAGGATTTGCACGCTACAAGGGAGGAATAGGCTGCAATCGGGGGGGAGGGGCAACTCCTTCTACATCCCGAGGAGCATGCACAGCTGTGAGGAGCCACTCAAACATGTTGGTCTGTTCTCCCCAAACCAGGATTTGCACGCTACAAGGGAGGAATAGGCTGCAATCGGACCTGGACAGATTACAGGGGTGGGCGGATGAGAACAGGATGGGTTTCAACACTGACAAGTGCAAGGTACTGCACCTGGGGAGGAAGAACCAGCAGCACACCTACAGGCTGTGGAACTCCCTTCTCATCAGTGCAGAGGCAGAACAGGATCTTGGAGTCATTATTGATGCCAAAATGAATATGGGCCGGCAGTGTGGGGACACGGTCAGGAAGGCCAACCATCTTTTGTCATGCATCCACAGATGCATCTCAAGCAGGTCCAAGGAAGTGATCCTCTCCCTCTATGTGACACTGGTCAAGCCGCAGTTGGAGTACTGCGTCCAGTTCTGGGTGCCGCACTTCAGGAGGGATGTGGACAACATGGAGAGGGTCCATGATCAGGGGTCAGCAGGGCAGGCCCTATGAGGAGAGGCTAAGGGACCTGAACCTGTTCAGCCTCCACCAGAGAAGGCTGAGGGGGGATCTAGTGGCCGTTTACAAACTAGTCAGGGGGGACCAGCAGGCATTGGGAGAGTCCCTGTTCCCCCAAGCACTACCAGGAGTGACAAGAAATAACGGTCACAA
>NW_005842106.1:1656157-1656635 GCF_000455745.1 Alligator sinensis
CTGAAGAAACTCTAGCTGTATGGTTGGGACGTTTGGTCGTGGAACTTGGATCTGACCTGCTAAACCAGGAAGAAGCAAGCTTCTTGGTCAGACAAGCTTTGTGGAGTAGAGGACATGTCACTGACATCGACATGGTGACGTTTAACGCTCACTGGCCCATCCCACTCCCGGCGCTTGTTGCAGGACAGATAAACCAGAAATCCCATGCATGGCATGACGGACAGCCAGAACATGCCGGCGCAGAGCAACTTATGCTAGCGATCATCGGAGTATCATACTGTGCCTGGAACCCCAGAACATGTACATTGAGATTGACACCACTCCAGCAAATAAGGCCATGGCCTCACTGTCATTTACGAAACCCTGGAACCATTCCAGTGACCATCCACAGCATAGATAGTTATCTTGAGGTTTATGGACGAAAGAACATCGTTGTCCTCCGGATTCTGCTTAACCCAATGGTGAACCACACCGCGAG
>NW_005842106.1:1657461-1684697 GCF_000455745.1 Alligator sinensis
ATTATTCCCACGTGGCGGCTAGCGATTGGCTTGCTAGCTGTATAAGAGGCTTGAGCAGTTTCCGCCCAAGTCGGAGATCTCCGAGAATCTCAGGAGAATCCTGAGAACCCTGATTCCGAGAATTCCGGGAGAAATCCGAGAGAATTCCGGCAAGGAGTCCACGATTACCTCGTGGACTTCTACGTAAATCTCGGACCGACTGGTGGTTTGATCAGCCATCAAGAGTCTCTCCCCGTCACCGAACGATCCCTGATGTATCCCTGCCCTGCGCGCTCGTGGAGAGTCACAGCTCGGACTCTCGTATCGGTTCAGAGAGCTCTCATCGTTCGAGTTTTCTTTTTTCTTCTTTTCTTCTATCTACAACTGTAACCAAGCAAGTTTTCCTGTCTGCACCGCGACCATCTACGGTGTAAGTAAAACAATCTTTAATCAACCTCTACGCGTCAGTGCCTAATTCTAGTCCGCCATGCCGACTTTCCCCGGCCCACGTGCCCGGGCTGCTGGCCACAGTCCCTCGGCCCCGACATAAGGCAATTCCCCTGCCTAAAGATACCATAATTGTGATGCAGATTCTTCATTTAGTTTTTTTTATCTCCCAGAACACACGTGCACACACTTCAGGGGACTTATCTTTCCAGTCTCCTGCTGCAAGTATGACTTTAAAAAAAATATTTAGTAGAATTTATTGGTCATCTCTGACTAGTAAGTATTTTTAGGAAGTCTGAAGTAAGTGTCACACAGAAGCTAAGAACAGAGGTGGCATTTGAGGCCATTTTGCTTGATCAGAGACAAAACCTAGGGCAAAAAAATAAAATAAAAATAAAGCAGTACAGTAGGGGTGTGTGAAGCTTCGGATGCCAATTCAATTCGGGGAAGATTTGGCCCAATTCGGAAGCCGAATCACTGAATCCGAATTGAATCAGGACAGAAGAAAAACAAAAACCTCTGAATCGATTCGTAAAAGATTCGGAAGGCACTCTTTCAGGGGAACAGAAACTGAGAAGAGGAAGGAGGAGCAGGGCGGGAAAGACTGACATCTGTAGGTGGCCAGTGACTGTAATATTTCCTTAAGTCCCGTTCCAGTCACAGTGCTCCAGGGGAGGGATGCAGAAACAAAATATAAACCTCTGTCTGTGCCTTTTGTTAGCTGTTTCTGCCTAAGCAACAGCATCTGAAAAGTACTAGACTGGTTTGCCTTTTACCTAGTCATTCTCCTGCTAGTTTCTGTTCTTAGTATGCTGTATCCAATCCTTTCTAACTAGACTCCCTCTACTTATCCCTATCAAATCCATTTCTTTCAACTGATTCTTTCCCCAAAAACCTCTTATTTGTTCTTATTTCCCCCTGCTACACACACTTTCTTTTTAAAAAGCTGCATTTTCCCTGGCAGTGTGATCCATAACTGTACAGGAAAGCACATACATTACACACACTCACACAGAGAAGAAGAGATATTATTTCAGTTACACACACAACAGTAGTAGTAGTCAGACAGACATCAGAGAAGAGATATTACAGCTGCACACACACACAGACACATTTTCCAGCACAGGAAAGATTAATATGAAGTGTGCTGGAAAGGCAGGTGGCAGGTCTTCTGGCAGGGGAGGGAGAAGGGCTAGACAGGGTAGGGGGAGAGCTAAAGCTGCAAGTTCCACCTCCCCTCCCCTCAAACAGAGGCATCCTCTTTCCTGGCAGCCATGGGTCTTCTGCTGCCAGTGGGAGCAAGGAGGTGGGAGCAGTATCTGTCCCTACACCTACACCACCACCCCTAACACCAGAAATCGTCACCAGCAGCAGAATGACAGTCTCCTCCACCCCAATTTCACCTCCCAGCATGAGCCTCCCACTGTCAGAGGAGAAACTGGAGCTCAGGTGAGCTCAGCTTAGCTGCCTGGGATGCCATCTGCAAGGGTTTGGGGTTTAAATAAACCCAAGCATGGGCTTTTGGGTTTAAAACCCTTCACCAGGATGAGGAAGCATCTAATTGGTATGTGTGTGCTCTTCCTGGATGGAAGGAATAGTAAAAAAGTCAGAGACTGGCATGCAATGCAAGCAAGCAAGCCAGTCAGTGAAAATGGAAATGGAGGCATCAGAGGGTGAGAGAGACAGGCTGGGGTAGAGGGGGAAGGGAGATCTAGCAGGTAAAAGCGGAGAGGTACCTGGGGGGTAAGATGTCTGGCAAGCTATAGCATGTCATAAATCCAATGTCTATACTGAGCCCGTGAGTTTCTGTACTTAGGAGGTTGATGAAGTGAAGTTCATAGGCCCAGCTATGAAAAGTGGTTTGTAAATTCCCTTTGAGGATCAGGCCTGAGAGACTGGAGACACAGTGGGGGGTTTTTTGTGGGAAATGTGTCCCCACAGGTAGTTGGGTATTCTTGTCTTTGATAGATTCTGGTGTGCAGGTTGTGGGGGTACTGGAGATATGTTGGCAGGTTTTGCATATCTTGTCATGGCATGGTCTGGATCCATTCGGTGTGTTTTGAGCTGTAGGAAGTTGGCTTCTGGTGATGAGGTTAGCAAGGTTTGGTGCTTGTTTGAGTTTACAAACCACTTTTGTACAAGAGCAGTAGCGCTCCAGCCTGAAGCAGGATTAGCATTTACTTTCTCCTTAATTCTGCTTATGGTTAAACATTTAGCATTTAAGTGTCAAGACACCATACTTTCAACCATCAGACTGGAGGAGGTTCTGGCTGACAGAAAGCTGCATGTGCCTCTTCAGCCACAATTAAATAAAAAGAAAACTGACTACGTTTCATTCATTAGCTCAGAGGTGTCCAAATTGCAACACACGTTACAGTCTCATGGGCAGCCTCCATGTGGCATGCAAGGGGTAGGGGGCAGAAAGCAGAGCAGAGCTTGGGTAGGGGATCAGAGTGGCAGTAGGGATGGCATGGGGTTTAATTTGTAGCATGGCTAACAAAAAGGCTGTCTCCCACTGCATCAGCTTATTACATTAAAATGTATGGGGGACAGACAAGATGAAGGTTCAAAGAAAAAAAAGATGATGGTAAAATGTAAAAAGGTAGAAACCAGAAGCAAGAAACCTCACAGAACAGCAATACAATTCAGTCCTGGGAACTCCAATAAAATCTTAAGCTCCTTTACAACAAGGCACAAGAGCTGTTCAGTAAAGCTTCCTCTAGTGTGGTCTATATTCCACAGGTACATTCAGTGTGATGGAGAACTTTCTCAGCGTGTAAGTACTGCAGACACACAGCTTTGTTTTTCACTCAGCCTTGTACCAACAGCACTCAATAAGCCAACCTTTTTTTACAACAATTGGGCAATTAAAGTCATTATTATATATAAAACTGGAATTTTCAGATCATAGAATAATGCTGCACAATGTGTGTTCTCAAACTTCATGCCTTCTTTACATATTTATTTGAGTACAAGAAATAATAGAACTTTCTAAATAAAACTGACAGGTTTTTAGCCAAATATTATACCATGATTATTCTTGTTTGCTACTTCAGCAATCTCTGACACTGCTAGTCTTAATTATTAAAGATCCCAAACATCTTTAGACAGATGTTATCCATACAAGAATATAGGATACCCTAAGATTCTAGAAGTTTGGTAGACATTAAGTAAGCAGAGAATTAGAAAAAAAAAAAGACGACAAAAAAAAAAAAAAAAGATTGCTAGCTTGAATTATGGGAATGTATTTGGTAACTAAAGGATTTGCTAAATATCTCCCTAACACAAATACATAAGTGAAAATAGACAGCTTAATAGACAATGGAACTACCAAGATATAGTGTCTTTCATGTAGCGTCATAAATAGAAACAAAGTGTATTTAAGCTGCCTAAATATGTTTTAAAGTCACAAAAAATTAAGATCCACTCAAAGCTAAATATGTAAGTAAAATAGGAAACAGACTGGATAATATAACATTGCTTGCACCTGAAACTCTACGTTGCTAAAACAGATCAACCTTGTTGCATGCTGTTTCAATAAGCACTAAAAACAAAGCAACATACAGAAGTCTCACTAAACTTAACTGCTTTTTAGACAGGTCCTGTGCCTTGTGTACCTTTACTCTTACTGCTGTTGTTACTGTTCATGATGTTTCTTCAAAAGCAAAATCAATGTTAAACCAAAAAGCTATGACCCTGTTATATTACTCCTGTTTCAGCGTTTTAAGTGATTCTGAAACTCGGTTGCTGACTCAGTATTAGAGTTCTGTATAGCTGACTGGACTTGTCTTGTTCTTCTAGGTTACAAATAAACTTTAGCACACTGTAGCTGATAAATAATGTAAATATTTGTCACGCTTAACATTAGATAAATGTCAAACGTAGAAATATGACATATACAGCATGACATCAGAATACATCTGTAATATCCTTACTGAAAGAGCGTATTACTGGTAAATAAAAGCAAATCATTCAGCACTGTATTATAAAAAAAGATGAGATATAGTGGTCAGAAATCACAATTCTCTCTTTCAGATTTGGCTTGAATTCACTTTCGGATGCTTAACAAATCCTGACTTCTGTCAGTTTCTGTATTTGAAAAACAGGATTAATATTTACCCAATTTATGGAGGTGATACAAAGATTAAGTCACATTTGCTTGGTATTTTGAAGGTGTAGCACAGTACCCATTTATTAGTTTGAAAATACAGTCTTCTTTCTCTATTTAAAGTTGCTCGTGCCTGATGCCCTGTAGTATGAGGTCTTAAATAGCTTTTCTTACAACTGAGCAATTTAATTATTTTACTTAAAATAGCAGTTTTCAGATCATAGAATAATGCTACACTGTGTGTGTTTTCAAAGTACCAGATTCAGTCATTTACTTAAAGAGCATAGATCCCTTGTCATATCTGTGAGGGCACAGAAAGGAGAGAAGGAATAAGGAGAGAAATACTTCACCCTTTCTGGAAGGTTAAACAGTTGTTCAAAGAATATACACAGTCCAGACAGAGACCACTGTCATTGAGAGTCAATGAAAGGGGAACAATATGTCATTGCCATGTCTTTCCTTAGGCTAGCTATTTAAACGCTGCTGGAAGGCAGGCATGTTTGGGAATCCATACAACTCTGGCCTCTGAAATTGTGAGTAATAAGGCAAACAACCTTGCTGATCTAAGACTATCTGCTTCTCTAGTGGCCAACCACAACTGGCTACATCTATGAATAGGATTCTTGCTTTTTTATTAAACTCTGCTGAGTCAAAATTCTGTTCCTTACAGATCTCAAATTTACTCTTCAGTTAATAATGCACAATTTTTAAAAACCCATTTTAGAAGTGCTACTAGTATAATGAAAGCTCAGGTCACAGGGGAGGTATGAACACTGATGCTAGTGCATGCCTACCGTTTGAAGTTTGCTGCTTGAGGGCTGTGGTTTCCTGCTCAGCTCTCTGAAACTGATCTCTCTGATCTTCTAATTGCTGCTTAGGGCCTTGTTATGCTACTTGTACTTTTATCAGGAAGGGCATAAGTTATTTAATTTTCAGAAGACTCAGCAGCCAGTGTGGCAGGGAATAGACTCTGGAATAAAACCACCTGGATCTGGATCCCCCCCCTAATGGTGCACAATGTCGGCAAACTACGCAGACTGCCATGTAACTGTTCTGCAAATCTCCTGCTGTATAGAGAACTGAGGGCTGTCAAAAAATGCTATTCTTCCCCAAATGGAATAGAAATTGACATGGGTCTTGAGCTTCAGGGCATGCCAGGCTAAAGTAGTGAGAGATTCAATCTGACAAATGTTTAGATAAGGCTATCCAAAGTTATATCAGAACCCAATAAACCACATCAAATGAAACAAAGGGTACTTTCTGACCTGTAGTCATTACTACCATGGTTCAAAGATCTTTTATATTGATTTGCAGGAGCGAACAAGTACCAAATTGCTGAAAAAGGACCCATCATCAATTTCAAAGCCAAATTCATATCACCAAATGCACTGAGCTTTCAAATACATTTCAAACCCAACTGATAAGGATCCATGGTGGAAAACATGCTACAGTGAAAGACTATAACACCTCCATCTGTATGTTATCTAGGGCAAGGTTACAAGGCTAAGGCTGCATACAAGACTTTCATTTCTACTGGAAAAAATTCTTCTGGTAGAAAAATAGCATAGGAGCTGAACTGTAGAGATGTTCCTCCAGCCAGGGGATACTAGAGGGATGCTCCCTGGGCTACATCCACCCTTAGGGGAGTCTGTCAAGTGGAAGCCGCTGAAAAGCAACAGCTGCCATAGAAAGCCCCAGGAGTCCCTCATCCCTGCCACAACTCCATCCTGCCAATCTCCTAATTTGCAAGATGTGGGGAATCCACTCCTGGTGAAAACTGTCCTGGTTCTCCCTTTGCAGGAAGACAGTTCCACTCCTTGCGCTACTCTAGCTGATCTGGGGTGCACAGAGAAGGGGAAGTACACCACTGCTGAGGAAGGGCTCTGGAAGCCTTGCCACAGGGGCACAAGAGCCTGTCTTGCACCATACTGGTTCTGGGCTGATCCAGAGCAGCACCGCGTGAGACAGAGACATTTTGCTATAGTGGTAAGGCTCCTGAGTCTCGCTGTTTCAGCATAGAAGTCTGCCTCATCTAGCACTGTTCTGGGTCAGCTGGGTGGCAACATGAAGCTGGAGAGGCCAGAAGACAGACTTGGGGAAAGCTTCTGCACAGAGCCTCTGGATTTTAAATCACTACCACCACTGCTTAGCAGAAGCAGATAGGAGGAGAAGCAGATAGGAGCTGCACAGAGAAAGAGCAGAGAAAGCTGCATTGGTGAAGTCCTTGTCTGCTTCTTATATGGGGAACTCTAAAGAAGGGAAGGAAGCAGCTGCTTTCCATGCTTTCTCCAGACTAGAGTGAACCCAGTCACAGGAAGGCATGGGACTTTTCCTCTGGTTCTACTACTCTGGTCCCCAGGAGGAGCTAAGCTGGGAAAGAAGTAGTACAGACATTCAGTTTCTCCTCAAAGAAGTTGTTGCTTTCCCAGAAAAAAGTTACAGGCATACAGATGGTTGCTCCCATGTTATTTTTCTCCCAAAGAAGCCAGATTTGCTCCAGGAGAAAAAGCCTGAAGTACATATTCATTTTCCATTGGACAGCCGTGATTCTCCTGGTAGAAACTGAACATCTGTATGTGGCTTAAAACACCTCAATCTTTTTTTTTTTTTTTTATCCAAGAGCAGGTCAAGGAACAAATTGACCAGAGTCTACAAGTACCTATTTGTGACAGATGGCTCCTGTACCTATTGGCAAAAGCATAACAAGATCCAAAGTTTCAAAGTTGAAACTAGACAAATTTATACTACAAATAAAATATTTCTTCCAAATAGTAAGGGATTGCCATTAGACTAATAAAAGGATGTGGCAGATATTCGGTCTCTCAAGGTCTTCAAATTAAGACTGGATTTCTTCCTAAAATATGCTTTATAGCTGCACTGAAGTTATAGGCTTGACCAGCTCTTTGGCCTCTGTTGTGAATGATAAACACTCACAATAGTTCCTCTCAGACTTAACCAACAGCTCCACCTGTGACAGAGGTTGTTCTAGATCAGTATTTCTGTCAAACAGTCATGGGAGTTTCTTCATTCTGATAAATCTGACAATGCAGTTAAGTAATTTTTAGTTGGTTAATTAAAAAAAGTCCAAGTAGATATTTTCATGCTTTTGGAAAACTCCATCCAAGAAAAGATCTACTATGAAATACCAAATTCAAGTGAGAAGAAATCCTGGTTTAAATGGTTCAAGATTTCCTGATTTTTTTTCAAGTGCCACTATAGCCATGACTGTTCAGGGAATGCAAGAGAAACAAAATGTGTTTGAGAATATCTTTAATTGGACCATCTATATAGTTGGGAGAGATATTAAACAATTTTGGGGCACAAAACTTCCTTCCTCAAGTTTGGGCAAGAAGCAGATACAGCCTATGCCAAATATAACAATCAAAACAGTTGCTCTTTTGTCTAATTCCATTATGTACATACACAGTCATTTGAAAATAGATACTTAAAGGGGAAGGAAGGAGGAGACATAAAATATATGGACCAGAACAGAGTGGTCTTGGAATTTTCTTCAGTCTCTGACCTCAAGGACTGTTTTCACTGGTGAATAAACCATTTTTTCATAGATTTACACATTATTTACATCAGAGACTAATTCACTAACACGAGGCTACGTACTGGATTCATTCTCATGTAGAAATTTTTCTTTTTAAAAAGTAACCTGCAAATCACTTTACAGCAAAACTAATAAGAGATATTCAGCTCTTTAGTGATTTAAACTTATTTCATTTTTCCTTCTTTAAGCCCATAAACGTTCAGACTCACCAAGACGGTCAGTTTTTACATGGATTTGATTTGACAACATGAATCATACTGATATAATCAAACTAACCTTGTAACTCTGCTGAAGCATGAAGCCAGACTGCCAACAAAGGAACTGTTAAATGTGGTTTTATTTTACTGTTCCGTATGTTTATTCTATGGTTAGATTTGTTGCCCATGCTAAGTAAATTTACTAATCTACTATTTCTGCAATATGAAGCCATTTGGCATTTTCAACATACTTAGTGTGATTTAAATCAAGTCAATTGTGAATCTATTCTCCATATCAAAATGCAACAGAAAAATTACTTGAGTCATTCTTGGACAACCTCTCGCTCATCTCCAATTGTTTGCTACATAAACAGGACAACATTATGACGATACAGATTTACTACATTACTGTAATTCTTTGTTTAATAAAAACTTAACATAACTAATTAATATTTCTTGCAATTGATTGATATCTCTCTTGAAATCTAACTGAACTCACAGACATACAAAAAGAGAAGAGTAATTTCTAAGATATCAAGGAAAACCTCTCAAAATAAGGGAGAAGAAAGGATTTACCCCTTGATGGACAACTTTTGCACAGTCCTTTGCCATTTTTCCGAGGAATAAAATATTGATGCTGCTGGTTCTTGAACACGAATTGTCCATATCTATAAAGAAAAGTAGAAAGAATCCATATTATTATAGTATAACTAAATGGTCATTAAAAAGGAACTACAAATTTTTCTAAAGAATCCAATATACTTTCTTTGGAATAAAGGCATATAAAACATACAAACACATTTAAAAAGGTACCCACTGCCAGCTGGCAGGGTCTGGACAACTTGTTGTACCAGGTCGCCAGCAGCTAGGTTGTGAAGGGGCCAACCAGGATCAGAAGGATTGTGCAGAATTCAAGTGTCAGGAAACCAGAAGGCAAGAGGTCAGTCTGAGAAGCCGAGTCATAAAGCTGAAAAGTTGGGCAAAACACAGAGTCAGAGGGCTAGGCTGGGTCAGGTAGCCAGGAGATCAAGTTGAGAATTGGGTTGAGGGAGAAGCTGAGTTAAGAAGCTGAAGAAAAGTAAGGTAGAGAGGGGAGTCTGAGAGCGAGCTGGGTCAGGTAGTTGAGAGATCAGGCAGACAGCTGGTAGAGACATGAACTGTGAGAAACAGCAAGGCAGTGTGGGTAAGGATTCAACCTCTCCCTCAACCCAATGCCCATCTTGATCCTGTGCCTATTCGACCCAACTTGCCCCTGCCCAACCCTTCAGCTTTCTGACTCAGCTACTCAGACTGATCTCCTGGCTTCTGGATTCATGGCACTTGGATTCTGCATATTCCTCCCAACCCTGGTAGGCCTCCTCAGACCCCAAGCAACTTCTGGATCTGGCTGTCCATGACCCAGCACAATAACCACAACCAGTTACATAACCAGTACTGACTGTACCAAACTGAAATCTTTACATCTGAGCACCATTTAAAACATGCTTCTGCAGAGCATCAACATATATTAAACAGAAGGCATTTTTACACATGTTTTGGGACATGGCGCCAGGCGCTTTAATTAGCGAGCCACATTAATTAAAAGCACCCATCTGTCACATATATCAGCGTCCCCACACAGAAAAATGATGGCAGAGCACTTTGAACTAAAGTTCATGGAACATGTTTCAGTTCAAAGTGCCCTGCTGCCATTTTTTCAGCATGAAGATGCTGGTACACGTGACGTGGAAGGCTGCCAAAGCGCAATTTCCATGCTCCAGCAGACTCAATTAATCAAGTCTGCCAGCATGTTGGAACAGGCTTCCCGCAAACCTGTAGATGCCCGGAAATGGCAAATATTCTGCTTGAAAAATTAATTATACAGTATTAGGAAGAAGATAGTATCAAATCTTATTTGACTCTATCAATGTAGAATATGTTATAATACTATTTAATATGGAGATAATCAAGGATTTGGAAAAAAAAAATCTACTCACTTATCTCAGGTAAAAAGACTTCCCTGGTGAGTAAGGAAAGTTATGCATGATTAAGTGCAGAAATTAAGCATTCATTTTAAAACAGATTTCTAGCTGCAACTGTTTAAAAAATAACTTCCCATATGTGAATCGATACACTGTCAACTTCTTCAGGCGGTGAAAAGACTGGTACCTCTGTAGAGCCTTGTAGCTTTCTTGAGCAAGAGAATGAAATTAACAAGACCCTGGGGAAGCTTCGCTTCTAGTCTTCAGACTTCTGTGGTTAGCAGTGAAACGGATAAGAATCACATCCATTTCATTCTACTGCTGCTATAAGCAACAGTAGGTACCATTACTACATACAGAGGAATACCTACACACAAAAACAGCACTTGAGGCTGCTGGATAGGTAGAGTAACAAAGAAGCCACAGCCAAGACAGCTGATAGGCATCAAGCTGTGGAGATCCTCTAAAAAGAAGTCTGTAGGGTAGACGTACAAAAGGGGGAAAGAGAAGGAAAAAAGGAAAGAAATACTACTCCTTATCCCAAACCAGGGGAGGGGCTTCAAATTTGAAAACTTAATAGCCAAAGTCTTAATTCCAGAATAAGAGCTCTTGAGCAACATTTAGGTAGATCTTCCCAGGAAGCAGGAAAACCAGCTTCTCTACATCACGTTCCTTTTAATCTTATCCCCTTCTCTAATCTTTTATTTCTGCTTCTAACTAGGCAATTGAGTCCTACGAGTAGTTGATGCCTGATAAATTGTTTAAACCTCCAAAGAATCACCTAAACTGTTGTTTTAATACATTTAGCCTGGAACAGAATAAAGTACGTGTGCACAGATAAAGATATTTGGGGTCGATACTGATAGTCAATATTTAAGGAGGCATATCGGTCAATGCTGATCTGAGTCCTGATACAGCTGCCTCCAGCTGGTACGTCTGTTGTGGTGGAAGGGGAGGGGGGCAGATCAATGCCCCCTGCAGTGAGGGAGGGGGCAGGGGCAGGCGCTGCTGAGGTGGGACAGGAGGAGGGTCCAGAGCTACGACTCATGGGGGGCAGGGAGGAGGTGGCTTGGCTCCTGCTGCTGATTGCACCCTGGGAGGGCACCGGGGGGGGAAATGTTCCCCCTAAATCTGAGTGGGGTGGGCTGCAGCCAGGGCTGCGCGGGGCTCTTCTTGGCAGGGGGGTGGGCTCCAAGCGGGTGCCGGCGGTGCTGGGAGGATGCTGCATCCACCCCAAATTTTGCTTCTGCTCTGCTGCTGCTGCCCGGCGCAACCCCAGCTCAACACCCCGCTCATGGCAGCAACAAAACATGGGGTGGAAACAGCATCCTCCCAGCACCACCGGCGCCCGCTCTGAGCCCAGCCCCTGCCAAAAAGAGCCCCTCGCAACCGCAGCTGCAGCCCGCCCCACCCCATGCAGATCCAGGGGGCACAAGGCCCCTCCCCCGCTCTCCGGATGCAAGCAGCGGTGAGAGCCGCCTAGGCCCTCCCTGCAAGCCACTTCTCTGCCCCCACCTGCCTGGGTAGTGTCTTCCCTTGCCCACTCCCTCACCACAGGGGATGTTGATCTGCTCCCCCCCACACGCCTTCCCTACTTCCTCCCCTTCCACCACACTGGACTTACCAGCTAGAGGCAGCTCTCCACACTGCTGGCTGTGCTCCTCGCTGCCCGAGTGTTGCGCTGCAGCTGTGCACAGCACGGGCATTTATCGGCCAAATTATCAGCCCCATCGGGGTAATATCCAACACAGCTAGTTTTCTTTATATCGGTACCAATCTGATATCGGACCTATGTATTGGTGTACCTCTAGAATAAAGCAAATTAACAGGTTTGGCATAGTATTTGTCCATCAGTGCAATGGTATCAGTAAAACTTCTGTTCCAAGTAACAGCCACAGTGAGCGCAAAAATACCATATTTACTCAAATATGAGACAAGGTTTTTTCCCCCCTCAATGAGAAAAAAGCTCCTCTTCTTATTTGCTTACCAGGAAACTTCATTAAATACACCCTCTATTATTAAACTGCTGCCAAAAGCAGCATGTTCTCAGTAATGGAAATGAACTATGAAGCTGATTAAATGAAGCCAACACTGAACTATAAAACACATGGCCCATATTTGGCCAACAGAGATGGGAAATGTTCTTTTTTTTTTTTGGGGGGGGGGGGGGGGGAATGTTTCCGACTCTCTCTCTCTCTGTGGTTATATATATCTACACTCTGAGTATCACTCCACAAAGAAAACCTTAACCTGTTACAAAAACCACACCCGCGCACATGTACAAAGATCCACTGGCCACCCGGACCCGTTACAATACCCGCACCATGCGCTACACACTCAAACAAACTCTGGTCTCTCAAACCAGGCAACCCTTTCCTTTCATCCCCACCCCACTTGTGGGGTCACATACTCAGTTCACCTGTCATCCAGCAGGAGCTGAATGACCCGCTGCTGCTGTTGCCATCTTCCGTTCCATTTGTTTCTTCCTCTTCCTCACTGTCACTGCCCCCTTCCCTGCTAGGGGGAAGTTGGAAGATCCTGTGCCACATGTCTTTGTGCCAGGTGGCTTTGGCTGCGCCTTCTCCATCCTCCACTACTGACTTCTGGTAGTAGGTCTGGAGTTCACTTAGTGCCATTTTCACACAGCCTACTCCCTCTACGTCCATGTGCCTGTACAACAGGAGGTTCTTGGCCTTCCACAGGGCATACATGACACAGGATGCAAATGGGTTGAAACAGGTTAACAGGTTCCCCTGATGTGTGGCAAGGTGCCCGTACAGCACCATTTCTCTGGTTAGCTGGGTGAAGCCGGTCACCGCTTCACAGAGCTGCTTCATCTTTTTCCATACCTCCTTGGCACAGGTGCAGAGCCAGAGGATATGGTCAATTGCCTCGGTGGCTCTGTGGCAGTTTGGCCACAGGCAGCTGGGTCTCCCCAGCTGACCCTCTCTATGCCTCTGGACCCTCACTTGCAGGGATCGGTGGGCTATGACCCAGTTCAAATCCTTGTGATCTTTATGCAGATCCTTGTGGTCGATGCACTCCCACAAAGCCTGGCACACATCGCCCAGGAGCAGGTTCACGGGCAACGTGATGTGCCTCAGCCTCACCATCTCCTGGTTCTTCTTGTGGTTGTTCATGGTTGCAGGGCCTGCACTCTGCAGGCCATACAAGCTGCAGTACTGGTTTAGGATCTTGTAGAACCACAGTGCGTCCACGGTCTGCGGTTGGTCAGGGTGAACACTCCCCAGTGTCTCAGGATATGCCCTGCAAAATATCTCCCCCAGGCAAGTGGTTTTGGATTCCATGCCCATCTCCAGCTCGCAGATCTGACTCATATACTTGGCCCACAGGAACAGGAGGATGTCTGGCATGCCCCTGCTCCTGGCCCTCTCCTCATTGTACAAGGTCTTCCTGGTGACTTTTTCCCATCTGGAGCCCCAGAAGAAAATGCATATGGCCCTCTGGGCGACAGACTCCTAAGGGGGGGATGGGAAGGGGAGACCAGTGCGGTGTACAGAAGTACCGGTAACAACACTGCCTTCACCAGCATGACATGCTCCCTGCATCCCCCTCCCCGCACCCACAGACAGGGAGATGGGACTTATCACAAGAATAGGTTAGTGCAGCCCACCTAAATAAGATATATGGCAGTACCCAAGAATTATATTCAATACCTGGGAAAGTATTTTAAAACATTATACATTTTCCATATATAGAATCTAATAAAACTGGGGAGGGGTCATATTATATTCAAGTAAATACAGTAACGTTGATTAACTTTTCTGTGCGGTTTTCCCCATGGTTACAAACTGAAGAAATGAACTATTAGGGCAGTTTAGGCAAGTAACATATTGATGGAACAATATATAGTTACACACTACAAGTCTCTACAGTAGGAAATCTACTGAACCACTAAGGTAAGGCCCTTACTAATGATTCTGTGCTATAACCTTAAAATACTACTTGTTTGTGGAGAAAGAGACAGTTTTTATCATGCTAAACATGCTAGAGTAGCTCTTTAATCACTGTTTATTATTATTACTGGCATAGCAAAACCTTAAAGATATCCTAGTAATTTCAGGAAAAATAAAGAATGCTATATTTAAATAGAATACCTTGTAGTATAATCTTGAAGGAATCTGTTCCATTTCCAAGTTTAATTAAAGGATAGGAGAGAGTAACAGTTCCCTAAAAGGGAGAGAAGAGAAAAAACTAATTTACAAAAATAAAAACTCTAAAATGAACCTCTAGACAACTGTAGGTCACCACAGCAGCAGTAAACTGTAGATGTATCAAAGCATAAATCCAACTTTTTTTCTTGAGCATTAGGCATGACTTAATATCATGCCCTGACAAACTCTTCATTAGGAAAGGTTTGGAGTATTTTGTTTGGTGTGGGCAGAGAAATTAGCTTTGCAAGGGATGCTGCCAGAAATTATCATGTTAATGTCAATGATTACCTCTAAAACATAGGTCATGTAGTTAAATTAATAATTACAAAGGTAAATTCTGTTAGTTAATCTCATTCACAGAGTAAAAAGATGGTTTAAAGGAGGACAATTAAACTCTCAGAAGTGATGACAGATTATAAATATTTTGGAGGAAAGTAATAAAAACTTGTACCTGAAATCAAAATTAAGAGTCCAGAAACACAAGAGATAAAAGAATTTCACATAAGTCAATAATCCTTTGAATAAACATTTAAATCCTTGGGGGAACTAACTAGAATAGCGGTATTACATAAATCTGGGGATGGTCGGATCATCTATTGAATCAGTCAATGTGAAAGTAGCAAAGGCAGCAAATGCTTTAGTGGCTATAGGGAAAAAAACACTTCTTATAATGAAACTATATTTGTAGTAAAGTCAGATGAAAGCATGGAATTACAATAGGCAGACAAGGTTCCTTGGGTGAATTTGATATCTTTTATTAGACCAACCCAAATGGTTGGAGAATAGTTATTAAGCAAGCTTTCAGGTTCAAAAACCCTTCGTCAGGCTCAGGAAGCTGCAGCAGTTGGTGTGTGCTCTTCCTGGATGGAATGAAAAGTAAAGAAGCCAGGGGCTGGGCTGGGCTGGGCTGGGGAGTCAGTTGCCAGGCAGATTATAATGTATCAAAAATCCAATGTCTATGTTTAGTCCCTGATCTCTAGTATCCAGCAGGTTGATGAAATGGAGCTCGTAGGCTCATCTCTGGGATGTGTTGTGTAAATTTCCCTTGAGGATCAGGACTGAGAGATTGGAGAGAGAGTGGCCCTCCTGTGAGAAATGTGCCCCCACCGGTAATTGGGTGTTTCTGTCTTTGATGGATTTCCGGTGTGCATTCATTCTGGTGCGCAGTTGTTGTCTGGTCTCTCCTACATATCTTCCATCAGGGCATTTGGTGCATTGGATGAGGTATACTACACCGGTGGGGGCACATTTCTCACAGGAGGGCCACTCTCTCTCCAATCTCTCAGTCCTGATCCTCAAGGGAAATTTACACAACACATCCCAGAGACGAGCCTACGAGCTCCATTTCATCAACCTGCTGGATACTAGAGATCAGGGACTAAACATAGACATTGGATTTTTGACACATTATAATCTGCCTGGCAACTGACTCCCCAGCCCAGCCCAGCCCCTGGCTTCTTTACTTTTCATTCCATCCAGGAAGAGCACACACCAACTGCTGCAGCTTCCTGAGCCTGACGAAGGGTTTTTGAACCCGAAAGCTTGCTTAATAACTATTCTCCAACCATTTGGGTTGGTCTAATAAAAGATATCAAATTCACCCAAGGAACCTTGTCTGCCTATATCCTTAGACCAACACGGCTACAACCTAAACCCCTGGAATTACAATAGTGAGCTTTGATGCCACTCACAATACAACTATACATTAATGCGCTTTGTTAAAAGAATGTCACCCCAAAATATTCTACTATTAAAAAAAAAGGAAGTTATGCTATTCTTCATGCTGTGCAGGCTGCATACAGAGATCTTTTTTAAAAAAATTAAAAAATTGGAGAGAAATTTAGAGGACGAAACAAAAGTTTGAAAGTTAAGTCTATGGTTTATTCAAGAGAATTAGCTATGTTCAGTGTATAGAAAAACTACCTTGGACAGAGGAGGAAAGACGCGCAGTCTTGCTAAAGGACAGGCCAGTTAGTCTCACTAGCTAACCAGAATGGAAGAAGTCATAGACAGCGGTTTTATAGTGCATCAGGGAAAAAATAGTACTGTTTTCCAGCATTTAACCTTAGTGGAAAAAGCTGTCAAAAGAGCTTGTGAAACCACTGACACTTAAGTTAAATAAGGTTAGTTAGTTACTTAATATGGAGATTTTTAGGAGTATAATCAGTCCCATCGCAACAAAGGGTAACTAACCAGAACACAAACCCAGAATTATTAGGGCTGACAAATAATTATTAGCTGAATGTTTTCTAAAAACAATTAATTAAACAAATACAATTCTCTACTCCAAATATCACTGATTTTTTATTATACTAAAAATAAAGTCTAATAACAACTTCATTGATGCCAAGGTAGCAATAATGTTTCATTTTAAAAAAAGCAAACAGGAAGTTACAACTTTAGATTTTTTAATGGAAAAAAGCAACAATTTTTGAAGAGCAATATTAAGTATCATGGGTGCATACTTTAATGACCATTGCACAATATTTTATGGAAGGTTCTGGAAATACCTCCATAGACATGTAAACAAAGATTTGTTACTAATTTTTTTTTTTTTAATTTTGGGCTTTATTTAAAATTACTAGAAAACAGTACCTGGTTTTACTGAGCAACATATAAACAAGCCAAGCAAGAATACCATATTTACCGAAATCCAAGACAACTCTGAATTTAGGACAACCCCCAATAATTAAGATTCTATACATTTTATTCTCTCGCCCTCATACTCCCCTTCTCCCCCACACAGTATGACCTACTCTGTGCTTCTCCCCAATCTATGCTGCATGCCCCTTCCCCTACTTCATGAGCTACCCCAAGCCACCTAAGAAGCAACAGTCGTGACAGTTAAGACCCCAAGGCCCAGGGCTGCAGCTGGAGCCTTAGAAGGTAGTCTGCCCCAGTCTCTACTCAAATCCAAGACAAAGCTTCTTTCCCCATCCATGTTGAACAGGAACCCCGCCCCCCCTCCTCATTTTTGATTCAAGTAAATATGACAAGTCTTTTACATTTACTCAAGTTCAGTCTTCTACAACATTCTGTATAACCCAATTTTTCTTTGGTTTCATAACTGTGCATTTAACATTGCCAAGGCACAAAAAGAGTTTTTCATTATTTGTGCTGGGGATTGCAAAAAGACAATTGTCAAATCTGAAAAAGCAGTCTGTCCTAACCTGCCAGAACTCAGTAATGTCCTTTTCATTCAGTCCAATACACATTCACTGGGATATTACCCTCAAAAGCTCATTTGCTGGAACAGATATGATTATCTAAGTAGAAAACCCTACAGGGTTAAGCACTTCAACTACATCAAGTAAGTGCACTTGGATGACATAACTGACCATTTTGCTCCTAGTAATAATGCAGCATCTGGCATGTGTTTTTCTTCTACCCCTTCTCTCCTCCCTTTGTCTCTACTCCAAAGCTTATCAAAATTGATAAGCTCAATTTATTTGATTGCATAGTGTATATATAGGTGATTGCATAATAGCTCAAAAATAAAGTCTTACTCTTGTATAGTGTGTGTGCATGTGTGGTGGGAGGGGTCTATGTGGGGGGGTTGTGAGGGGGTGTGGCTGTGTGTGGGAGGGTGTAGGGTAGGTTGTGGGGTTTGTGTATAAGTGAGAGGATTGTGGGGGAGGGTATGGGTGTATGGAGTTTGTGGGGTGTAAGGGGGGGTGGGGGGTATGCCCCCCATATTCTCCCATGGTGCACAACCCTGCTGCCAGTGGGCCCTCAGGGTGTTCATGGCCCATGCAGACACTGCTGCCTGGCAGCACAGGCCCCATCCAGTTCTGGGAGCCACGTGTGGAAGCAAGGAGCGGAACCAGGCCAGACCACCTATTGCACAGAGCTCTCCACAACTCATGTGCAGCTCCTGGTACTTGTGCACCACCAGGGAGAAGTCCTTTCAATGAAGCCAGCTGCCTTCCCCGCTCCCTGCCACCACATGCCATCTGCTGGGATGCCAGCACGAAGCAGGGGCCAGGTCTCCCCACCACTTCTGGCAGAGTCCCAGGAGCTACATGTGGTGGCAGGGAGAGGGGAAGGCAGCCAGTTCCATCACGTGGGACTTCCCCGCAGTGGGACACAAGTCCTGCGAGCTCAACGTGAGCCGCAAGGAGCCCCATGCGATAGACAGGCCAGCCTGGTTCTGCTCCTTGCTGCCACATGCAGGTCCCAGAACTGGCTGGAGCTGTGCACTGCCAGGGAGCTGCACCTGTGTGCGCCATAAGCAACCCAAGGGCCCACAGCCTGCTGCTGCTGCCACTGGTGGTGGGACTGTGCACTATGGAGGGAGTGTGTAGAGGAGGGTCCTCTCACTCCCCCACACACTTACACCTACACCCTGGCCACCCGAGCTGTGTTCCTGCCACCCTGCAGGGTGCAGATCCTGGGATCCATGCTCCTGCCAGCCCCAGGCCCAGCCCCACTCTTCACACTCCCACCCAGCTGCAGCTTCCCCTCTGCCTGAAAGCCACTACTTCCCTACCTGCTGCTCAGAGCCAGCACTGCAGCAGGGACAGGAGGAGGAGCTGCTGGAGGCCAGGAAGCCAAGCAGGTGCCCTGGCGACTGCAGCAGTGGCAGCAACAGCAGCAGCTCTGCCTACAAACTGTGCATGCTGGCCATGCCAGGGCCCTCCTGTGCACAAGGGTCGGAGCGGAGCCGCAAAGGCTGGGCAAGGTACGATTAATTGGTGGGCTCCCATGGGCCAGATGAAATTGCTTAGAGGGCTGGATCTGGCCCTTGGGCTGTATTTTGCCTGCCCATGTCCTAGAAAATGATGGTAAGAAAGAAACTATATGCAATCAGCTGTAATACTGTGTGTACATTTTATATCATCCCCAGACACATTAACTGCTCTGCTTTTCTACAGCAGGCATAGATTTTAGCAGAAATATTTTCTAATATAAAGTCTGCTTTTTGTCTGCTATAACATTGTCCTCTTAAGTAAAGTAATTCTTGTTATGTAGTCTGTTAGGCTTTCCTGCAAAAGTTGTCCTTGCAATGTAAGTGGGAACACCAAATCTTGTATACTCTAAGAAGCATCAAGACAGTCACAACTAGGAACAGGAAAAACACAAAATCTAGGAAAATGGGGACCTCATTTGTTAAAAGAACCTTTTATCTTTGCAGAAAGAATAGATGGTAGACTGGGATCATATTTTCATTTTCTTAAAATCTTCAAGTATTTCCTCTTATTCACTAAGAAATGGGTCAATCCATATCCAGAGCTCACTCTCAAGCCCAGAGTTCATTCTTATCCACATCTCACAGTGACTGATCCACCTCCACCTGTCAGGCCCTTCTCTGCAGATGCACAATAAGTAAAACACTGACTGAAAGTCTGAACTATATGAATAGAGCTGCAGGAAATCTAGCAATCCTTTTTAAAAAGTGGACACAATGGAAGTTTGGGGTTTTGATTCTGATCCTCCAAGTATTGGAAGCAATAAAAAAAAAATTAAATTACATTTATAGACATGTGATTGGAAGATATATTTTGAAAAGAAATGATAAGCATAATAACAGGCCTTATACATAAACTTCAGATGAACTCCTCAGTGTAAGGCCTGAAACACTACTTCCCTCTTTCACTTGAACTCTGGGCCTGGAGCTGAGAACACATGCCTAAATGTGAACTGTTCAACTCTTCTAAAACAGTTCCAGTTTAAAATAACTACCAGGCAACTGAATGCTGTTATTATAAAATGTGGTATGCTTTATAGTGAGGGAATAAAGAGAAAAAACAATCATATTTTGATGTGGTAGCTGCCATTAGAATTGTCTGTCCATAAAACTGGGAGATAGTATTTCTTCGTACAAGAAATGTGAAATGCCTTTAAAAGTCACCAGACCAGAAAACTGATTTTTATCCAGAGTACTGTTATTTAGGGTTTGGGGGGGCTTTTTGTTTGTTTGTTTGTTTTTTTAAATCAAGCTCTGAAATCCCTCATATGCTGCAGTTTTCTGTATGAATTAGGTGTTGTCTATACATTTGCAGCATCTAAAATTGAAATCTTTAGACTTAAATCTATACAGATAATGAATACAAGAGGTGAAAAAAAAAATCAGTGACAAAATTCCCACGTGCTTTAGTGGTGCCATGTTTTTAGACAAGGTGTGTAAACTCTATGTAGCCATTTATACTAATTTATTCCTTAGTCCAGGAAGGAAATAAAAGCAGAGGAGCTATTCAGTGAGAACCTACACATTCTTGGTACATTTACCAGAAAGTATGGAAGATACTAATTAGTTACCTTAAAGTATTTGTTGGCGTGGTCACAACCCAGTTGCAGATATTTTGAATCCACTCTTTGCAGGTGGCTCGGTAGCGCAGTTTCAGGTGCTCCATTGATTATTTTTAGCATGTGAATAGGCATAGCTGCTTTATCTAGATTATATTAAAAACAAAGACACCAATTAATAATATGGCACTAGTTTGTTCATTTAGGAGCTATAAGAATTTGCTGCAAATGGTTAGGAGGGGAAGCCTGTTCCATTAAAACCTTTCAAAGGGATTGGCCTCATATGCCTTAGTGCTATTAGCAGGCTGAGAAGTATATCAGGTCTGCACTTGCCTAAAGCTAAGATCTCAAGTCAAACCAATTTAGTTCCCAAGCATTTCATCATATTTTTCAAACTCACATTAAACTTCTTTAACAAAATCCTGCTCTGCTCATACATAATACTTAAAAGCATATAATTAAAAAAGTGATCATTGTGAATGTCCCTGTCTATAAAATGCATTTTAAATATGAATAATAGATTCTGAAACACAAAGCCAAAGAAGAAACAACCGACAATCCTGAAAGCAAAAAATGTTTGCGCGTCCTTCTACGCAGTTTATTACCATTCAAAATCTACAAGTTTCTATATATAGACATGCAATTTGAAAAAAGAGCATCATATACAGACCTCATATGCCTATGCCTATGTAGATACATTAATGCTGAATATTATATGATAAAAAGTAAGTTTTAATAAATATTACTTTATTTCCTCATTACTTGGTCCTTTTGGTCTTTGTTTTAAGCTGTCCACTTAAAGAAAAGTTACCTGCCTATGGGCACGTCTACATGAGATGCTTTGAGCACAGTACACTAATTCTACTGAGCATAGTGCAGTGGGCAAAACCTATGCTAATGTGCAGGAGATGTAGTCAACTGCGAATTAGTAGTAAATTTAATTTACTGTGCATTAACATCACAAAAACACTGTTTGCACTAATGCGCAATAGCACCAATTATGGTGCATTGTTAGTACCTGTCATTACGGGTACTAAACTTAATGCACCATAATTACAGCAAATGAACGTGCAGACGCACTCTAAGTCTTATCCTTTCACCGGTTTCAGGCAAATTAAGCAAATGATCTATATTTTCTGACTGGAACAAAAATCAAAACACCCCCTTTGTTTGCACGCTCATACTCAATGTCCTACTTGATAATACAGAGTGCTTCCTCCAATTATATTATAAACACACATATACATGTGTACACAGAAAGTTTAAAGAATAAAAAACGTTAAAAACCTGATTTTCTGCACTTTAGAAAAGAATTACACTTACTCAATAGGTAATAGACTATATTTTGATTTCACTTTAGAAGAATGAACAGGTTTCATTATTTCAGCCCATCCACATTATCTGTTTCCTACTACTACTTGAATTCTAGGCATATTGAGACATTATACAGCATTTATTATTCAATTGCAGAATTGATCAGAAGTTTTCACACATACTAAGGTAAAAAATGTACATTAAATAGAAAGATGCAGCGTACAATAAAGAGGCAACAAAATAGGAAGAGAAAAACACTTGCATCACAGCAGAGGCACAGCTTCAAATTTATAAAACATCAATTTCATACTAAAAGATATAAACTGGTAGAGCAGGTCCAGATGAGCACAGATGTGTGGTATGCAGCACCATAGACCCATCTTCAGCACCACACACTCCACACGTGTAGGTATTCCCTATGCTGCAAATTTGCCACTTAGGGTTTTTTTTTACACTGGCAAAAGTCCCCTGCATTTCTTTTATATCATGGGCTTCTTAATCTCAGGCATTATATATGTTAGGCAGCTCTGTCCCATACTCATGCAGCCAGCTATAGAAAGGCATGAGGTTTGCAGTTTGCCTTTGGAAAATATTCTACATAACTGGAGATTGAATCCAGAATGAGAACTCTTTTAGACAACAAATATCTGTTACCAACTAGAAAGGAGTGCTTCCCATCTGCTCTGACGGGAAGTCCAGAGAGGAAGACAGGCCACTACCAGTTATTCCATTAACTCAAATAGTAGAGGTGTATACTTTGGACCTAAGAGATCCAAACCCTGCTCAATAAGCCATGTGAAATTCAATAAGATTCTACATGATAGAATTTCTATATTCACTTTTTATTTTTAAATGTATACAGGCAATTACATTAAACAGGCACACTAGCGGTACCTGTACACATACCAGATGTCTGTTCTGACACATGCATATTAAGAGTAATCGCAGTTAATGAATCACAGCTGATTAACATGCTCCAGCACCCTCCGTGCCATGTGTATGCAGAGTCCCTGTCCTTCAAAATGGGAGTGGGGGGTGCTTTAACTGAAGTTCATCGAACAAGCTTTAGTTAAAAGTGCCCCTCCACTGCCATTTTGAAGCACGGGATGCTGAATACACATAATGCTGCAGGTACTTTACTTATAGCAGCTCTTTGAGCTACTCTATGACAACATTTTTCATCTCATGATCATTTTTAAGATGCCTATATCCTTATTTTTTCACTGCGCTTAGTATTTTTTTTTTTTATAGTGCCTCATTTAGTACTCAGCTCTCACTGACGTAAGTTGCACTTGTGAATGTTGAGTGGTTCTGCACAATTCAGACTTAGTGCCACAAAGATGAGGGCAACACAATTATTTGCAATCCATTTTAAGTTCCAATAAAGTGATGTGCTCAGCAGCATGCAAAAACTCGATAAACACAGGGGTAGAATCCAGTTGTCCATGGCAGTATTCAAACTAGCAACATGTAACAGCCCCTTCTTCTTCCAGAAGTGTCCATTTCATTCCCCACACTAGATCTGTCCAACTTTAGAGTAGCTGGAGGCATCATGCCACACCAGTGGCAGACCCTGGGTTATATGCTATGAGGGCTCCCTGGGACCTGTATTTCACGGGCAGCACAAGCTCTCCACCCACCACCATATCAGCAACAAGTGCCTCCCCTCCTTTCCATCACCTGCTGGCACTGCCACCAAGAAAGCAATCTCACTGGGCTCCTTCCTACAGTGCCACAATGCCCCAGAGACCTCAGGCCCCACAGCTACAGAAGCAAGAACAGGAGTGGGGGGTACTAGCAGCCAGACAGGAGCCCACAGGTCACATGTTAACCCCTCATGAGCTGCCAGTTGGACAGCCCTGTCCTTAGGAAATTCTCAACTTTCCCAACAAATAAAACAGGTATCTGTTGATGATCAGACCAAAATGATCTATTACTATGAAATACAAAACACATTAAAAAAAAGTCAGGACACAGGTATTTAAAATTGGGCATCCAAAGTTAGTGTGCACTTATTATATTCACATCTTCCTGTTTCAGTTCCCAATCTGTACAACAGGGATAATACAGGGCTGTCATGAAGATAAACGCATTAGTTGTGAAGCCCTTGGATACTGCAGCGTTGCCACCACAGAAAAGCCCATGAGGAGATTAATAGTTCTATATCCAAGTAAAGGTTGTGCAGCAAAAGGACTGGGCCTGAAAACTAGGATAGAACATGCTGGCACTGTGCAACATACATTTACACTGGTGTACACCAGCAGTAGACAGACGCACTGCATAAATCTTACTAGAATCCATGAAATATCAAATGTAAAACTACATCAGTGCAGCTGTTGTCTGTTCCTTTCTGTTCTAGGGTAACCATTTGCTTAATATAAATAAATGATTACCAACTCCTATACCACCTAGTAGCGAGAGTTGTAATCGATGGGATGGCCACACCGTGAAGGACCGTTTCCAGTGGTGTCCCCCAGATATCGGTGCTTGGATTCGGGGGTGGAAAGCTCAATGGTTACGTTCACAGACAATACCAAGCTATGGGGAAACGTGGGCATACCAGAGGATGGGGCAAAGATTCAGGATGACCCTGACAGACTGGATTCGTGGGTAGAACGAAATCAGATGATGTTTAACAATGAGAAGAGCAAAGTCCTTCAGCTGGGTAGGAAGAACCCTCACCATAACTACACAATGGGTAGTGGTCATTGGGTGGTGGTCCAATGAAACACCATTTGAACAAGAACCGGAGGGTCACGATCGACCGGAAGATTAATGAGCCAAAGGTACGATGAGGTTTCCAGAAGGGCAAATAGAACTGTGGCATACATTAGCCGACGTGTGGCCAATAGATCCAGGGAGGTGCTCCTCCCTCTCTATTCGGTGCTGATGAGGCCTCAGCTGGAGTGCTGTGTCCAGTTCTGGGAACTGCACTTCAAAAAGGATGTGGATAAACTTGAGAGGGTACAAAGAAGGGCCATGCATATGGTCAAGGGCATGGAGGGTAAGCCCTATGAAAAGAGACTCTGGGAATTGGGCCTATTCAGTATGAGTAAGAGAAGGCTGAGAGGCAACTTGATAGTCACCTACAAGTATGTCAGGGTAAGCACCAAGAACTAGGGGAGCAACTTTTCAGGAAGGCACCTCAAGGGAAGATGAGGACCAACGGGCATAAACTAACAGAGGATAAATTCAGGCTGGACATAAGAAAGAACTTTTTCTCTGTGTGGGTCACCAGAATCTGGAACACACTTCCAGCACAGGTGGTGCAGTCACTCTTGGAGGTGTTCAAGATGAAGCTGGACAGGCACCTTATTGAGTTTGTCCGAGCCCAACTTCCTGCCCATGGCAGGAGACTGGACTCAATGATCCTACAGGTCTCTTCCGGTCCTATGATTCTATGAGACACTATGATAGCACATACCAAGGCAGCTACACAAAAATTGCTAGCTATGTGTGCTCCAAATACCAATGTACTCTACATCCGAGTGTTAAACCAGTGTAAGGTTAACACCAGGACTACATGTGGTCAGTCCATAAAATGTAGGCAAAAACTAGACATTTAGACTGGGCAAGGTAAATTCTGTGCAGTGACAGAACCAGGGATCCTCAGGCAGGAGATGGGGAGTAGGGAGCAAAAAGTAAAACACAATATAATTAAACTAAACTGTAATGCATATAGATGAATACTGCAGATTTTGGCATGTTCTAACTTTGCCTGGTATTGAAATGTTATTTTTTAAATATTTTTAATAAAATGTTTAGGAATGCAGGCAGTAGTCTGCAATGATAAGGGACATCATACCACAGAAAATAAAAATATACCATGAGTTCTGCAGGCATAAATACTTCTTCCCCATTCTATTACTCCTTCATGATTCACTATGGGAATTTATACATGTGCTCCAGGAGGTGGAGGGGTGCTTTAATTAGAGAGCCACTCCAATTAAAGCACCTGGAACGTCATGCGCATCAGCATTCCCACGTTGAACGATGGCGGTGGGGGCGCTTTAACTAAAGCTTGTTGCACAGGCTTTAGTTAAAGTGCCTCTGCCGCCATTTTTCAGTGTGGGGACACTGATACACGTGACAGTGAAGACCGCTGGAACATGGTACTACTACACTCCAGCAGACTCAATTAATCAAGTCTGCTCTGACGCACTGTAATTACAATGCGTCAGAGCAGCCTTGCTGCACGTGTATAGGTGCCCTATGTGTTTATAGTAGCTGGAAAGAGATCCTTATAAAAAAGAAAAAAAAATTACAAGGTAGTAATACACCATTATTATTAAGCTGAACAATGCTGAGTCCAAGTGAACAAATAATTGCTGCAACATTATGGCTTCTTATATTGTAAAAATGTTCCTTTTTGAAACAACTGAATTATGAAAAACTACAGAGGTCATACATATATAAAGCTCCATTTAAAAGGATCAAAAGGAATTTTTGTTTTAACCATTCTAAAAGAAGTTCCTTATTACTGAGACACCGTCAGATATCTTGTAGCTGACTTGTCCTGAACTAAGAAAGAAACACCAGTGGATATTTAGCAAGATGCGATTCCTACAACAAATGCAGCTTTTTAATCTTACTTTAATTACCATGTTATTTTATCAAAAAAACTAGTTTGCACTTCACTGATGTGCCACTATGCTATAAACAATGACAACTGATAAAGGAGGTTTTTCTGCAAATATGATCTGTTCACCAAAGAAACAGAGACTATGCCTATATGCCCTGTTATAATGTCAAGATCTTGCCTATGACCATTTATTCGTCATAAGAAATTCTTAAGTTTCTTTACAGCTGTGTTGTGTCTTCTAGCCACAGCTTTTTGGAGAGTTGCCATGTTAAGTAGGGCTGGGTGAAAAAAAATAGTTCTCACAAATAAAACTGAGACATCTTGAACTTTTCACACAGGTGCAGGAAAGAGGGGCAAACAACCTATAATAATCCCTAGTATGATGGCTAGAGTAAATTTCTGAGGTATGGAAAGCCAGGTTCAGGACTGTCTGATTTGGACAGGTGATTTTGACTTAAATCAGCTAAATACTTATTAAGTGCCCTAACCAATGGATTAACTATTCAGAAGGTCAACCACAGAAAACATAACTGATAATCAGGGATCCTGGTTTTCTCTGATAAAAAATTGCAAATTCTCTGATAAAAAACCCAAAGCTGTGATTAAAATTAAAGGCCCCCCCCTGCCCTGATGGTGCCCCTTTTTCCCCCCACTACATCCCCCACAACCCT